>NC_059102.1:60653345-60964908 GCF_020740685.1 Jaculus jaculus | reverse complement strand
GAATTCTCTTCACAGGCAGATGCAAATGTGATCACTGGCTGATCTAGTCTAGAAGTTCTGCTTAGAATTTCAGCCCATGGTCTAGTGCTGACTAAAGTTAGGGTCGGCCCCACCTCAATTAACCTAGTCTAGAAAATACTTTACACATATGACCAGAGATTTATTTCTGTGGTGGTTCTAAATCCTGTCAAGTTAAGAGTCAGAGATTAATGATCATAGATGGAGTCCATGTTCCTTGTTCCACCTTTGTGGGGGAAATTGAAAGGCCCTGCAAAGCTGAGTTCACTTCGTGCTTTCTCATCCCCCAAGTGGCTACAAGGCTGTACTTACTGCTCTCAAGAATCGGGCTTTTGATAGAGGTCTAGTCTCAAGAAATCTATACTCAAAAGATGAAAAGTCTATATACCTGTCCTGTCTAGGAGGAATATAATGTTGTAAGGGCAACACATACAAGACATGTGTGTGGTAGACACTGCAAATCAACTATGGCACACTTTGCCACTAAGTCTCAGTAGGGCTTCAGAAGCCTTGCCAGTATGGATGAGGAAGACATTATGAATCAATTAGGAGTAGTACTTGGGATAAAGTCCGTTTGTCCTCAGGACGTGGAATGAGTAGCCTTATTACTGAGATGTAGTGCCTATGGAAGCACTTGGTATTATGGACGTCTCTCTTACTGTAAGAAACTAGAATATTAACAAAATAATTCTTTTTTTTGGATAAAATAAAATTTTTATTAAATGTTAGAGAGATTTAGGCAGAATTCATAAATTCTTTACTAAACAACTGCCAATTCTTATGTAATTTCTTATGTTTCTATACAGATTTGGAAATTTTTCTGTGAAATAATCTACAAAATACTTCTTTTAGAAAGCATCAGGATGCTAACTTTAGGCAAAATAATGTTTAAAACTGAAGTCTTGAATAAAAGCAAAGTTTTCAAGTACTCTTGTTCTTTAATATAGTGACAAATAATGGGGAAATCAACATTAATAAAGAAACCAGTAAACGGATTTACTAAGGAAACAATGAGCAAGTGTTCTGTAAACTTCTGTAATTTACCTGAAATTTCTGTCCCTTTCAGAAGCAGGGCCATGACAAAGTCTCAACAACCATGCTGAGGGATCTTGCATGATACTGCTACACCAGCAACACTGCTCTGCAAATAAGGTTTACCAAACCTAATTTTGTGCAACAAGAATGAGTGTTCAACAGTGACACACTTCATAATCTCCCTGTGCCTATTTTCCTTACAGCTCTAATTCCAACAGGATGGACAGTGGAAGTTCTGAATAATGTCAGGCCCGTAGGGAACTTCACTGGGCAGAGTGCTGCTATGAAAACAAGTCACATTGCAAACCTGTTAGTAACATAGCTTACAGCCTTTAAAGTTACTTTTGGTTAGAAAAGTACCTCTTTTCTGAGTTCTTCTGATCACCACTTTTCATACTCATTAGTAAGATTTTGTAAAGGATATCACTTTCTATTCCTCCCCACTTTTGCGGTAGTGGGGATGGAACCCAGGGCCTCGCACATGCCAGGCAACAACTCTGTCAAGGCCTGTATCCCCAGCTGTTTGTTTCCACTCTCTTGAAGAGTGAGCTCAGAGCATCCAAAGAAAGGTTCTGCTAAGCTGATTTCATTTTTAGTTTCCTCTTTCAGGTAAAATGTGACACACACACACACATACATATCAAAAGGTGATCTTATTAATTGGAAAGATTCACTTGCCACTGATACATTTCCAGAAAGTTCAATAGGACAACTCTTCAGGGAACTTAGCTTTGGAAAATATTGAGAGAAATTAATAAGCATTGTCTGAATGTTGAATAGATCTTGAAGAGACAGTCCACAATGATGGCCCTGGAATCCAACCCTGCACCATGTTTTCAAGTTGGCCCTCTCTCTTTGGACTTACTGTGTGAATACAGATTGTGATCTTGGGCAATTTTCAATTGCTTTTTCTTTTGTTTTGAAATGATTGGAATTTTTCATTCAAGCTCTATACCATGTAGTTTATTTCTGTAGTTCTGAGTAATCTTTTCCTGTGCTATTATTCATGCTAGCAGCCTTTCCAAGAAGGACATAGGTTTCAAATGAATAATTTTCAGCACAAACTATTTTGTGTGTGTTCTGTCTGTATTGCTGGTTGTTGCGAGGTCAATTCTGTTCCCCTTTGGTATCCACTATTCTTTGGACAATTTTATGTGGCCTCAGAGACTTTGATGGAACAGAAGTTGTATCAACTGGTTCCCCTGCATGCTTTCCACTTATATTTTCTTTTTGAAAAGAAAATAAATAAAAAATAAACCACAATAAATGTCTATTCATGGAACATTTTAAGTTTTCAGAAACTATTTTTTTTTTTTTTTGAGTACATCCCATCTTTAGTATGAGAGAGAAGGCTCCATTTTGAATGAGATGATCAGGGAACTCTATCGGCTGCACAGACAGGTTAAGTAAGGAGCATTTCTTAATGACATCTATGACTTTGGATACATATATAAGCCACTGGGTTAGTCCTTTTCAATCCCCTTGTGTGGAAAAGTTCTGATCACATATTAAGTTCCAGCAAATGTCACTCAATCCAAGACCATATATCAAAACTTTCAGCAGAGAGTTAGTTACTTCCCTATTGGGTTGAAACACAAAGACAATTTCAGTCAGATATTAAAGTTTGTGAGCTTTAATATCTGGGTATTATTTCCAACACAGGCTCTGATTTGCCAAGTCAAATCAGAAATCCATGTTACAGCTTTCATCGGTTTCCTCTGTGTAAATTTTGTGCCCCCTCCTCTGCAAATGTTTGAAATAAGCTGAATAAACAGAACACAGTGGGTTACCTGGGGAGTGTTCTAATCAGAAATATTTTCACTGATGGGGCAAGGCTTTATATAACCCACTAGGAGCTGTGATTTGAACCACCCATTGCAAGCTATAAAGCATTGGGATGAGGCTCATTTTTTAGGCAGGTCTCTAGTTTTGTTTTATTCTCTGCACTGCTCATGCAAATTGTGCAAATGCCTGTCTTGCCCTGCCTGCTGGACAGTGCATTCAAATGTCAGCTTGTATCTCAGCTCATCTTTTCCATCGGGCTGCCTTCTCTCTTCCAAGTGTCAGAAGATAATATAAAAACAGAAATGCATTGAAAAGCCAAATGTGAAATAGGATTGACCCATTTGTATTTACACACTTCAATGTAGGCAGCTAATTTCAGCACTACCTTGGACATGTGAGACGAGTATCTTTTACACAGTGGCTAGGGTCTTTGGCACAAGTAAAGGGAGGCACATAAGAAGATTTCTCTTTATTTAGCTTTCTAAGAATGCTTTTCTTTTACATATATCTAGCATGTAGCTTCAGGTTAGATTGATAGAGTATATGTATATTCACCAACCAGCTTACAAAAAACCAAACCAACAGATTTTCAATACCTTCTACCTCATGAATTGTCCTGTTTTTAATATTCTCCTGTCCAGAGGTAATTACTATCCTGAAAGATTTTAGCATCCCTTGCATTTCTTTGAAGACTAACTTGTCTGTGTGTTTTCAGAAGAGTTCATCATGTAAGACTGGAACTCAGTATAAGTGAATTCCAGTTTGTTTTGTTCCACATAGTGTTTGTGAGATCTGTCCGTAAGAACATTTTAGTTCATTTTATCACTTAAAAGTATTTCATCACATGAAAAATTCTCACCTTTTACTTAACCATTCTCTTGTCAAGGGACATTTGGAGTTGATTCTGATAGTTTCATTTTGCATATATCATTGATGGAGATATCTCTGGTCCGCATTTCCAGGAGGATGTGATTAAGTTTAAATCTAGAAGTAGAGATTGCTGAATCATACAGACTTAGCATTTAAAATATTTTTCAAGATTTGTTTTTATTTATTTATTAGAGACAGAGAAAGGGAGAGGGAGAGAGAGAGAGAGAGCGAATGGGTATGCCAGGGTCTCTAGCCACTGCAAATGAACACTAGATGCATGCACCACCATGTGCATCTGGCTTATGTGTGACATGGAGAATTGAACCTGGGTCCTTAGGCTTTGTATGTGCATTAACCACTAAACTATCTTTCCAGCCCCAGACATAGCATTTTTAATGTCTCTTAATATTACTACTCTACAGTTGGAATTTATTTATTTTTTTTAAGTGTTTAGTGAGGAAATCAAAGTTTTGAATGGATATTCCATCTGTTTTGTTTTGTGTACCATCCCACATGTTAAAGCAAAGGCCTTGACTTATAGTTGCAAACCATAAATACATGAGACATGGTTGGTAGTTTTGATGTGTTTATCTTTGCTGCTGCGTATTCTAATCACTTGTCTCTAAGCACCTGTTCTTAGGCAGAACAAGGCTCTTCTCATTTCTTAGTGTAATTCTGGACTCCTGTGCTTACCTTCCCTGAGGCCTTTCTTATTTACCATGTGACTTAAAACCTCTCTCGTCTGTTTCTATCGTGTGGTTTGTCTATGACTTTGTTTTTCTTCAGAGAAAGGTACCATTTCTCCTTTCTAACGATTATCATAGTCAGATACTCAGAATATAACATGGCCATCTTAAAGTCCTGTGTCTGGCTTGTTTCATTAAACATGTCTTCCAGTGTAGCATATACTGGCATGTGTCAGCATTTTCTTCCTTTTTTATGGCTAATATCCCAGTGTATATATTTATGCTATACTTTGCTTCTTTACTCATCAGGCAGTGGACACTTGGATGGCTTCTAGCATTGACTATGGAGAATATGGCCATTGGGATCATCAGTGCACAGCTGTCTTTTCAAAGCCCTGGTAATTTTTTAATTATTTTCAGAAGGTACCAGGGTATGGGGCTCCTGAAAGACCTCCTCTTCTCTACTATCTCTTTTGTTGTGACTTTTCATGCCACAGGTGTCACTTAAGGAAGGACTGACAAGAGGTCAGTAGGTAGGGCACTAAGTCTTCCTCCTGGAATTCCAGAGTAGACCTGGGAATGGTAGCTCTCTCCGCTTTATGTGGGGAGCTGTGAGGCTCAGGAGCTTTTGGTGACTGAGTGCCCTGCCATATGTAAAGCAGAGAAAGTGCAGCCACAAGGGCAGAAAGAAGAAGATATCAGCAGGGGTGGTCTCATAGCCCTTGATTTCTGACATTTTCAGCCAAATGAGCCATTACATTTCTCCTTCTTAAACCATTTTGAATAGAAATTCTAGTTTTTACAAATGTCCTAATATCGTGTCACTGTTACAATGCTTTAGGCAGGTCCTGCCTGGTAGTTGGTTAGGGGGAAAATTGCTTTCTGTGATCCTGAGGCTACTATGACAGATTAAGAAAGAATGTAATGATGTGAGACAGAGTGAACAGGACCCTTATTTTTCGCTGACATTGGCAGTGGGGAAGAAGTTAAGACAGGAGCTGGTGACAATTAAAACTAATAGGATTATGATGAGCGGGGCGTGGTGGCGCACGCCTTTAATCCCAGCACTCGGGAGGCAGAGGTAGGAGGATCGCCATGAGTTCAAGGCCACCCTGAGACTACAGAGTTAATTCCAGGTTAGCCTGGACAAGAGTGAGACCCTACCTCGAAAAACCAAAAAAAAAAAAAAAAAAAAAAAACTAATAGGATTATGAGATGCAATGAATTAGATGGGGAAGGAACCTTGATACAATATCAATAGTTAGAACAAAAAGTGTTTTAGCCTAGTTACTGTGGAAAAAGTTATCAAGAGACAACTATTTGTTAAGAATTGAAAATAGAAAAATTTTCAACTGGAGAGTCTGAGAAAGAAAAAATTTCTGAAATAATTGAAAGAATTAAACAGTATATTAAGGACTTTATCTAAAGTCTGGTGCTTCAAATTCAAAAGCCTAAGGAGTGAAAACATTTATTTTCTTGCTATCTTCTTGTTATGGAACATCTCCTCTTTTTCTATATTCCTAATTTATTATCTTTTTTTAAAAAAATAGGCAATTTTCCCTTTAATCCTCATTCATATCTTAAATATGGCTACCTCATCCTAACTTTGCATGTTCTCCAATTTCAGGTGAATCTGGCTGTTCTAGGTTAGGTCTCATGTTTACCTTAATCCAGTTGGTTGTGGCTAGAAAACCTTTTGCCCATTAAATACAGCTGATTACTGGGTTAGTGGTGTGGGTACATTCTGTAATAAGGAAGTGCTACAAAATGACAAATAATTGCCTTGTGTTTTGAACATATTAATCTATACTGTGCTGGATAGCACATGTTTATTTCACCTAGTTTGTAGGACATATAGATCACAGTATCAACCTTCTCAGAATTGTATACTCCATTTTTTCTGATTGTTTTCTTATAGTTTTTAGTACCTACAAAGCTCATTTTTCAGTATATATTCTTTTCAGCTGGTCAGACAATATAGCTTTAACATCTATATCTCTAACAATATCATCCCACATTAGTGACAAGGGCACAAATAACATGAGGCTGATGACCTTGAAGAGTATTAGCCATTAGGTTAAATGTCTTTAATCATTTTTTAAAAATCAACAAGATGGTGCCAATACTATGTACCTCATTGGTCTTACAAAAGTTGAAAGAGTCAAGTGTTGTGGTACCAATTTGTAATACCAGCCCCAGGAGGTGGAGGCAGGAAGATTGTGAATTTGAGGCTAGTTTGGGCTACATGGTAAGACTCTCTCTAGTTCTCTCTCCATATGTATGTATATAAATACATACATAGACACACATGCCCCCACACCCCTCCACACACATATGCTAAAAGAGATAGAAAGAAAAACTGATTTATATGCCTCAAAGCAGTTCTAGAAAAGGTAATTAGAACTCTATCTGTGCATCTCAGACTATCATCATAATTGGTAAAGATTACATAATAAAGTATGAGAGTACTTACTAGTACTTGCTTATTATGTATAAGGGCTTACTAGTACTTGCTTATCAAATGTATAAAACACTGAAAAATTGTGAGTATGGGGTGGAGAGATGGGTTAGCAGTTAAAATGCTTGCCTGTGAAGTGTAAGGACTCAGGTTCGATTTCTTAGTACCCACTTAAGCCAGGTGCACAAGGTTGAACATGTGTCTGGAATTCATTTGGAGTGACTAGAGGTCCTGGTAAGCCCATTTTCTCTCTCTCTCTTTCTCTCTCCTTCAAATAAGTAAACAAAATATTTAACAGATAGAAAATTGAGAATACACTCTAAGTTTTGTTTACAATAATGTCACTTCAAATATTTGTAAATTAGCAGTTTTACTAATGGGAACAGAGTGGGTAGTTTTGGATTGTGAGAACAACGTGTAGCTTTGAACTAACCTCTGAGAACGTGTCACACATGTATAACTTCACACACCAAGTATATCATGGCAGAACATGCTTAAAACCTAACAAAACCAGATTGTGTGAGGCAGGCCCTCTGTTTTCCTCATTCCCTTGTGTATGCTCAGAAAATAGCCACACAGAATGCTCTCAGTAAATATTGCAATGACCCAGAAGTAGACATACTAAGGGAATGCAGGTAGTTTTGCTAATAGCACAGATACTTGTATTCCATTTATGCATGTACCAAGTGGAGAAAATATACCTTTCACTCACATTTAGAGCAAAATAATACTCATGGTGTTTGTGACTGAGATAAGGAGTTGGTCCCAGTTGTTGAGCAGTTCTTTTTAAAAAATACTTTATTTATTTTGGGGGTGGGGGAGAGAATGGGAACATCAGGGCCTCCAGCCAATGCAAAGGAATTCCACATTCATGTGCTACCTTGTGCATATGGCTTGCATGGGTCCTGAGGACTCTAACCTGGGTCCTTAGGCTTCACAGGCAAGCACCTTAACCCCTAAGCCATCTACCTAGCTCTGAGCTGGAGCTGTTCTTTTAAAGCTTCAGTGGGATTTGAACCCAGAAGTTTGCTTACTGCATAGCCTCTAAATAATTGCGCAGAGCTTCCTGACTTGTGTATGGCCATGAGAGGCTTGTTTGCAATCATAAATAACAAACTTGATTTAAAAATATAAAGCTATTAGCTTAGAAGGTAACTGTGTGAAACTAAACCTTGAGAGAGTGCTTCTGTGTTTTGAAGGAAAAAAAAAAAAACCTAGACAAAATCATTACACTATGGTAAACACTTGGGGGAGACATTTGAATTTCTCTAAGAATGAGCTGTGGAAGATGATCAATGAAGGATGAGGAAATGAGATAGTTATAATCAACTATTGTGGTTTTCAAATATTATCTAATTTTTTAAAGTTTGTAACAAATAGCAAAGTGATTTCCTATGGTGTTGGCAGAGTGGGTGTGGGGAGGAGAACAATCGCTCCTTTGGGGGAGCTTGTTGGGGGCTTGCCTCCTGCAGTTAGACTTTTCTACTTAAGAGAGCCATCTGCTTCGTGAAACTTTCCAAGACCAGGCATTATCTACAGAGAGTTCCATGGCATCTTAAAACTAAGAACTGTAGCAAAGTTTTAAGTTAATGCTAGAAAACCAGATGCTAACCAGATTGTCAAACTCTTTTTCCTTCCAGGACCAAAGATTTCAAGTGAGGCAGAGCTAATGCAAAATTTGGACAATCCTTTGGATTAGATTTTGGAGCCAAAGTTGATCTCTTATAGCCTCTGTTCATGAAGCCCTCTAAAGTCAGTCAAGGGAGGTTCTCTCTTTGCCTCAAAAACCCCATACATTGGGCTGGAGAGATGGCTTAGTGGTTAACCGCTTGCCTGTGAAGCCTAAGGACCCCGGTTCGAGGCTCGGTTCCCCAGGTCCCATGTAAGCCAGACGCACAAGGGGGCGCACGCGTCTGGAGTTCGTTTGCAGAGGCTGGAAGCCCTGGCACGCCCATTCTCTGTCTCTCTCCCTCTGTCTTTCTCTCTGTGTCTGTCGCTCTCAAATAAGTAAATAAATAAAATTTAAAAAAAAACAAAACAAAACAACAACAACAACAAAAAACCCATACATGCGGGGCCATGCAGGGTTGGGGAGAAACTGGCCTTCCTCACACTGTACACGCTCCTTCCTGAAAAGATTTTTCATACCAAATTCTGGGAGAACCCAGCAGATATTCCCACTACTGTTTTCTTCATCCAACATGCATTTATCCACATTTTGGATCAGTTTGATTAATGATTATACCCTACAGACAGCCTGCTGATCTCAAAAAAATGTTGAGTAAAAGAAAAAAAAAAAAGCAGTGGAAACTGACAATGAAAATAGTTCTTTTGCATGTCTCCCAATAGCTGACATTTAAATATCTGAATTATTTGAACTGGGTCCCTCAGCAGACATGTAGAGGAACAAAGACAGGCATGTCATTTCTAGAAAGAACTGCAGAAGGAGGCCATGTGGTTAAATTCTCTGGAGGAAGAATGGCCTCCATTTTTGTTTTGACAGGTGCTGATTTATTTCATGATATCGGGATGAAGGGGTGGCATTTAATATGTGAAGGTTTTCAGAACTCACATTTCTGTACTAGCTTGTTTTTAAATTAAGCCAAGTCAGAACAACAAAACAAACCAAACAAAACCAATTCTTTCTTGTCTTGTATAAGAAAACTCAAAATTTTAAAAGGGGAGCAAATAAGTTTTAGATGGGACAGACTTTCATTAACTAGTATTCTTTGATTTTGTGACACATAGGTAAGAACATTGTTTCAGGTTTTATTTGTCTAAAATGCAAATCTTTTGTTTAAAAGAATATGATCTGAACCCCTGGTTAGTAATGTTGAAAACAACCTGCCTTTTAATAGCATAAGGCAACTCAAAATAGACTAGCATCTTGGCATGCCAGATGTACAGATATTCCAAGAGTTTATTGAGGGTCTGGGTTCTTATTAAAAATATTTACTTAGAGCTGGAGAGATGACTTAGCTTTTAAAGCACTTGCTTACAAAGCCAAAGGACCAAGGTTCAATTTCTCAGTACCCATGTAAAGCCAGATGCACAAGATGGCACATATGTCTGGAGTTTGTTTGCAGTGGTTAGACACCTTGGTGTGCCCATTCTCTCTTTCTGCTTCTCTCTCTCTATCTCTTTCTCTGTCTCTGCTTCTTTCTTTCTTTCTCTCAAATAAATAAATAAAGGAGACAGAGAAGGAGAGAGAGAGGGAATGGGCTCACCAGGACCTCCTGCCTCTGTCAGTGAACTCCAGATTGCATACACCACTTTGTGTATCCAAGAATCAGACCCAAACCTGTAGGCTTTACAAGCAAGTCCTTTAACCACTGTACCATCTCTCCAGTGCCTGGGCTGGTTCTACTTTTTGACCCACAGATGGGTCATATTATCCAGTAAGCAAAACACTTCCCTTCCATGACAAGGGTACAATTTTCTATCAGAATTTTCTACCATATATGGAAAATATCCTTTAGGTGCACATGGAAGTATGCTTTCTGTTTATAAAAGAATCTCTATATTTATTTCATCTCTGTTAGTGGAATTACAAGAATTTACAGTGAAATCATAGTATCACAAATGGTCCCTATGGCTAGTGGAGAAACTGGCTTAGCATGGTCCATAGGATGTGTAATATCAGGATGCTCCATTTCTTGTTGTCCTTGAGTCTCTTAAGAATATTAATTGACACATTATAGTTGTACATATTTCTGGAGTGCAGTATGACATTTCAGTATATGTATATGATACACAGTGATTAGATCAAGGTTACTGACATGTTCATCACATCAAGTATGTAGCATGTCTTTGTGTGGGGTACATTCTGTACTAGCTATTTTGAAATATATGCTTAAGTGCTACCAACCATAGTTTCAGTATTGTGCCCTAGACCATCAAAAGTTATTCCTCCTATCTGACCACCTCCTGTACCCTCTGTCCTTCTCTGCTATCCTTTCCAGCCTCTTGTAGCCACATTTCTATTATCTGATTCTAGGAAATCAATGATTTTAGCTTCCACATGTGCTGAGAGTGTAACATTTGTCTGTCTGCATCTGATTTACTCATCACCTCCATCGAGTCACCTCTGCCCATGTCCTTGGGACGCCTGGGAAAACTGCATAAAGTAGCCTCTTCTTGCTAAGGGGAGGAAGTCTCACATTGCATAAGGCCTATATGGATGTCTATTTCTTGCAGAAACTTCTGACCCATTTACCAATTAAGAAGATATAAACTGCTATGTCAACATCACCTCTCAACTCAGTAGGCTTCTCCCTAGCTGTTTTTGTGGTAGCCTTGAGATTTCACATCTTCCCCTCCTTAGCAGATATTGGATCAGATCATCACAGCTGTCTAAAATTTTACTTATCAGCTGCTGCAGCTGAAATGCCCACTGCAAAACAATAGCTGAAGGCCTGCTGGATGGGATGCCTTACTCAGTAGCCAGCAGAAAGTCCTCATCAAGGTTGCGCTGCTTTTCTCCAGCTGCATTTCCTTCTCTGCTCTGAGAATATTACAATGTATTACCCTGTCACTCCCTAGAAAACCTGAGGTTTCCTAGTCTAAGGCAGACAAGGTCCAAGTAAGCCACACATTCAAACTGCTGGTTCAATACCAAATAGATGTTCAGTTTCAGCTGGAAAATGAGACTGTCTCTCAGTGAGTATCTTTTAAACCAAAGCACAGTTACATCTTTAAAAAAAAATATCTCTTCATCATTATAAATCCTTTTGAAGAACTCTGGTCACCCCTAGAATCTACAAAGAATCTGAGTGGTCTGTAAGGCTGTCATTCACTCCATACATATGAGAGTGTTTCCTTGGTTCTTTTTTCTTTTTTTTTTGCCTGAGTACTGAGGCTTCTGCATTGCAGAACTGTGGTTGCATGAATTAGATCTGTGTCTGGTAGGAGGAGGCCAGAGCTCACCCAGGCATACAGCTAACTCACAGCTTTATACCTTTAAAGGCCTACTGTGAAATTCTAAGTCCCCCTTTGGGACCATATATCTTGCTTTCTTTGGGTTTCCCCAGTTCTGTCTTTCATAAACTTGAGCATGTAGTAGGTATGGAATAAATACTATGAATAGTTATGACCTTTTTCTAGTTCAAAAAGTAAAGTAATTAAGACACAAAACTAAAGAAAAATGTAGAAAGAAGAATTTCCCTGAGGATCTCACAACCCAGATGGCAGTGCAGTGAGGAGTTAGTAAATATGTGGTGGGAAGCAGTCTGAAGTGAGGCCTCTGTTGAGTATGCTGTGCCCTCCTGTCTGTTCGTTAGTCCAACCTACTCTTTCTCACCCCCTGCATCCCGAAAAGTAGTTCTTAAGCACCCTTATGTCTGGAAAATTTCCATCTGCCCCACCCACAATCACAGCTGGCAGGATGAAGACATCATGTGCCTTTGTCACACCCATCTCAGCAGGCCTAAGGGATTTCAGGACTCTTCAGGCACAATGTCATCTGACTCCTCTTCCCATCAATCCAATCACCTATCAATTCACTAATCCAACAAACATATTCTATAATTAGATTTTTAAAAATATTACTTATTTATTTATTTGACAGAGAAAGAAGGAAAGAGAGAAAGAGAAAGAGAGAGAATGGTAGTGTCAGGGCCTCCAGCCGCTGTAAACGAACTCCAGATGCATGCACCCCCTTGTGCATCTGGCTAACATGGGTCCTAGGGAATTGAACCTGGGACCTCTGGCTTTGCAGGCAAATGCCTTAATTGCTAAGCCATCCCTCTAGCCCTATAATTAGATTTTTGAGCCATGTGGCATTTTGTCACATAAACAGATTAAGTAAGTATTTGTTTTGGCTCATCATTTCATAGGTTTCAGCTTAGTCCCTGGAGATTGATTCTGGCCCACTGGGGACAGGGCCATGTGGCAGAAGAGACTCACCTCATAGCAGAGAGACAACAGATAGAGAGGAGGGGACTGGGGATGATCATGTACAACCTTCAAAGGTCACCAGTGACCTGCTTGCTCCACCTCTGAAAATTTCTACCACCCTTGTAAACAGTGCCACCAACTGGAAACCAAGTCTATGACAGACAAGTTCTATTCATATCATAACATATGCATTCATTGACTATGAACCCAGCTGCTATGATGTATTTAGAGAAAACAATGGTGAACAAAACAGACTGGATGACTTTCTGTCTAGAGTTCATAGTCAGGTGGGAGAAAAAGGTGATGAACACCAAGCAAGAATGCAAGTAAGGGCTGGAGAGATGGCTCAGTGATTAAAGGCACTTGCTTGCAAAGCCCAAGTTCAATTTCCCAGTATCCATGCAAAGCCAGATGCACAAAGTGGTATATGCATCTGTAGTTTGTTTGCAGGGGCAAGAGGACCTGGCACACATTCACTCTTTCTGTCTGTCTGTCTCTGCTTGTGAATAAATGATGTATTTTAAAATAAAGCAAAGGGCTGAAGTGGTGGCACAAACGTTAAGGTGCTTGCCTGCAAAGCCCAATGAACCAGGTCTGATTCCTGAGTACCCATATAAAGCCAGGTGCACAAAGTAGTGCATGCATTGGAAGTTCACTTGCAGTGGCCCAGTCTCTCTCCCTCTCTGCTTAAAATTAAATAAATAAAATATTTAATTAAAAAATAATGCAAGTAAATGTGAATTCAGGAAAAAAAAATCAGCAAGTCAAGAATAGCCAAAGAAGCTAGGCATGGTAGCACATACCTTTAATCCCAGCACTTGTGAGGCAGAGGTAGGAGGATCTCAGAAAGTTTGAAGCCACCTTGAGACTACATAGTGAATTCCAGGACAGCCTGAGCTAGAGTGAGAGATCCTACCTCAAGAAAAAAAAAAAAAAAAAAAAAAAAGACCAAATACTCTTAATTGGCATCTCATATCCTGTAGGCTTGGGGTCATGGTCTGCAATGAGTCAACAATAGAATAGCTTGATTTTTCTTAAATCATGTACACAATAAAGGGAACTTCTAACAATATTAGTACATTTCAAATTACTTGAATAAAAATCACAGAAAAATCTTGATTTTCTGTGTATTAACAGAACAATCTGAGTGTTACTGTCTTTGAACCTATTTGTTCAAACATAAGATGGGAAAAATTCCAGTCCACAGCTTTATTAAAGGTACTACGTGAAGTGCTGTGTATGAGTCTTATGCTCAGAGTCTAGCATTTAATAGAGATTCAATAAATGTAAGCACTCTTATTCATTATGTATGACTGCATTGACTGGTACATCCCTTGGTATCTGGGAGCTTGGAAGAATTTAAATGCTCATTTGCAGCTCACATAAAACAGTGGCGATTCTTTTTTATTTTATTTTATTTATTCTTTTTTATTTTATTTTGAAGGATGCTACATGAATCTTAAAAGTTAACACCTGAAAACCATTCATAGCTGCAAACCCTAAAGACCAGTGCAAATACAACTGCTGTACAAAAATAGCAATAATGAAAATAATGTCTAAAACTGATCCAGAGCTTGTATTGTGCACAGAGAACTTTATAAAACACCAAGGAATATTATCATTCCCATTTTATGGATAGGGATACTGATATAAAGAGAGGTCAACTGAATTATCCAAGGTCACATAAGTGGTAAGGAGAATATTCAAGACTGAAAATATTTCTGCCTTAATCCAAAGTGCAAAGTCTTCTTGAAGCCATTTTATTCGATGCCTAGAAAAAGGGGCCCTCATCTTTAAAGGATTAAATCTTAAAGAATAAATCATTCTTAAAGGTTTTATTCTGATTCTCCTCTGGTTGTAAACTTTCTCATGAGACAGGGACGCAAGACACCAAAGGGTCATGCTTGTTCAAAGTGTGTGTCTTCTTTTGGACTATAGTAGGCTTGCTTACTCAGAGCCTCAGAATGCAAAGGTCCCCACCTAGCTTCTCAGGCTTGTATAGACCTCTCCCCAGCATGTTTGACCGAGCATGAGCCTCCATGGCGTTCATACCACAGGCTGGCTTGCAAGGAGGAGGGTCTGAAGAAAGGCATATGGGCCACTCTTTAAGTATGGGGAGGATGAAGTGATGGCTAAACTCTCTCCAGGTTGTTGTGCTCTGGTTTGGAACTTCAAGGAGTTCAACAACTTGGCTTTTCAATATTTTTAATTAACAAATAAAAAGATACTTTGATGTAAGTATCCACTGTGAAGAGCCAAATGAAACCAGCACATGCTTTGCTTCCCATACTAACTTTTATGTGTGTATGTGCTGAGAACATAGAATACACTCCTAACAATTTCAAGTATGAATACACTGGTATTGCCTATAGTAACCATGCTGTGTAATAGTTCTCCTGAACTTATTCTACCTGCTTCATTGAAAGCTTGCATTGCTGCACCTCTGAAACCTCTCCCTGAAACAGTCTGCAGAAACCACCACATCCTACTGTCAGCTCCCATGAGTTGAATTTTCAGAGATTGCACAAATAAGTGAAATCATGCACATTTGTCTTTCTGCACTTGGCTTATCTCACTTAGCATAAAAACTTTCAACTTAATTCATGTTTTTGAAATGTCAGGATTTCCTTCTTTTTAAGGCCATTGTGCTGAGTACTACATGTTCTTTCTTCCTTCATCCTTTGATGGACACTTAGGTTGACTCCATGTCCTGGATATTGTGAATGATGCTGCAATAAACATGGAAGAGCACACAGCACTTTACCCTACTGATGTCTTCTCCTTTGGACATATACCCTGTAAGGGGATTCTAAAGCATATGTGGAAGTTCCAATTTTAATTTTAAATTGATCTATTTACTTATTTAGTTTATTTGTGTGTTGGGGGACATGCCATGATACGTGTGTGTGTGTGTGTGTGTGTGTGTGTGTGTGTGTGTGTGTGTGGATGGTCAGAGGAGTTGATTATGCTCCACTGAGTGTGGCTCTCAGGGTGCTGCAGACAGGTCTGGTCCAAGATTCTGCCTCCCACCACTTCGTGGCATCTTATGTGGGTGATTGAAGTCTTTGCTACAGCACCTGCATTGCTCATTATTTTGGTGTTCCCTTTTGATTCCTTAGGCATGAATACTTATAGGTTATCAAATATAATTTAAATTATATTGTGTTTTTAGAGTCTTGTTATGTAGTCTATGCTGGCCTCTGACTTTCAGTTCTTCTGCTTCAGCTTCCCAAGTGTTGGGATTACAGATGTGCACCACTACACCTCGCCTGTAGTTTTTCTTATTTATGAAAAAGAGAGAAAGAAAGGAGAGAGAGAAAGAGAGAGAGAGAAAGAGAGAGAGAGAGAGAGAGAGAGAGAGAGAGAGAGAGAAGAGCAAGAGTGAGAAGACAGACAAAGAGATCCAATTTGCCTACAATAGGGGAAGAAGAGCAGATAAATGGGTCCAGTGACACCCCCGATGTCTGTCTTCAGGGTATGGATATGAGGTTCAGGTTTAATTAGAGGGAAAGAGACATGCATAATGAAGTAGTCCTGGCCCAGGTGTGGTACAGCCCATCCCAGATGCATCATTGTCTCAGTTCTGGTCCTGCAAGGTGACGGAACAAGTTGCTGATCTGTCCATCACTGAGGGTGCAGCTGCATACATCACCACTGGTGACCATTTCCATCCCTTCAAGGGTTTCCTCTGGTTTATAATTTTTAATGTCAAGAAGAAAAATAAGGAATAATTGTGTCCTGGGTCTTGAGGTTTTTCTTTAATTTTGCATTGTACTTAATGTATAAAATGATAGCTTAATCTATGAAATTATCCAATTTTGGTTGTTCTAAGTATATATCTTACCAGTAGTAAATGAGTCAAAGTAACTGTCAAGGTGAATCTATATTTTAATGAAAATGGGTGTCTATTTTTGATGGTAAGATTATATTGTCACATTCTGCTTTTGAACTACAATACAATGGTTACATGTTGGCACTTGATAAGTTATTAACAGGGCCAATTTGCCTTATTTTAATCTATTAAAATATACCAACAGTTCCATTGTCAGAGCCTATCACTTCCATGATTATGTTTACCAGTTGGATTTTAAATTAGAGGAAGTTCTTTTTGAGTAATGTGAGCAGTTGGAACAAGATATACTAAGACCAATATCAGTCTCAGGACTCAGGGATTCTTGCTAATAAAACATAATCTGGAGAGGAACAAAGAATCATAAGAATATTTCCCTTGTGCATGTGCTACTTTTTTTCTATATTAAGTAGAACACACATTTGAATAGGAGATGGCTATGCACTTGTGACAACCAAAAGTTTTTCATTTCAAAGAGAGGTTTTGAATGCATGCAATCCTTTATATCAAAACATCCCAATATTGAATAATGAATGAAAGAGATTCAACTCTGGAGGCTTGGAGGCTGGTTTCTAATGAGGCTGTACATGGAGCCGATGACTTTTCTGCACAGGAGTCAGAGGTGGTGAACAAGCTACAGAAGCCACCTACATAATGGGGACTCTAACATTGGCATGTGTCACAGTCAGCTTGTTATACTTCCTGACACCAAGGTAATGATTCTTGACAACAACAATAAAGCACTTTGTAAAAACCAGCTGTTTTTGCTATTTGTCAACACTATTATTTGGCTCATTTTTCTGTTCCTCAAAATAAGTTCTATTAATTAATGTGAAACTCTAATCAGCAGTTTCTCAGAAATAGCAATGATTAAAAATATGATATTCTGTCAGTCAAATACCTATATTAGTGGAGCATGTTTCTATGTTTGGCCCTTCTATGATAGCTTAGAGTCTCAGTGTTTGATGTCATTGTTATGAGTAAAATTCTTCTGTTTATACATTGATTTATACATTATTTTTTCTGACCATCATTTGCTGAGTGTTTTCCATGTGCATAGTACTGTTATGGATGACTAGAAATGCTGATCAATAATGTCAGTCAATTGCCTAAAGTAATATTAATAACTGATTGCACAATGAACAAGCTTCTGTTTTTCCCTGATTATAATGTTCTCATCTCAAAATGTCCAGCCACATAAAGCCGAGGAGAAGGCAAACTGTTAAATATCATCTGACAGGAGATGCAACATAAACATAGCTATGTAAATTTGCAAACATAAGCCATAGTTTGGCTTTTTAGTGTTTGGGCGCATGCACACACACACACGTGTGTGTGTGTGTGTGTGTGTGTGTGTGTGTGTGTGAGTGTGTTTGACAAGATGAAAAACTAAAACAAAAATAAATACCAGACAGTCTTCTGGAGCAATCTGTTGGCATTACACAAGATTTGGCATGCCTAGTCTTGATGTCTCTGTCTCTATGGAAGGGGTGCTTTAATGTTCCTCTTCTGAAAGTCTGTTGTATTGGGAAAGACCATGCACTCCACTTATCTTTTCCTTCCCTGTTCCCGATTATTGTTTAAAGTTCTTAATCTGTGAGTCAGAGACCAAGCAGAAAACACACAGAAGGTTTAAACAGTAATGGAATAACACTTAATGAAAGGAAACATGTGCCCAGTGTTGAGAGGAAAAAATAAAAATAATGATTCCTAGCTCCATTAAGACTGAAAGAACAGGCAAAGGGATAGGACATTTCATTGCTTCCCAGACAGAGTAATAATTGAGAGAAGACAGGAACTGGGAATCCCAGTAGGAAGACATAGTTAACCTATGCCAACTTGGTAAGGAGAGTCTGGGAGATAAGTGTCCTGATCTTGCTTTCTTTCTGTGTATAAATGGTTACTTTCAATTGATCAAACACTGTTTAAGTCCACAGCATGCCTCTCTTCAATTGTTTGCTAAAGACTAGAACTAGAACCCATAAAAGGAATTCTGTCTTATTGTATCATCAATTCTATTAACCTACCACACTTATAGAGAATCTATACATAGTGAACATGGACAAACTTACCACAATTTAGAACCTTGCTGGCAAAGGTCAGCTTTGGTTTCCTTCCTTTCCTGCCCCCACCAGGAATAAACAGTGTTTCCTCAACATTAAAAATTATAATGTATTGTATTTACATATATGTATATATTTCTCTATGCGTTGTACTATGTAGCTCACCTGCTTCTCAGTTTTAAAATGCATAAGGTAATAGTCATTTGAAAAATTCTTTTCTCATTTAAGAGTATATTTCTGATATTGACCCATATTATTGCAGATAGTTTTATTAAACTTATTTTTCGTTGTTCTATAATGTCCCCTTTATTACAATTGACAATACTACAAATGGACTCATACAGGTCTCCAATTACACCACACAAGAGATTAGATGATGTACCCTGAAATCAATCTATTGATGGGTAGTAACATATGAATTTTCAAACTTACAACATTATTGTGAATATAGTTTCTGAAGGGAAGTAACCAATTTATATTCTCACTAAAAGTATAACTGCATTTATGTTAAAGGATGTATTTCACAATGATTACATTTTATTTATCGATGAAATTTTATTTTTTTCTATTATTGATAGAATTATTTATTTTGTTATTCGTTGTGCACTGGATGTGTTAATATCTATTTATGTTTTGTGTTTATCTTGCTTATTGATAGTTTTTAACAAATACAATTCTTATTTTTAGAGTAGTTGAATTTTTCATTTTTTATGGGTACTTCTACATGTTTGTTTAAGAAATTATATATACTTCAAGCAGTAAGGATTTTTTACATTTCTTTATTAGTTTGTTTTAAGTATTATGAGAAATTACTTTTGTAAACTTGAAGATATTTTTTACTTTATGGATAACTAATTGTTTAATCATCAGATCATATACTGAATTTCCATTAGGTATTGACTTGTTTCTAGAATTTCTGGTTGGAATTTAATGATTTCTTTCTTAAATTTCTCTGATGAACCTCTGCTACTTACAAATCCTTTTTTTTTTTTTTTTTTGGTGGAGGATCAACTAACAATTTAGATATAGTTTTTTATAAAAATTATGAGTTTACTATTATTTTTATCTTGGTATGTTGAAAATACAATTTAAGTGACATATGGCTTCAATAATTGCTGTTGAAAAACTACTACTGAGTAAATTATCTTACTTCAAAGAAGGTCTCTATGCCAGTCAGCAATTGCTGTGTAAACAACCACTCCTATTCTACATGCATTCTTTATTCTTATTTTATACTGCTGAGATAGGTGATCTGGGCTGGACCTGACTGAGGAACTCTGTTGCAAGCTGTAGATCTGGTAGATCTTGGCTGGGCTCATGTCAGTTTCTTGTGTCTTCATCCCAAAGCTTAATTTTTATAACAATTTTATATTAGACTAGTTTAATGCTAAGTCTTCTAAAGTAGAATTGCTAAGCATGCAGTATAATTCCTAGAATGGTGACACAGAAAGTGTATAATTGAGGTAGTGAGTAACCCAGACACTTTCTTTTAAAAGCTTTTTTATTGACAATTGTCATACATGTGCATAATTTATTTTGATCATTATTCCCTCCCATCACCTTCTTTGGTCCCCCTTCCTATTCCCTTCCACTGAACCCCTTCTTCCCTTCTTTCCAACTGTCTTTTTGTTAACCCTCGTTGCTGTAGCCTGGTTCACACTGCTGTTAGAAATCACCCAACCAAGAGCAGCGTCTGGGAAAAAGAGGTTTATTTTGGCTTATAGGCTCGAGGGGAAGCTCCATGATGGCAGGGGAAAGTGCTGGCATGACCAGAGGGTGGACATCAACCACTGGCCAACATAAGGTGGACAATAGCAACAGGAGAGTGTGCCAAACACTGGCATGGGGAAACTGGCTATAACATCTATAAGCCTGCCCCCAACAATACACTCCCTGCAGGAGGCACTAATTCCCAAATATCCATCAGCTGGGAACCTAGCATTCAGAACACCTACGTTTATGGGGACACCTGAATCAGACCACCACATTCCACCCCTGGCTCCCATAAGCTGATAACCATACATGATGTAAAATGCAATGCATTCATCTAACTTTAAAAGTTCCATAGTTTATCAATTCCAATGCTGTTCCCTATAGTCCAAGATCTTTTAACTGAGCCATAATACCAAAAAATAACCTCAAAAAAACCCATAATGGCACAGAATAAATGTTCACAACTGCAAAAGATGGCATTGGGCATAGCAAAGAAATATTCAACTAATAGAAGATTTAAAACAACTAGGGCAAACATCAAACTCTGTAGCTTCAAGTTCAACAGCTCTAGTCAGTGACAAATCTCCAAGTCCAATAATTCTAACCAGCAACAAATCTCTGGCACTCCAATTCCGTCCCTCCAGCTAGGCTACTCACAGTCCTGGAAAACTTCATTGGGGCAGGCAGCTCTCCTTGGCAGCCATCTTGTGGTCCCGGCATCTCCAGTGAGTCTCTACTGTAACCCATGGTTCATCCTCATGGCCCCATGGGGTTTCCATGCAGGCATTCTGCAAACCTGCTTCACATTGCCCATGGCCATTTCCAAAACACAAGACCATGTTGTAAACTCAATGACCCTCTTTCCAGCATTTTCTATACTTCATAATACCAGGTAGGGTGCCAATTTGTTAATTTAGAGGGGGAATAAAGCAGACTTTGAAGAACAGGACACTCCTTGAGCACTCAGTCCCCTTCAAAAGGATCAACATTCTTCCTGTTGCTCCAGCGTGGTCAGCTAGCCCAGTCTCAATGGTTGTAATCTCTCAGTTGCAGCTGAACGGGCAACAGTACACCCAATGGTTTTTCTTTCTGTGCCATATTGCTCTGCTCACACCAGTTCATTTCTACACAAAGAAACCATGCACAACTTCTCAGGGCATGGGCATAAGAGCAAGCTTTTCACACAACTGATAGCCCAGTCCAAGCAAAGCTCTTTCTCACCCTCATAAGCTAACCTCATAGATCATTATTCTTACTGCATTCAGGTCTTGCAGCTCAGACCAGAATAGTCCATCAAGCTGTACTTACAACACTGCAAGGCATCTCTTAGGCCAAGGTTTCAAATCCTCCCACATTCCTCTTGAAAACCAGCTCCAAAAGCTCAAAGCCACACAGTCAGATGTCTAGCAGCAACCCCACTTCTGGTACCACTTTACTGTTGCAGTCCGGTTCACATTGCTGGTAGAATCACCCAACCAAGAGCAGCCCTGGGAAAGAGAGGTTTATTTTGGCTTACAGGCTCGACAGGAAGCTCCATGATGGCAGGGGAAAGTGATGGCATGAGCAGAGGGTAGACATCACCCCCTGACCAACATAAGGTGGACAATAATAATAGCAACAGGATAGTGTGCCAAACATTGGCATGGGGAAACTGGCTATAACACCCATAAGCCTGCCCCCAACAATACACTCCCTCCAGGAGGCATTAATTCCCAAATATCCATCAGCTGAGATCCTGGCATTCAGAACACCAAAGTTTATGGGGGACACCTGAATCAAACCACCACACTCATCCATCATACATAAAGGAATGTTGGTGGCCCAATAATACAACAGTTATTTCATTTCCAGAAGACAGTGTTCTAAAGTGTTCCCCCTCCTCATTAGGCACTTTCTTATACATAGAACCGTTTTCAGAGACATGGAATTTATTCTTCATTGGCTGATATCTGAGCAGGGGGCATGCTAGCAAAGAATCTTAGGTAAATTGCTTTTCAATTGATTTCAGTTGGCCCACAAAGTTACACTCCACATAACTGCATTGTAGTCTTTTGTTTGAGTAAAATCTAAGATTGACTTTGATAACTTATAAGGGCTTCACATGGAGTTGTAAGCCATTATCTCCCAGCTGATTTAAGGTCTTTAATGGATCAATGATATTCGAGTAGGACAATAAGAAGTATAAGAATCTAGTATGATGGCTTACAATGAATTTTCCAGCAAATTGTGCAAGGTCCAAGTTTCATTGGCTTCAAATAGGATCAATAAGTTGTTAAAAACAGTGCAAATGAAGTAATAGTTGGAAGATAAGACTATCATATAATTTTAAAATAGTAAGAGTTTTCTATTTACTTTGAAATATTTCCATTAGTTACAAATGCTCTAAATGTTAATAGATTAAACCAACCTTTCACTAGAATTACATCTTACCTTTTTTCCCCTTAATTGATGTTTACATCTCCATATGGGATCATTATCAGCAAAAGACAGATCATCCAAACAGAAACTCAACAGGGAAGTAAGAGAGCTCAACAAAGCCATAGATCACTTAGACCTAACAGACATCTACAGAACATTCCATCCCAAATCCACAGAATACACATTCTTCTCAGCAGCCCATGGAACCTTCTCTAAAATAGCTCATATACTGGGTCACAAAGCCTACCTCCATATATTTAGGAAGATTGACATAATTCCTTGCATGATATCAGATCACAATGCTATATTACTAGAAATTAACAACAAAAGACCCACCAAGAATCCCACTGGCTCCTGGAAACTGAACAGCACATTTTTAAACAATAAATAGGTAGTAGATGAAATAAAGAACGAATTTGCTAAATTTCTAGAAATGAATGATGATGAGAATACGTCATACCAAAACTTGTAGGACACAATGAAGGTGGTCCTCAGGGGCAAATTCATAGCACTCAATGCCTTCTTAACAAAGACAGAGAGATCCCAAATCAATAACCTAACCATCCACCTAAAGGCACTGGAAAAGCAAGAAGAATCCAACCCAAAAGCTCCAGATGGAAGGAAATAATTAAGATCAGAACAGAAGTCAATGAATTGGAAAGTAAGAAAACAATTAAGAAAAGTGACAAAACAAAGATCTGGGTCTTTGAAAAAATAAACAAGATTGACAAACCCCTGGCCAATTTGATCAAGAAAAAAAACAAAAAACAAAAAACAAAAAAAGCACTTCAAATTAACAAAATTTGAAATGAAAAAGGAGAGATCACAACTGATATAAGTGAAATTGGGATCAAATAAACATTTTTCTATCTTGTATTTCCAAGAGACCAAATAAAAATGAAAGTATAAATAGTATATATATTCAGGTTTTGGTAGGTTGTTAGTACATTAATTTTTTAAAGTATTTATTTGAGGGAAAGATAGATAGAGACAGAGAAAATGGGTGTGCCAGAGCCTCTTGCAGCTGCAAACAAACTCCAGATATATGCACCACATTGTGTATCTTGTTTTCCATGGATCCTGGGCCAGCAAGCTTTGTGAGAAACACCATTAACCTCTGAGCCATATTCCCCACTTTCTTTACCATTTGTTTTAATTTCAGAAATTCATTTTCCTTATAATACAGGTGGCATGAAGCCATTTGGTTTGTATATAATCATATGAAACCAAGTTTATCCTTGGAGCTAGTCCAGCTTGGCATCATGTAAGTGAAACATGGGCCAAGTTCCCTGGAATTCATGTTTCTGGCAACTGGCAAAATACTGGCAGATGATCTGTGCTTGTCAAAGATAGGGTGAGACTATGGCCAGGAACTTTACTCTCTCCTGAAACATTCTCGTAGACATACTGGTGATCCTCTCTGACAGATTCACCCATGAGTCATTTCAACTTTATGAGTTGATGTTGGGCTAACCTTTGCCTTTTATTAATAACATAAAATTTGTTGGAAGATTATCTCTAGTTTCAGTTGAATTTAATTAATGATATATGGATGCTAAAGCAATGTAAGCTATGATCCCTTATCCAAGTTCAAACTCAATCCCAAACTAAATATGCTTTAATGTTTTTCTAGGATTTTCTAGTAGAGCATGATGTCTCCCTTAGGCCACTGGTTCTGTGACTTGAATGTTGATAAATATATTCAGAGTTACTAATTAAAACTTGATATTTATGAAATCTACCTACTAATTTAAGATTGTGTATGTTTTGAATGAGTCTAAACATTGCATTTTTAAATAATGTAGGGGAGTAATTTGAAAGATGGTGATTTTTTATTTTATTTTATTTTTATTGACAACTCCCATAGTTATAGACAGCGTACCATGTTAATTCCCTTCACACCCTCACTTTCCCCTTCACAACTCTCCTCGCCATTATATCCTTTCCCTCTGTCAATCAGATCAGTAGTGAGACATCTCTATCACACCTTCCAAGGCCCCCAGAGTCCATTGCAGAAGAGGTGGAAAAAAAAATTTAGAATTAGGGCTGGAGAGACAGCTTAGTGGTTAAGCGCTTGCCTGTGAAGCCTATGGATCCCAAATTGAGGACCCACGTTAGCCAGATGCACAAGGGGACACGCACATCTTGAGTTTGTCTACAGTGGCTGGAAGCCCTGGTGTGCCCATTCTCTCTCTTCTCCCTCCCTTTTTCTCTGTCACTTTCAAATGAATAATAATAAAAAAATAATGTAGCGCCAAAGGAGGGGTAGGACTGCTTTCAATACGCTCTTCCAGACACAAAATGGCCTGGATATCCATGATCTCACAGTGCCTGGTACTACCTGCACAAGACTGACCATCATAATAGGAGGAAAGATGATAACATCAAAATAAAAGGGTTTGACATTTTAAATTTATTTATTTATTTATTTATTTATTTTTGAGGTAGGTTCTTACTCTAGCCCAGGCTGACCTGGAATTCACTATGGAGTTTCAGGGTGGCCTCAAACTCATGGCAATCCTCCTACCTCTACCTCCTGAGTGCTGGGATTAAAGGCATGCACCACCACACCCGGCTTAAATATTTTAATTTATTGATTTGCAAGGTAGACAGGAGAGAGAGAAAAATGGAGGGAGGAGAGAGAGAGAGAGAGAGAGAGAGAGAGAGAGAGAGAGAGAGGAAGAAAATGGGTCCATCAGGTCCTCTAGCCACTTCAGATGAACACAAGACACATGCACCACTTTAGGCATCTGGCTTTATATGAGTACTGGGGAACTGAACCTGGGCCATCAGGCTTTGCAAGCAAACACCTTAACTCCTGAGCCATCTCTTCAGTGTAAAAGATTGTAAATTTTATATTTATATTAATTGTAAAGATTAATGGGCTTCACTGAGATATTTCTCTAAATTGAATACATTGTACATTGATTATAACCATCCATCCTTTTCACCTCTACCTCCTCCACCAAGTGCCCTTTCCAATCCAGAAGGTTTTGAAAGTGTCATGAGCCCACATTTGCTGTGCACTTCACTGGGTCTTTGTGCCAGAATAAGTGAACAATAGTGGTAACGAAGGACATGTCTTAGTACCATGGTGTCTATGTGCCCCCTTGTCACTTCTGATTTGATACAGAAGGGATTTAGGACAAAAGAACAGTAAAAGTAGCAAATGCAATCAAATAACAAAAGGATAAAGATTGGGCTGGAGAGATGGCTTAGTGGTTAAGCGCTTGCCTGTGAAGCCTAAGGACCCCGGTTTGAGGCTCGGTTCCCCAGGTCCCACGTTAGCCAGATTCACAAGGGGGCGCACGCGTCTGGAGTTCGTTTGCAGAGGCTGGAAGCCCTGGTGCGCCCATTCTCTCTCTCTCCCTCTATCTGTCTTTCTCTCTGTCTGTCGCTCTCAAATAAATAAAAATTTTTAAAAAAGGATAAAGATTTAAAAAAAGCAGTTCAAGAAAAAAAGAAAGAGAATCAATTTGCAAATTATAAAATCTTGATTATTTACTAGCAACTCTGTTCAACATTTTCAGTTTCCCTAAACATAAGGATGATGCAGATAGTCCAAGTGTCAATTTTTATTGCCAAAATGTTCCCGTGTCTTAGGAAGGAAAGCTTCCCTGGCATAGAAGAGCACTGAGTGATGGCACAGCAATGTCTTCATTTCCAAGAAGTGATGCTCCACCTCACCCCTACTTACAAAATTGAGGTGTATGGTAGCATCAGTCTGGAGTCATGACATCCACCTGTCATCAGTGCACACATCTTCCTGAAAGGTGAGGATCAGCATCAGAGGTACTCTCTTCAGACCTCCATACTTTTATTGTCCCTGCTTATCATTGGAACTAGTTACTTAAAAAGCCTACTCTCCTGCCATGGAGTCATGCTGTCATAGCTGTGAGAGTCCTGCCCCATGCTACCTTCTCCAGAGGCTTCAGCCAGAGCATGGTTTTTCCAGAGGTAGCTCTACTCCATTCAAGCAGGGGCGCCCCATGGAGTCTTGGAAGCTGAAGACATTAGAATTGTGCATCTTGCTAACCAATCTCCATTCCATGCAGTGCTTAGCCCTGGACACAGCAGAATAAGACTGACTGTCAATCTTTTTTTCAGATATATATATATATATATAATTTTTTATTCAGCAAATACGGTCAGTTTGGTACCATTATTAGGTTCATCCATGACATCCTCTCCCCTTGGCCCCTCCTTGTTGAGGTATATGGGTCATGTATTGCGGAGTTAGCCTACTGTTATGGGTAGGATAAATGTTTCTGCATATCATGACCCAACATGTGGCTCTGACATTCTTCCTGCCCCCTCTTCCACAAAATTTCTCTGAGCCATGTTGGGTTCATTTTTGGTCTGCTTCAGTGATGAGGTGTTGGGGGTCTCTGGATCTCTTATTTGGTAGGAGTTGATTTTTCTCTGTGTTGATCTCCTTCTCCCTTGTGCTGGTACCCAGTTCACCAGGAAAACACCACCCTTGCTTGTTTCGCCAATTTTTCTTGGTTTCATCCGGGGCCCTTTTGAGGGTGGCTCTTTCCTTAGGATCTATATCTATCTGAAAAAGAGAAGCAGATTCTCCAACGGAGAGTAAGTTAGAACCAGGACAAATGAGATAACCCTTACTTTTTTTTAATAACGAATTTAATAGGTGTAGGCCCTCTTGTAGCCCATGATTGATGGTAACTTGATAATGGAGAGTGGACTTATGTTTGGATATGGTTCTGACGTGTTTTCCATCTCCAGCTATGGGTCCCTTACCACTGAGGGGATCAGTTAGCCAAATAAAGAGCAGTTGGTTCTCCACTGTGGCTGTGTGCCACTATTGCACTTGTGTGGGCATCACAACATGTTATTTGCTGCTAAGTAGGGTAGAGTTGCTTGGAAAGATATTGGTCATTTTCCCCCAGTCATCCAAGTAGCACTTTCTGGCACTAGTCGTGCTGACTCTCTGGGGACTGACTCTCTTCCAGCTTCTAGCCATGCCATTCCATTTTACATGTCGACCACATAAGGTATCTTCAGCAGTAGGGTCTTACCACTAACCTTTGATGGGTCTTCAAGTCCTTGGACAGAAATATGTCTTTCTCTTAGGAAACCTTGTAGGTCTCTCTGATCAAAAGCTCATTGTGGATGATAGCCACATGCTGATACTGGGAGTTACAGGTCAGTGCCCACTAAGAAAAGGAGGAAAAAGATAACTAATATACAAGTTTAGAGAGGAGGTGGGGGGGAGGAGGGGGAGGTGGGGGGGAGGGGAAAGGGGAGGGAGGGAAGCTGTAGAAGATTAAGGTTGGTCTTCATCATACCCTCTCCAGTGTCTTGTGGTTCAGGTGTTCCCTCTAAGGGCCTGGTGAAGGTTCAACCATTTGGTCTGCCTTTTAGGAAGTAGAATTTTATGGGACGATTGCCATTTGTGTCTAGATCATTTTCAGTGAACTTACCCAATCACAGAAAAATAATTGCCACATAGTCTCGCTCATCTACAGCACCTAACCTGAATCTACCCAAGATGCCTTACATTCCCAACAAGCATCTCGACAATAGGATGGGTGGGGAGGGAGGGGAGGGCAAGGAGGGGGGGAAACACAAATATGACTGTCAATCTTAACTTTCATTTTATTTTATTTTTTGCTACTGAATTCAGTATTGTGTAAAGAATGCTAAAAGCTGCTTTAGATTTTATCCGTGCCACATCATGGAGCCATTACTGGTTTTATATTGAAATGCAGTGAGTCATTATATGATTTGAGGGGCAAAACCAAAAACCTGTATAGAAAGAAATATCTATTTGAGTAATTATGTAGTTTAGATTTACACTTTCTTTGTGTTTAAGACTTCCAGCTCTGTATGGTTCTATCCTAAAATTTGCAGCATGATCCAGCATGAGTGTATTCATCAGCTTACTATTCTTTGTAGCAGAACGGCTGGGATTAGTTGAGCACCCTGAGATCCCTGGGCTAGGAGGAGCCACAGTAGCAGTGTGGCATAGCAGAGTAGCAAGATTTAAATTTATCTCACCATTATGACTAAAGCTTTTCTTGTCCACCTCCTCAGGTTGGAATGAAACGAAATTGTCACTATATTATTGGTGAGATTCCATCTGCTCTTCCAATGTCAATGTAAAGGAAGTAAGCTAGAAACAAAACAAAAGCCTTTAATACTAGATATGCTTTTAGTTAAATTTGCACATGTAGTGATGATATATTTTAAAACATCCAAGGGTGTGTTAGTTGTGTTTCTAGTTGCTGTAACAAAATACCTTGCAAAGTCAAGTTAAGGAAGAGGGGTGCTTAATTTTGTTTCAGAGTTTGAAGGGACCGTCCATCGTGGCAGAGAAAGGTGGCAGGGGCTTGGGCTGCTTCTCCTTACAAGGCACCTGTAGTCAGGGAGGTGAGAGCTGACAAGCCAGCTTTCCGTGGGTTAGTACCACCCACATTCAGAGTTGATTCTCTCTCCTCAGAAAAATCTTCCTGGAAATACTTTCACAGATACATCCCCACAGACATGTCCAGTGGTATCTCCCAGGTTATTTCAAATCCAGTTAAGTTGACAATGAAGTGAAGCACTACAATGGTTACATTGATTGAAGCATGAAGAAGAGTATGTGTTACTTCGGGAGCATCTGCTGTAAGTGGTTATAATGGATGGGCCATTCTATTATGTGTCATGGAGAGCCCTCATTCTTCTGGAGAAATTGCAGATCTAGGATGAGTTTTACTCAGTAGACCAGAAAAAAGTACTTTGTTAGAGGGCCTTTTAGTCATTGGCTCCTATTTAGTATTGCAAAGTTGGTGCTCTGGCTTCTGGGACCCCCAAATGCCTGATATTCTAAAATAATATTGTGATCAATTTAAATGTTAGTCCATCTGAAAATATGTAGCTTCCACTTGTTTCATGAAGGATACTGCAAAAGCTCAATAAGGAGTAAATGCCATTTTTCATAAAGATAAGCCAAATGTTTTCAAGTTTATCCTGAATGGCTCTAAGTATAATGGAAACTGTCCAGTGAAGTAAGTGGTCTTCACTGATTTTGGCTGCATGCCAGAAAGGAAAGTTATGTTTGGAAAGTAGAAGGAACTCATTTTCTTTTATTTGTTCCTTTTTGAGTTAGTTACTTGCATTAGTATACTTATTTTTACAAAAAGATTTTATTGTGGTAAGAACTGGTAATACTTTTGTGAGCTACTTTTGTCCACCTATGTTTATACATCATTCAAAACTTGTGTGTAGGCTTCACCCAATTTTCTTGATGAGGAATTTAAAATGCATGTTCTATTATCATTATTTCAATCTTCCCAGAGGTTTTTTTTTTTTAATCTTTATTTATCCTAGGGAATTTCAAATTCACAGACAAATGACAGGGAACTATGGAGAGGTCTCACTCTCTCTGTCCCCACACTGGGGTGGTCTTCCTCATTATCACTATTCCCCATGGAGTGATACATCTGGTACAACTGATGTGCTAACACTGGCATGTCACGAATCATCCAGAGTTACCACGAGTGCTCCCTGTTGGCCTGTGCATTCTCTGGTGGGCATGGTCATGCTCTCATGCCCAGTAGTTTCACCAACCTCAGGGTCCTCTGTGCTTTGTTTACTCCTTGCTCATCTTCCAGTCCCTGTCAACTACTAAACTTTTTACTGCCTCCATAGCTTCGGCTTTTCCAGAATCCAAGTCGCCTATTCTGACCACCTTTTATCCCTTGGTGGTAAGCACTTTACTTGATGGTCTCTGAGATTCTTGAATCTGTGGTTTGGTGTCTGACATTAGTTTAGGGAAACTCTCAAGTCGTTATTTTTTTCCACATTTCTTATGTTCCTTTTCTTTATGGTCCAGCGATTAGGTTTCTGTCATTTTGTGACCTTGAACCTCTGAACTTTGTTTCTCAACCTCCTCACTGTTCAGGAGAGGCAGTATGGCCAAAGTGGGATAGAATATTTTCCTTCTCCTTAGAAGGGTACACCTGGCCAGAGGTAATTATTTCTCTTTTATCAGCTCTCTGGTCCCCACTCCCTTGCATGCAAATGACTTGAACCTAAGTCACAATAACATGGTACATGCAGTTGGTTACACCAATAAGGTTGGAATTCTTGGTAAGTATCAGTACCAACTGTGGTGCTTCTCTCCAGAAAATGATGAAAAATTGAAATAAGCCAGTACATCAAATATGCTTATTCTGTTTTTAAGGTTCACTTAATTATTTGCATATGGTGTGTGTGTGTGTGTGTGTGTGTGTGTGTGTGTGTGTGTGTGTACATGCACATACCAAGAGCCCCTACCCCTACAAATGAATGCCAAGCAATTGGGCCACTTTGTAGGCCCAGCTTTAATGGGCGGCTGGAGAACTGAACCAGGCCAGCAGGCTTTGCAAGCAAGCACCTTTATACTCAGCCATCTTCCCAGCCCCAATTATGTTTGTTCTTTCTGAAGCAAAACCTAAATAAACCAATCAGTCGTGGGCCATCTGGCAACTGGTATCCACAGCAAGACAGTAGCTGGTGGTTCCTAGACCTTTAATTTCTCTTCTGTTGTCAAAGTTAGTTTGTCAGAGGCAGTGCAGCAGGAGACACAGTCTACCGCCAGCTGCCCGGGGAGCTTCCTTACCTTTAGGGAAACTCCATTCAGGTAAAGCTGGTTCCGTGATTTTTACCACAGAAAACAGTTTCAGGAGGAGCCAGACTGAAGCAGAGGTAAAGCTCATTAAAAAGAGAATTTTAAGCATATATTTAAGCATGAGGCTAGTAGAAACAGATTCACTCAGGGAAAGAATGACATTCCCGACAGTGTGTGTGTGTGGATTTCTCAAAGCAAACTCTGCTTAAGTGTGTCTTAGCTGAAGTTGTATACACAATTTTGGTGGCTCTCAAGTTAAATCTCAAGGTTTCTAAGAAAATATTTTCCTTCTTTCTTCCCTCTTTTTTAATCAATGGGGTTTAGGAGGCTCCATACTTGGAGGTGGCTTCCACAGGACTGCAATCTGATAAGACAAAATCATGAGTCACAAGGGTTGCACACAGGGTCTTTTATTATAGAGACAGGTCTTTTATTATATAGATGGGGTTTCATGTCAGAGTCAGGAGAGTGCAGATTTACATCTGGGAAGAGTAAGGCCATGTATGATTAGTCCTTACACATGATTCACTGCTGTTTTAACATTTTTTAATCTATTTATTTATTTATTTGTAAGTGACCCACAGAGAGAGAAAGAGGCAGATGAGACAGAGAGAGAGAATGGGTGCGCCAGGGCCTCCAGCCACTGCAAACAAACTCCTGACACGTGTGTCCCGTTGTGCATCTGGCTAACGTAGGACCTGGGGAATTAAACCTTGAACCAGAGTCCTTAGGTTTCACAGGCAAGTGCTTAACTGCTAAGCCAGCTCTCCAGCATATTTTAACATTGCTTTGTTTATTTTAATTAATTAATTAATTAATTTTATTTTAGAGAGGGAAAGAGAGAGAGAGACAGGGGTAGAGAGAGAGAGTTGGCACGCCAGGGCCTCAGCCACTGAAATTGAACTCGAGATGCTTGTGCCACCTAGTGGGCATGTGAAAACTTGTGCTTGCATCACCTTTGTGCATCTGGCTTATGTGGAATCTGGAGAGTCAAACAAGCAACTTAACCTCTAAGCCATCTCTCCAGCCCTATTTGAACATTCTTATTTGAAATATCTCTAAAAGGAATCTCTTGGTGCAAACAACTTTCATGGAAATGTTGTTAGTTGAGCTGGATTTTCAGCTAGTGAGGGGCTTCAATCAGTCTCTGGGTTGAGGGATCCTTCCCCTTCTCATGTCCAGTTGGTTTTTCTCATTTTTCAAATCATAACTTAAGCTCACTATCATAAGACTGAAAAAAATTGAAAGACAACTAGAAATTCTACCACTTGAAACATTGGTGTTTATTTTACCCAGGGCCTCTATACATGTTATAGATGTGCTCTATGACTGAGCTACATCCCCAGTCCTTGGTTTCATGTTAATCACCTTAATTGGACATCCTGGTTTATTTTACATTAATGTTGCTTCTTCAAAAGAGACTTGGAAATTGAAGCCCCTACTAGTCTGTGTTGAAAAACATGCTTTTAAGGATATCCCCCCCCCCCAAGTAGTCAAACGATTTGCTATAGCATATGAATATAAACCTTATTGGCTCTGGACATGTGGCCAAGAGCTAGCTATTCCTGCCCTTGAGGATCTCCCAGTCAGATGGAGATATTCACTCAATCAGTAAGTCTGAGCTCATGTCTCCTCTCTACTGGGTGTCCACCCAGTTGCTGGGGACCTGGGGATGGACAGGCAGATAAGGTACCTGTATGCAGGGAGCTCACACTGAAGCAGGGAGATGATAGCTAAGCAAAAATTCCTTTCAGAGTAAATAAATGTCATTATGAAAAAGAACAGTTGTGCTATGACAGACTAGCCCATGTTCACTTGGTTAAGGCAGGCAGGGACTATTTACTCAAGGTAGGCCCTGAGCAGCAAGGAAGAACATAATCGGGTGATACACCCAGCCCTGGAAAATAAATAAGGTGTCAAGTTGCTGAGCACAGGGTATGAGTCTGAACAGGCACCCAATGGCTGGAAGACACAGAGGACAGGGGCTGTCCAGGCAGGGACAGGCTTGAGCCACTTCCCTGAGCACTAATGGACAGTGTGGATTCTGAGCTCAGGGCCCAGGGGAAGTGTCATTGGCTTCAGGGACTTCCCCCAATCATCATAGTGATTCCCATATTCTGAATCAAGCCATAAGCTAATTATAAAACATACAACCCCATAATGTGTTCTAAACTATCTCTGCATAGTATGAGGTTTTGGAATAATATACAATAATACATAAAAATAAATGTGGAAATAAAAGAAAATGAGCCTTACATAACATCCTGGGTATGTGTCTCAGTTGTTTTTTCAAGACTGAATCTCTTTCTCTAGCACTGACTTTGAACTCATGGCTATCCTATTACCTTAGCCTTCCTAGTACAGACATTACAAACATGTACCACCATGCCTGGCTTGCCTTAACTTTTTATAAGAATTTCTTCTGTTTTGACTTTAAAAGTGTGTGTGTGTGTGTGTGTGTGTGTGTGTGTGTGTGTGAGAGAGAGAGAGAGAGAGAGAGAGAGAGAGAGAGAGGAAGTAAGTATGTGAGAGGAAGGAGAGAATGGGAATACTAGTCTCTTGCCTCTTCAAATGGACTTCATATGAATGTGCCATTTTGTGTATCTGTCTTTATGAAGGTCCTAGGGAATCAAACTCAGGCTGTCAGGCTTTGCAAAGCCAGTGTCTTTAGCCACTGAACCATCTCACCAACCTTAGTTTGACTCTTTTTTGAGATACATTGGTGCAGATTCTATAAACTTTTTTTTTCAGTTCGTAGTTGATGCTTTAAAAATGTTTCTAACCACATCGTTTAGGAAAAAAATGTTATGAATAAAGAAAATAGATATATCGTCACAGCCATTTTCCCCAACAAACAGAATAACAGCTCTTAGCAGATTGGGAAATAATGGGTTAAATAGTTCCCTGAAGGCAAGCCTTATTTGCAAGGGCCTCATAGATCAGGGACAGGGCAGTGAGGGTATGCTTAGGGAGGAGGAAAAAAGGAAGTCCCGAGAGTCTATGAACATTTTCTGAGGTCAGACCTGGGGAGGATTCTGTTGTATTTGGAGCAGGACTGTGGCATTGAAGTAGCTCAGGCAAAGACCATGTGGTCCTCATTTTGAGCAGTTTCTTTAACTGAGTAGAGAAAAGGTTCATAGAGCATTCACCTTGTGATACCTCGCCCAACAAAGTTGATTTTTGATGTCTTCTCCTATTAGCTCATCAATCTGTGGGAAAGAATTGCTTCAAAGTTATTGGAGAATATAATCTTTCCTTTAGAAGTCTGACTCACAGCTAGCAGCCAAAGGAAGTCATGGATAAAAGGAAGGCAATTAATAACCAGGCAAGAAGTATGCAGTTACCTAGGAGACGACTGCCGAGTCCGTCTACACGTGTTCTTCTTCACTCACGAGGGCAGTAGGTTATATGAAGTGTCAGCTATAGGAACTGTGGAACACTGTTGTGCACACATTTCACCAGTCAAATAAGGAATCTTTCCTAAGTACATATCACTAACTTTGCGAGTGTTCTTGCATTGTGCAGCACATAAAGTCTCTATTTCTTTAAAAGACAAACCCATTTTATGGAAGCAATCAGTAAACACACAAGCTTGAGAACATCAGAGCTGGGAGCTTCCTTCAAAGTTATTACATTATCCCACGTGGAACCAAGTCCAGAAAGGATAGTAACTTTGTCAAGCGTTCACAGTGAGAAGCAGGACTGGGCTGGGACTGGAATCCAGGTTTGCAAAGCTTTCTAATAAGACATCTTCCCCCCTTGTCTACACTTAGAAGAGTGGTTCTTGACCACATACAATTTTGGACAACCCATGTCCTCTTTGGCAATGTCTTACAACTGGTAGGCATTGCAGCTGACATTTAGTGTGTAGGAGATGGGGAATGCTGTTAAACAGTGCCCAGGACAGCCCACCTAGAACCACCCAGCCCAGCATTTCAGTAGTCATGAGATCCAGAAAGACTACTGCAGAGCTGTAACTAACCTAGCACTGCCTTTCAGGAAGCCATGGAGCATAGAAAAGTTACATGTGTTTATTTATTTATTTTTAATTTGTCATGTGTGTGAATGTGTATGTGATGTGTGTGTTTGTGTGTGTGTGTGTGTATGTGTGTGTGTGTGTGTATGTGTGTGTGCATATGTGTACACATGCATGTGGAAGCCAGAGGTTGAAATCAGATATTTTTGTCCATCACTCTCCATTTTGTTCATGGAGGTAAGATCTCCCACTTGAACCCAGAGCTTGCCAATTCTGCTAGCCTAGCTATCCAGCTTGCCCTGGGGGTCTGCTGCCTCTGCCTCCTGAGTGATGGTTTTACAGGTGGGCTGCCATTCACACTCAGCATGTACATAGGTGCTGGAGATGCAAACTCTATTCTTCATGCTTGTATGCCAAGTGCTTTCCACACTGAGCCATCTCCCTAGCATGGAAATTTTATAGGTAAAGACAAGTGAATGACAAAGGTTTTACCCCAGGGCCTGGTCCTATCTCCTTGGGAGGCTGAGGCATGATGGCAAATGCAAGGCCTGCTTGAGCTATAGCACAAGTGAGCAAACTGATGGCCAGCCTGGGCAATTTAGAAAACCATATTTTACAAAGAAAACAAATGTAAAAATGATTGGAGCTATTAGCTGAATGGCAAAGCACTTGTCTGGCATCATGTAGGAGATTCTAGGTACCTTCCCCGGTACTGTCATTATAAAAGACATCATTAAAAGCATAAGTACATTGAAAAAGGCCAATAGTTTTACATTAACAAAACATGAAGTGAGAAATATAGTGATGATATTATTTCTAATTTTCTATAGGGTATGTTTTTTTCCCTCACTATCTTGTAACCATCCAATATCCTCATAAATGAAACCAAACATATTTATCTGTGCTACACAGTATTGGTTTGGTTCTCAGACTCAGAATTGTCTCCAGCAACCATGATCTGCCTGTTTTTCAATGATGTCCATACACTATGTCGACATTCTTGTGACTATTAGGAAGTCATTCTTAAGAACATGTGCAAATTTCTGTGTCTTGTGTTTTTTTTCAAATAATATACCGATAAAGCATTGTTCCTCATCTCACACTATTTTCACCAAGAACCAAAAATGAAAAACAATAGCATAAAAATTTACAAGGGCACCTCTACCTCAAAGCGGATTAATTTTAAGTCACAACTTTTAAAAGCCTCTTTCCTTGGGATCATTTGGCCTCTGTTAAGATTAGATGGAGCATGCTGTGGCCAAAACCCATGGAGAGCTGTAGAAAAAATTTCACAGCTGATGGTCACTCAGCCCATGGATTTTTGCCGCATGGATTTTCTGCTCACTGCTTTCAGCGCAAAAGAGCTAAGGGCAAATGTGAAATGATTTGGTTAGGTTCTCCTGGCTTCAAAACCCAGCATCAGCAAGATTCTTGGCTCTGCTACTTTGGAACTAGAATGTTCACTTCTTTGTTTTCCTCTTGCATTCTATCCTTGCCACCTCAGAGAGATTTCACATAGAATGGCTGTTGCATGTCAGTATGAGGGCATTAGCTATTAGTAGGGCATGTCTGGTTGGCTCTAGATTTTTCATATTTTAGTCTTCTTTTTAAAGTATTGATTACTTGGATACTGTGTGTGTGTGTGTGTGTGTGTGTGTGTATGTGTGCATTGTGTGTGTAGTGAGTGGTGAGTTTGATGTGTGGTGTATGCACATGTGTATAGATGCACACGTCCCGCACACCTGTGAGCAGAGGTCAGAGGAGAAAGCGGATGTTCTTCTATTAGCCACCATCATATTTCCTTCAGACAGCGGCTTTTCCTTAACCTAGAGGTGCTGTTCACTAAGTGAACCCTAGTAATTTCCTGTTCACCCCTCTTGAAGGGGGTTGCATATGTGCATGGTCATGACCAGCTTTTGTTACATGGGTTTTGGGGAGTCAAACTTGAAGATCTCCCTTAAGATACCTTCATGCATGAGCAAAACTTCCTCTCAACCCCTGAGCCATTTTCTCAGCTTGAAAACTCTTCATTTTGAACCTTTTAATACAAATATTCACATAATATTGTGCATTATTTTCTTCACCAAGAAAAGAATGAAGCCAGAAGACATTTATTGGAATTTATTTTAGTATTGCTTTATTAGGTTTTCTGTAGCTCAATTCTGAGACTTTCTTGTAGTCATTTCTCATGGGGCTCAAAGGTAAATAATTTATTTTCAAGCACTTTTTTTTTCATTTTATAATCTCTTTGCCCCATGGTAGAATGAAGGTCACTTTGTTTCCTGCCTCCTTTTTCTATCAACAATTTTTTCAATTTCTATTTAACACCATGGTTGAAATTCTTTTCTATGAAAGTATCATTCTCCAGAATGTTCTATGGCAGAGAACATTTTATACATGGCTTGTCCTTGGCACTTTATGGCTCAGAGACAGATGTTAGGCTTGCTCTGGAATTAGCTCCCACAGAAGCCCAAAACTTCCTTTAGCCACTTCACATTCATGTTCCACTCTTAGAAAGGCTGGCATTGAAAGGCACTGCAGACAGTCTGTGAGCTACGGAGAAAGCAGGCTATTTGCTGCCATCCATGGGACACTCCCACTTTCTGGGTGAGTATCATGAAACAAGGCAGGTCTGTTAGAAGTGCAAGAAGATAATCTCTTCTGAGATATTTTCCAGAGAAGTTTCTAGTTATAGCAATAAGTTTAGCTGCCAATATCCCATGTATTCATTCATAGAGTTTTGGTTTATTCATTTAACATATTGTTGAATCAAATATTCATTGCTGATTGTGGACAATTCCTAGAACTACATTCATGGAAAGTAGAAAAGAATCTCCCTTGTACACAAATATATCTGTGACCTGACCTCTCTAACTATAGAGAGAGGTATGACTGCATTATGTCCCTTTCAATACTTGTGAAAAGTACTTGAGTTGTAGACACCCAGGGCGTCCTTTTGGGCATATACACACACTCTTGCACACATAGTAGTAACCTCACAGAGACTGGGAGAAGTATGCTTTATGTTGTCATATGGAAACGGGGTTGTAACTGAGGAACTAATTTTACAGTGAAGTGTGAGCTTCTCATCCCTTTAGCTTTATGGCTTTTCACAGAAGCAGGCTGCAAAGGCAGTAAGAACAAAAATCTTAAAAAGAGTAAAAAAGTTAGGGGGAAAAAGAATAGACATAAAAACTCCAGAGGTCGGTTGAATGGGTTGAATTAAAGCATATTTGAAGATTACAGGTAACATCTTGTGGAATCCTGTCATACTATTTGCAAAATGATACATAGATAATATTTGTACATCTACATGAATTATAGGTGCAGGGTTTGAGAGACGACTCCTAACTGCATTCTCCCAATGTTCTACTCAACCATGCTTGTCATAGGGGAAAGAAAGTAAATATCAATATGTTCTCTAGCAAAACAGTTTGGTTTATTATAACATAAATGGAGATCTGAAGAAATTTATACCTGGGAGAAGTAGTTACACGAACATGCAAAAAGAAAGTTGAGATGGAGAGAATTATTTCTGAGGGTTTTGCTGGCTGTGATAGTAAACCTGAGCAGCTCCTTGTTGACCAGAGCTAGGAGTGTGTGTGTGTGTGTGTGTGTGTGTGTGTGTGTGTGTGTAGTGTTTATAGCTTCAGATAGCCTCCAACTGAGCCATTCTTGTATTTATTCAGGGTATGGAATGTGGGATGCTACAATAAAGCCCCTAATTCATCCCAGCAAGGCTCCACAGGGGGAAACTGTGGGTGCAGGGAGCATCAGGAGAAGTCCACTTAGCAACAGGAAGCTAATTGCTTCATTTTTATTCCACAACAAAATCTAAGCCAGGTGACTGGCAGGCAGCCCACAAGTGAAGGTCTTTCTTAGAGCTCCCCCATTGTGGGCTGTGGTTGCTGTCAGATGAGTGTGCAAGGGCTGCAACCATTATCAGGTGGCTTGTCACTGATAGTTCAGTTCAGTGGTCTGGGCTCTGTCAGAGATTCCAGCTAGATCATCTCCTGGTGCTCAATATGTCTCCATCATGAATGGAGAGAACCTCTGACACCAGCCAGACACAGGAGGTGTACGTTCCTTACTTGTTACTGTAAAGGTGGCATCTCCCTGCTTCATGAATACAGAACTCACAAGGCAGACACATTAGCATTCATCAGTGCTGCCTGTAGAGCTTGTTGCACCCTGTAGAATTTTGGCTCTACTCTGCCATGGGCTCTGATAATCTTCATTCCTAAGATTCTTAGGTGATACCATTCCTCTAGTATTCTGCTACAGAAGAGACTATAAGAATATATTAGCTGTAAATAAAATAAGAGAGCTAAAGGGTAACATATCTTTTCCCCTTCATGGTTGACAATTCCTGTTTGTATCTTTGGCAAAGTTATGAGGAAGGGTTACCTTTATTAACCTTGTCATACAGAGTATTTCCAACCATTGCCAGCATGATACACCCTCTGCTGCCACCTGTTCACTCTCAGAGGTGAAAATAAATTAATGCTCTGATTTAGAATGACTCATAACTTGGTCAGAAAAGAAATTTACATTGAATGTGGGCAGGCCAGGCTTGCAGGCTTTTTTTTTTAAAAAAAAAAACCTGTATCTATTGTGTTTTCACACTAACAAGCACTTAATAAGTAAGGTTTCTTTTTCTTTGCTTCTCTTCCCAGTGAACCACACTGACCTCCACCTAAGATTCTGTGCAAGAAATGTTTCTCAGAGATTGCAATGATGGAAGGATGCCACAAGGGTTGGCTGCAGAGACACAGAGAGGTTAAAGAGGAGATTTACAACATAGCTGTAGATAATGACTATTTCTCTATGAAAAATGACAAAGGCTTTGCACATACACATTAGTCTATTTGACTAGAATAGGAGCTGGTTAGGAGTATTAAAAAAAGAAAGAATTGCAGTAACATTTTTGATAAAAAGGAACATAACCATTAGCACAGGCAACAGATACAGGTTCAGCTAGGATAGGCTTTCCCTAGAGACTTTGCGAAGAGCTTAGGCATTTTCATTTTCTTTCCTATTCTCCTCTTCATTTTCACATTTTCTCTTCCCTTTCCTTTCTCCCCTTCCCATCCCTTCATCCCCTTCTTCTTTCATTATTTTTTTTTATTGGCCTCTAATATTTGCAGAGAGCCTCAAAGGGAGAAGGCAGACACAGATCCTATCTTCTGGAAAGTGCAGATTGAAAAGTATGTGTTTTTGAAATCCACTTGTGCTCAAACTACAATAAGCCCTCCATATCTGGAAGTTTCTTATATTAACCAACATGTATCTTCTGTTCTTAACATGGTTTGAATATGAAGTGTCCCACATAGGCTCATAGGTTTGAACATTTGCTTCCCAGCTTTTTGTCCTGTTTGGGAAGGTTGTGGAACCTCTAGGATATGGAAACACACTGGAGGAAGTGGGTCACTGGGCATAAAACTACAAAACTTGTCTCCACTTCCTGTTCATTTTCTCTGCTTCCTGATTATGGATGCAATGCGACCAGGCATCTCTTGCTCCTGCAACCTTCTCTACCATGATGGACTGTATTCTTTGAAATAAATTCTTCCTCCCTTGATCTGTTCCTTGTCAGGTACTTAGTTGCAACAAGAAAAATAGCTCATGCAGTTCTGAACACACACACACACACACACACACACACACACACACACACACACACACTCGCTCTCTCTCTCTCTCATCATTCCCTAAATAAAACAATAATATTTTCTTACAAAGTATTGATGTTGGATTAGATACTGTAGGAAATCTGGGATGATTTGTAGTACAGGAGGTAATGTGTATAGATTATATGTAAGCACATCCCCATTTCATTCATTTAGTTTTCCTGTGTATGTGTGTGTGGTATGCAAATGTGTGGATGTTCATGTGTGTAAGGGATGCATGTATCTGCAACAGAGGCCAAAACTTGACAGCAGATGTCTTCAGACAAGCTAGCTAGTGAGCCCAAGAGATTCCCTGTCTCTACTTGTCTTTACCTCCACAGCACTTTTTTTATAGGTGCATACTGCTTTACCCGGATTTTATATGGTTGCTTGGGACGTGAACTCATGTCCATTTGCTTGTGTGGTAAACAATTTATCTGCCTATTTCCTCATGTCTAATTCACTATTTTAAAAGAAGAAATTTGGGCATCATGGATTTTTGGTATCTGCTCCATTCAAATCAAGCCAACTGGCACTGGGGACAGAGTGCAAGTCCCTTGCCAGAGGCTTATCATTAAGAATCTTATCATACTTTTGGGCAAACCAAGCAGAAGGTGAAGGAAACCTGCAATTCTGTGACCATGTATATGACCAGGTACGCTTACTGCAGGGGCCAGACTTTCCCTGACCAGATGGGTGTAAGCTATGGAACTAAGGTGAATTGGTTTCTGAGATGAAAAGTTTTCATTGTCCAGGTTAAAAGAGCTCAGAGGAGAGAGACTGCAAGACTGCCTAACATGAACTCTTCAGAAAGTATAATCCACATTGGTTCCGAACAACTCTGACCTGCTCTGCAGTGGGTAAAGGGGTAGGCAGGGCTGTCTGACAAATTTACAGGCATCTCTAAATGCTATAGAAGATGCTTTCTGCTTTGCTTCAGCTTTTCTTTTTAAGGACAGCAGCGGGCTGCAGTCGTGCCATTTGTGTCTGGTGGTAGGTGTAATAAGCCCCTGGGATTTATTGTCATCCATAGAATGTGTCTGAGAGCACTGGGCTGGAACTCAGAAATGTACTCAGGTGCAGGTTACCCTGTAGTCAAGGATGATGCTTTCCAGAATGTTCTTTGAAGAAACTTCAGGGGGAAATGTACTATAATATCTTGGAAGACCACTGAGAAATCATTTGGCCTAACCCCCTGTGGAGAACCCAGGACAGAAAAAAAGAAAAGTCCCAAAGCCCCAATGCTCTTCCATTTTGATGACACATTGTATAATCCCAGGGTTTCTTCCCCATGTCAGCAGAGAAAGTGCGGATCAGATCAGAGTCAGTGGGTGTTTTCTCGGCCCTCTGTTATTTGAGCTGTCAGTGTGATACTCAACAGCTTGGAAGTATTAGCTCTAATCAGCAAGCCAAGCTATGGATTGAAATTCAACCTCACAATTATGATTAGAAATGAAACAAAACCTGAACATTGGAGTGTCACATTGCTGTTGAATAGAAAGCAGAACCTACAAATGTGAATCAGTTTAACAAATATGTATTAATCTCTTATTAAGGGAGTTCTCAAATGTTAAATGGAAGTCACCTGGAAGGCTTACTTAAAATGCAGGGTCCAGGACCTGACTTCCATAATTGCTAATAAATTGGGTTAAGAATGAAGTCCAGAAATCTATATTGTAAATAAATCTCCCCAAGTAATGCAATGTACAAAGCACTCAATGAATAAGTGTCTGAGAAAAAGTCACGTTGTTTGTGAGCATTTGTTATTCCCCAGCCCTACACTATCACCTTCCTGCAGGAAGAAGCTTCAAGTTGCTGAATTTTCCACCAGGTAATTAAGTCTTATGACTTTAATGCTTTCCACCTTCCTCTAACTCCACATATGTATCACGAGTATAGACAACCACCTCAAAACCCAGAAGCTAATATCTGCTCAGGACCTCCATATAGCTGCTGCCTTAGGAGTCAGCCTCCTCTCAGCATATGGAAGCTAGATATCTGCAATTCCCTAAGCCTACTCTACTTGCGCTACTACCCATCCTAATGCATGGCAAGTGCTTTGACTATTGAAGTAAATCTTGGAGAATCTTTCTCTCATACACCACATCTAACCTGTTAGGAAATCCTGCTGCCTGTATCTTTAAATTCTATCCTGAACCAGTGTTCCTTCATTACTACCACCTGATGAAAGCCCTTAAATCTCTGTGAGGTTGTACCCAGTTGCTTAATAATTGGCCTCCATGTTTATTCCCCACTCCTACTGCAGTGTATTTTCAGCCCAGCAGCCACAGAATCTATTAAAATACATTTCAGGTGACAGGAGTCTTTTCTTAAAAGAATATTTATTTACTTATTTATTTATTATTTATATAGAGAAAGAGGGAGATAGAGTAAGAGAGAGAAAATGGGCATACCAGGACCACTGTAAAGGAACTTAAGATGCATTCACCACCTTGTGCATCTGACTTGCATGGGTACCGGGGAATTGAATCTGGGTCCTTAAGCTTCACAGACAAGTACCTTAACTGCTAAGCCATCTCTCAAGTCCCAGGAGACATTTCTTCTTCTTCTTTTTTTAACATCTCTTATGCTTTCCCATTCTGTACCGACAAATGGTCAAGGTATGGCCAAGGCAGTAACAAGTGAACCTGTGCTGTCTTTCTGAGCCCATCTCTTGCTGTGCTTTTCCTTGTTTACTTGTCACATTTCCATGGGTCTTGTGGCTCCCTTACAAGACCCTTGTCACTTCTGAACTTATGTCCTTCAGCTGCTGTTGCTTTCCTGGGATACTTTCCTCCATATAGTCCCCAAGCTTTCTCCAGTTCTTGCTATGTGTTTGGTGGATGAGTATTGAGCCTCTGTGGAAAGGTTTCCTTGTTCCCTTCCCAGCAAGGTCTACCTTGGATGCACTATTTTGTATTGTAATGTATGACCTCACTTCTTACCCACCTCTACCACTTCTCAACTCCCTCTTCCAGAATCTGTGGTATTTTTACTATCATTTATTTTCCTTTACCATTTAATGGGACCTTTCATTGTGTTTCCTGTCTCTCTTCCACACTGGAATGCAAATGTCACACAGATGGGGACCACTCCCCACCCACTTATGCCATAAGCACCCACTGCTGGGCCTTCTACATGGTTGATGTTTCATTAGTATTTGTTAAATAAGTTTATGCATGATGTAGAGTAATTCACATTATCTTTGGATGAGATGGTATTGAGAAATATTACTTTAATTGATAGAAGTCAGTTTATTCTTGTTTTATAAATGAAAAATTAAAAAATGACAAAGCAAAAAAACCTGATAAAAGAACCAGTTGACTCACAAATAAAAAGTAGCATTATTAACATTGATACAGGAATTTGAAGTACCTTGTACAACAATGCACCAATAATTTGGGGGTGTTCCTGGATCCTTGTCCTATGATTTGAAGAATGAAACCCAAGGATAAGGTTAAGAAAGATTTTATGATAGTTTAAAATTTTAAGGGGAAGAAGTGCAGGGGGGCTTAAGCCTAGAACATAAGAGAAGGAAGAAAGGTGGAGCTCTTGTCCAAGGAGGCAACTTGAGAAGCCCATGAGAGGATAAGGCAGAACTCTTGCCTAGAGAGGCAAGAAGGGGTTTAAAAGCCCACCTTAAGGCTCAGTTCTGGTTTATTTTATGTGGAGTAGCTATCTGAGGAGGACCATGTTTACAGATTGCTATGGACAAAGATCAGACTTTATAACTTTTCCAGCAATTTAGGTAAGCATAAGACTTTCTGTCAGCTAGGAAGGGTGCAAACTTAATCTAACAATCTTTTCTGGAGGGTGTAACATCCAGGTTTCTGTAACCTTAGTGACATTTTTGGCTTTTTAATTTTAATTTTATTTATTTAAGAGAGAGAGAGAGAGAGAGAGAGAGAGAGAGAGAGAGAGAGAGAGAGAGAGAGAGAGAGAGAGAGAGAGAATGGGCATTTCAGGGCCTCTAGCCACTGCAAATGGATTCCCAGACACATGTGCCACCTTGTGCATCTGTCATATGTGGGACCTGGAGAATTGAACCTGGGTTCTTTGGCTTTGCAGGCAAATGCCTTAACCACTAAGCCATTCCTTTAGCCCTATTTCTGGCCTTTAGTCAAAGAAAATAAATTCACTTTTGGGTTCTGTTACTCTGACTGTCTAACCAATTTCTGTCTCCTGCCTGTCAGCACCAAACATTGAAATGGAAATTGGATGAAACATAGTCTATGTTTACATGACTCTGAAATACCATCACTTCTTTTACTAATATATAATATACTAACCACCCTCCTAGCTATTTACATTCTTTATCAAAGTCTCTCATTTGTTAGAAAAGACAGATGGACAGAAACTAGAAAAATATAACTATCTTACAAGGTTCATATCTATTACCATAGAAAATGCCTAGACAAATATATTCCAAAGGAGAACATGGCATGCACTATCAGAAATGTCTTTGTTATAGGAGAGTAGAGCACTGTATGGTAAAAGTTTATATTTGTAGAACAAAAGATTCATCAATAATATGAGTAGGGCTGGAGAGATGGCTTAGCGGTTAAGCGCTTGCCTGTGATGCCTAAGGACCCTGGTTCGAGACTCGACTCCCCAGGACCCACGTTAGCCAGATGCACAAGGGGGTGCACATGTCTGGAGTTTGTTTGCAGTGGCTGGAAGCCCTGGCATACCTATTCTCTCTCTCTTTTTTTTTTTTTTTTTTTTTTTGGTTTTTCGAGGTAGGGTCTCACTCTGGTCCAGGCTGACCTGGAATTAACTCTGTTATCTCAGGGTGGCCTTGAACTCATGGCAATCCTCCTACCTCTGCCTCCCAAGTGCTGGGATTAAAGGCGTGCGCCACCACGCCCGGCTTTCTCTCTCTTTCTTTCTCTCTCTCTCTCTCCCCCTGTCTTTCTCTCTGTGTCTGTTGCTCTCAAATAAATAAACTAAAAAGTAAAAAAAAATAATATGAGTAGCCTTTGCCTAGTTACTGAGTGATGGGTAGGATTTAACAAGTAGGAACAGTGAGGACCAGGGAAATGGAGAGGAAACATGGATTTTACTAGAAAGTTGGTTGATGCCTGAGTAAATGTATTGGATGGTGTTGAATCTAATGAAAGCTTCTATTAATGGAAAGTATAGGAATTCTGGGCTCAGTCCATAAAAACTATGGCTTGTATATTTCCTATGTGTTTGGTAAAGCCTTTGGTCTTCACAGCTGATGAGAATGATGGCTAACTGACCAAGCCCATGAAAGCCAGCAGGATCTTCACAGTGGAAGGAGACAGCCTGCAGCAAAAGAGAGTGACCGTATCTGGGTTGAGGAAAGGTGTGTGAGGAGATTTATGGAGGAACTGACGTGTGGCTTAGATGAGGGATGGTGAACACCGCCAAGCCAATAGGAGGATGAGAAGTGTTACAGGCAGAGGAGTGGAATGTGTGGAGAGCCCTCAAGGACTGAAGATGCTCAGCATAACTGGGAAACAGAATCAAAAAGCCATCAGTAGAAGGGAGTCACATTGAAATAATGGTCATATGTTGGCTCTTGAAATATCTTATAATCTTGTTTAGAGTTTCATTTTTATCAGAAATGGAAAGAGTTAACATTGTATGTTTGTATTTGCATTTTTAAAAGACTCATCTTACTCCATTGAAGGGGATGTATTGCAAAGACTAAGAGAAAAAAAGAGGTGGGTTTGGAGGCTGCTGCAATTATTAGTCAGGTGTGGATTCATGGATGGGTAAGAATTTTTGACTTGAACAAAGACAGGATGCAATGGACAGAGCTTCTAACTTGTACAAATGGGTCATAGGAAAGTCAATTACTGGTGTGAATCAGTTATGTGAACTGGCAACTATTGCTTACATGCATGCACATGCATTGTGAGTATGTGTATTAAGGAGCTATTACAGTAGACCAGAGAGATGCATAATAATAGAAACAATGGAAGGAAGGAAATTAATTGTTCATCCAATTTATGATCATTGAAAAGTTTTTTGTAAGAAGCCACATTGATATAAATAGTAATGATGGTATAAAGTTTATAGTTTGCCATTTTCTAAATAATTACTTGGCATTTTCTTGAGTTGCTGAGTAGATGCCTCATTTATTTAGTCAATGTTTGTGTAAGGAGAACTATTTATACCTTTCAAAGGTTATAAACAATGTTTAAATAGGGAAAGAATTTCAAATCATTTGATATATTTTTTATCTTTGAAAATGTGTTATTTATAAGCTTTGAAATATCAGTATTACTTTACTGTTATCATTTATTTGATGTTAAGAAGCTTATTAGCCACAGTGCCCTGGCACTTGCTGCCTATATATGAGAATTCCCTTGTTTAAATTTTAGATTATATTTGTGTATATGTGTGAGTGTGTGCGTGTGTGCATGAGCATGCATGTACAGATGCAAGCACTCTATGTGCACATATGTATGGAGGCCAGATAACGATGTTGGTGTCTTTTGCTGCTCTTCTGCCTTGTTTCCCTGAGACCAAATTTCTCACTGAACCTCACTTTTCTCTTACTGGCCTCCCTAGTTCTTGCTAGGCTGAATGACCAGAGAGCCCCAGGGATCCTCTTATCTTTGTCCCTGCTCAGCACTAGGGTTACAAGCATGTACAGACAGTCTCAGCTTTTAAATTTATTTGTTATGAGAGAGAGAGAGAGAGAGAGAGAGAGAGAATATGTATGGGTATGCCAGGGCCTGCAAGCAAACTCTAGACATATGAGCTACCATGTGCATCTGGCTTATATGTATTCTGGGGAATCAAACCTAGGTTCCTAGATTTTGCAGGCAAGTGATTTTACCATTAAGCCATCTCTCCATCCCAGGCTCAGCTTTTTACATGGATTCTTTTTTTAAAAAAATCTTTTTATTAATTAGTTTTGTATTCAGCAAATACAGTCAGTTTGGTACCATTATTAGGCTCATCCATGACCTACCCCCTTCCTTGGCCCCTCCTTGTTGAGGTATATGGGTCATGCATTGTGGAGTTAGCCCACATACTCTGGTTTCTCTTCAGGTTGCATAAATCTTTCACCTTTTACATGGATTCTTGGCATCAAACTCAAGTATTCTTACCCTCCAAGCCATCTCCTTAGCCCTGGGAATTCCTTGATTACAAAAATAATAATTTGGGAAGTGTTCAACTTTAAAAGCTTAAAAACTAAGTAAAGGCAAGGAAAAGCCACTGTGGCTCATGTGCTGGAAGCATGGATGAAGCTTCAATTGAACTTAATTTTTCGGGGAGTCACTTTGCTTAAACTGTTGGCTGAGTTCACATCCTGATTGCCATCCATCCAAGTTATTTATTGCATCTTCAAAACAAGCCTCATTCTAATCTTCTAAACATTGTTATTCTTTAAGAAAGTTTAACTACTGCTTCTTAATGTACCAGCATAGAAAATGAACCTTGAAAGCACCCAGTCAGGGCAATAATCGATCCAGCAACAAGCCTCACTGGCTCAAGGGTGATAAGCAGCCAGTACTCACTGGGTAAGTGTGCCCACTCTGATGGAAACTGGCTGAGCTAGAAAAGATTCAGCTCATAGGAAAATTCACCCCAGTAAATAAATGTACTTGGTAAGATTACTAACTTTTACTATTTTGAGTAAGTAGATGAGTTACATTGTTTCTTTTTTTCCCCAGAAGTATAGTTTGCTTTTAATAAATTACTATCTTGTTTCAGAAAAATATATAAAGAATTCCAACTCTAACACACTAACACTCTCCTAGATGCTACCACTGTAAGGTATAGATCCTGGCCACAACACATATGTTATTCTTGCTATTCCTGGTAATTATGTAATTAGAAATGATAGTAGGTATTCCATAAACAAATGTTTGAATTTATAAGTAATTTGTAGCTGGGGATATAATTCCTTACATCAACAAAACAGATATATCTGGCTTGTTGTGAAGCCTTAGCCTATCTGCACATTCCTTTTGTAATTCTTCCCTTTCAGAGTTGAAATTTCATGAGAGGAAGGTTTTCTCATCTGTGTACAGTGGTTTGGCTAAATTTGTGCCTGGTGTCTTCGTCTTTATCTATTCCATCATTACTTGTTAGCAACCCAGAACTGGGGCATGGGCAGCTGTTTTCTTTCTTAGGACTCAGGGACATGGTCAGCATGGTGACTGAAAATCTAGACCATCAATGCGATTTTGGAATATAAGTGCCAACTTCTATGATTGTTGGCCATATGCTATACACTGATTTATGCACTTTAATCATTACAACAAACTGGTGATGTAAGTAGTATCATTATTTTTACTTTATATATGAAGGTCCTGAGATGCAGAGAGTAACTTGCTGTTTTTAACTTACTCTGTAGCAAGTTGCAGAGTTAAAATTTGATCTTGAGAGCTGGCTTTCAAATCTATGTTTTCAATCTTTATGTTTTAATGTTAAGATTAAAACTCTGTTTTATACCTACTGGGTATATAGCAGCAAGCGACCCTCTGTTTTGTTTTATTTTATTTGAGTCAGGTTCTTACTCTATCTTAGGAAAGTGACTTGAAATTTAGTAAGTAAACTAGACTGGCCTAAAACTTGCAACAATCCTGCCTCAGCCTTTCATGTGCTGGAATCATAGAGGTGAGCCACCACACCCTGAAATACAGCCTCTTCAAAGTCCAGTTTGTCCACACATCTGGAGCAGATGATACCCACATACATACCATACTGAATTTTTCTTAGGATTAAGTAAGTTATAATTGAATATTCATTCTGAAATATGCAGCAAAATATAAACATGTATAACATCACCTCCAACAATAAAAATATTAATAGTACATAGAGATGTTTTGGTAGACTTACCCAATTTTTGACAATGCTTTTAAAAATCATGTTTTACCCCTCAGTTTCTCATTATAGAGTAGTTGCATGTTTACCATGTCAATATGTTTTCTCTTGAGGCTGATCAGATTACTACTGAATCATCCAAGAAACAAGAATTCTGAAAAAGGGCAGATGTCCTCTATCTACTTCTATTTTTTTCTTTTTTCCTCCTCCTACTCATGATTATTTGTGGATAGATAAATTTGTAACATGCTTTATAAGCTTTAGATAAAAGATGTTATAGGAGACTTAATAACAACATGTTCTCTTGCATTGTTTTTTGTTGAGTTCTTCAGCAACAAATTACACAACAGAAAGTATTCTTAACTTACTACTTATCTCCTTAGTTATATCTCCTTTATTTACCCACATTCAGATTTTCCCAATGTATACCTAAACAAAGGCTCTACAAGGAAATTATTTCTTAATTTTTCTCATGTATTAGCTTTAGAAAACTACCAGTTTTTCAGAACAAGTTGGCACACTAATGTGTTTAAAGGGAGATAATTGGGAATAGAGGCAGTTTTATCCCTTCCAGGTTTCTGTATTAAAGTAGCAAGCATATTAAATGCCAAAACAGCCTTAGCCCTGAGAACATATTAGCCTGATATGGGATACTTAGGGCTCCATGGTAACAATTATTTGCAGACTTCAAAAGATATACTTTTGGAATTACAAGATATGTATCTCTTTTTAAGAAAAACAACATGCATAGATGAAGGAGAATAGGGTAAGATTTAAACCAGACTGTTTTCCTCAAGAACAGACTTTATCCATAATTAATCTTTTCCTGTGGACATGTTTATGTCCTCTTATTTCCCCTTGTTATGCCTTTCCTTTGCTTTCTCTCTGAAAATGTGTAGGCTTGTGCTTCAGTGTGCTGAGGAATGTGTATATGGTTATGAGACTGGGAATACATTACATTTCACCTCATAAAATTGCTCATGTCCTCAGAGTATGCATAAAAATGAAATTTCCTTTATTTGCTTGCTTTGGAGTCAGATCCCCACATAAACTACTTGTCTTCATTTTAATTAGGTCAGTGGCCACATGGTCCTCCTTCATTATGCTCCTTTTATGTCTTTGTCTCCGGAGCAGAAACCTGTATTTGTAACCACAAATATAGGAGTCAGGTATAGCTACCTGCAAAGGTCTGGCCATTTTCTGGCAGCTGTGGCAGAAATTGTTACTATAGACAAAGATGAAAGGAATCTTTTGGCAATGGGCTTAGAAAGATGCAAAATGAATTTTATAATTTTTCCTTGCCATAGAAGCAATGAAAACTGTTAAGTTCATACTCAATCAGCTGTAGCTATTTTCACCTCTACCACCCTTTCCCTGTCATTATAAAACTTCCCCTTGACACTGTAAGCTGAAATAACCCCTTTCCTTCCATCAGTGGTTTTTGGTCAGGTGTTTCATTCCAGTAATGTGAAGGTAATTGCAACACCCCTTTGATAGTCATGGCACTGGTGCAGCAGTGTACACATATCACTTGGGTGGTTGGCTGAGGATCAGTCACACAGGGTCCATTGCTGGGTGTAGACGGTTCATGACTTTTCCAGCTGGCTATATAGCACTTTCTAGTACTACGAAAGCAAGTATGCATAGATGAACCTTCCAGTTCCATTTCAAATTGATTTCTTAATGGCTGGAAACTGAAGCTTATGGTATTTTTTAGCAATAGCCTATATTGTTTTAGTAGCCGCTGTGGCTTCACTGACTAACAACTTGTAAGGAGGCATCTCACTTATGGCACTGAGATTTTTAGTTAATAAGCATAACTTTTGATAGCATGTGTGTAGAGCACCTTTATTCCAATTCATTGCCTGAAAATTATACTTTAAGTTAGCCTACAGTGTAATAGCTTTCCATGTGGCTTAGTCATTTGGTCTGAGTCTTGTCACCTTTTCCGCATCCTTCCTCTCCCCATCTTCTCACCCCTTCCTGCTTAAACCATCTTTTTCTATTGTTTCTCTCTCTACTTTCATACCTTCTGTGTTTACCCCCCCCCCGCACTTAATATTTCTTTAACCTCTCACTCCATGGTCCCCTTCTATCATTCAAGTCTCTATAGACATTCATTCCAATCTAACTATACAAAGCTAAAAATTGAAAGCTAGGATCTACATATGAGAGAGAAAATACAGCATTTGTCTTTCTGGCACTGGGTTAACAAACTCAGTATATTTTCCAGTTCCATTTGTTTTATTGCAAACTTCATAATTTCATTTTTCATTATAGCTGAATAAGTCTCCATTTTGTTATATATCATATTTCAATCAGATACAGTCCATCATGATGGGAACTGCATGAAGGCAGGAGTCGGATGTTGCAGTTAGGATACAGCAATGAAGTGTAGGTATGGCTTCTCTTGCCCAGTGACCCATTTCTTCCAGCGAGTATCCACCTCATAATGGTTCTATATCTTTCACAAATAGCTGGGGATCAAATGTTTGAACACATGAGCCCAGAAGGGATATTTTTACATTCAAACAACACCATTCTAATCCTGGGCCCCTAGACTCCATGGCCATTTCATGATATAAAATGCATTCACTTAAATTCAAAAGTCTCTGCAATGTTGAATAGTCCTCATCCTGTTCCAAAGTTTCCTTTAAGGTTCAGTGTAATCACTTATCTTGAAGCCCCTGTATATCAATTATTTTCTCATTGCTGGGACAAAAAACCTGAGCAGAAGCAGCTTAGATAAGGAAAGAGTTTATTTTGACTTTTAGTTCAAGAGAGTAGAGAGTTCAGCATGACATTGAAAAGGATGGCAGCAACAGGAAGTTGGTGTCATGTCATAACATTAGTAGGGAAGGAAGGAGACAGAGAGGGAGAGAGAGAGAGTGCAACAGAAGAGGAACAGTAATCAGGGGCTGCTGGACTATAATACTTCAAGGCCCACTCCCAGTGACAAACTTCCTCCAGTAAGTTCTACCACCTAAAGGTTTCACAACCTTCCCCGCCAGTGCTATCAGTTGGGGACTAAGAATGTAAACCCCTGAGCCAGTGGAGGACATCTTACCTTCAGAGCACCACATTCTACAGATAGCCCCTTCAGACTCATGGCCATCTCATGATGCAACAAGCATTGTCCATCTTGAACTATCCCTATCGTCTTCAGCAGTCCCAATACTATTCAAAAGTCCGAAGTCTCATCTGAGACTAAAGGCCCTTTCTCTACTGTGAGCCCCATAAATTCAAAACACAAGTTACATACTTCCAACATATAATGGCACAGAATAAACATTTCCATTCCTAATGTGAAGAATGGGGGCATTTTAAGGAAGGATGACCAAAATAAGACCAAAAGCTAGCAGAGAAAACACCAAATCTTGCAGCTGCATGCTTGGTATATGGGACTCATGATAGAAAAATCTGGGCTCCAAAAGGCTTGAGTGGCTTTGACCCTCCAGCTGTGTTGCCCGTAGCTTCTCCCATGATTGAAATCTGCCCTAAGCCTGAAGCGTCTATTGGCTGATGCTCACAGCTTCATGCAATGGCTTCATTGAGCCTCCTTGCAAAGACAGCGACCCTGCCTTACATTGCTTAGCCTCACTGGTTCTATGGGACCATAGTGGAGAATTTCATGGCCCTTGACCTTTTGTATTTTTAATTCTTCTAAACTCAGTACCCTGTAGCAAAGCCTCAAGTTCTGTTCAGATTGGAATGAAGCCTGGAGCCCATGGAATATAGATGTAGAAGCTTCTGTATGTTGAGCTTGGGAGCAGCAAATTACATTTTCTCTTCAGGCCTTTTCTGTTCAAAAGTGACACATTCTTGCTATCTTAGACCTTCATTAGGTTGGGTCTTGCCCCCAGTGCATCCATCTTATCAAACCAGTGCAAAGAAGTTGGCTTATTCTCTGGTGGTAATCTTTAACAATTATAGCTAATATGGCTTGCAGTCTTTTGGGTCTAGGATTTTAAAGTTTTTTACATTTCTTTCTCTGTCGTACTTGATATTTGTTATACTTTTCAGTTCTGTCTCTTTCATCATCGAGTTGAATCAGAGCAGCTAAGAGTGGATATTTCTCTTGATCCAGATTTGTTCTGAGCCCAAGCCTCTTCTTGTCAGATGTCTTGTGTTTCTGGCATCTTTTATTTATATATTTATTTATTTTAGAGAGAGTGAAAGAGAAAGAGAGAGTGAGAGAGAATGAATGGGCATGCCAGAGCCTCCCGCTGCTGCAAATGAACTTCAGGTGCATATGCCACCTGGTGCATCTGGCTTAAGTGGGTCCTGGGGGAATTGAGTCTGGGTCTTTTGCATTCGGAGACAAGTGTCTTAACTACTCAGCAATCTCTCCAGCCTATTTCTGGCATCTTTAACATCCTGTGGTGTCCAGTGTAACTTAGGGTTCTCCTTCATAGTTTTACAGAGTGGTTTTGTAGGCCCCCTTTACAGGGAATCCAATCTTACCACACATGGCCTAGCCTCAGTAGCTCTGTGGAACCATGGTGAAACACTCAATGACCCCTTTAAAGTAGCTTTAAAAATTATTTATTTATTTTATAGAAGAGGGGAGTGAGAAAGAGAGGGAGAGAGAGAGAGAGAAAGAGAGAGAGAGAGAGAGAGAGAGAGAGAGAGAGAGAGAGAGAGAGAGAGAAAATGAATGTGAATGGGCATACCAGGACCTCCTGCCACTACAAATTCCAAACATGTGTACCATTTTGTGCATCTGGCTTTATGTGGGTACTGGGGAATTGAACTCACATTATCAGCCTTTGCAAGAAAGTGTGTTTAACCACTGAGCAATCTCTCTTGATCCCACATTTTTTTTTTTTTAATTTTTTATTTTTATTTATTTGAGAGCGACAGACACAGAGAGAAAGACAGATAGAGGGAGAGAGAGAGAATGGGCGCGCCAGGGCTTCCAGCCTCTGCAAACGAACTCCAGACGCGTGCGCCCCCTTGTGCATCTGGCTAACTTGGGACCTGGGGAACCGAGCCTCGAACCGGGGTCCGTAGGCTTCACAGGCAAGCGCTTAACCGCTAAGCCATCTCTCCAGCCCTGATCCCACATTTTTTATTCCTGTAAAATCAGTACCACATGGATTATGCTAACTGGTTTTGTTGTCAGCATGGGACGGAGTCTGGGCCCCTTGGATCTCAGATGTAGTAGCCTCTGTATGTCTTGGTTGTTGAGTCTGTGAAGATGCTTTCCTGAGCAGGGAATTTCTTCTGTGGAATTTCCCCTTTAGGATTTCTCCTTTCAAAAGAATTTGTATTTTCACACGCTAAAGCTTTCATTGGATGTTGTCTTACTCTTAGGGTACCTTTGCTAGTGTCCCAGTGCAGAGCCGTAGGCTTCTCTTTAATGGTTAACCTCCTTAATAATTACAGATTTCCTGGTAATAGCATGCTTAGTGTGGGAAACTTCAAACTTACTCCTTTCCTTATCCAATGGCACATTTTATATCTTTTTGCTCTGCTTGCTGCTCCCTCACTATATAGATCAGAATAATAGTGGTCAACAGAAACCATACTACAGACTCAATGCTGCTCTGCCTTGAAATGTCTTCCACTAAATGCATTAGCCCATTTCTTTTTGTGATTTTTTTTTTTCTTGGTGCTGAGGACCAAACCCAGGGCATTGCACTTGCGAGGCAAGTGCTCATCCACTGAGCTAAATCCCCAACCCCACTCCCAGTCCATTTCTTTTAGATTTAGCCTTGTCACATTTCTCAGGAACATAGGCAGAATGTATCCAGTTTCTTTGCCACGATATAACATGAACTACCTCTTGCCCAGATCCTGATGGAGTCATTGTTCCCTTCTCAAATCTTATGAGTGGGACATTCTGTGTTTGTATTTCTCTTAGCATTCTCATCATCTAAACTCTGACCCCAATGGCTCTTTAAGCTCTGCTTATAACTTTGTAAGATCTCTCTAGCTTAAAGTTCAAAAATTTCCCGCAATTCTCCAGTAAACCAGATTCAAAGGGCTACAAACCACATGGTCAGGTTTATCACAGCAGCCATCCCACTTCTCTATACCAACTTCCTGTATGTAATTTTTCATTGCTGTTAAATCTGACCAGTAGCAAAGTTATGGAATAGAAGACTTTTTCTTTCTGATTTATGTCATGAGAGGCCATCATGGTGGAGAAGTCTTGTTGTCAGTGGCAGGAAGCCAGAAATAATCAGAGAGCAGAAAGTGAGTAAGTAGAGATGGGTTATAAATTCTCAAGGTTATCCTTTGTACTACTGACCCATTTCCTCCATTAAGGCTTTAACTTCTAAAGGTTCTAAAACCTTCTCAAACAGTGCTACCCTCCTAGAGACCAAGTGTTCACACAAGTGTTCAAATATATAACCCTCTGGGGGACATTTTTCATTCAAAGCACAAGACTTAAGGTATGGAAGGGAGTAGTTGGGAAGAAGATTAGGTGTAGCACGGGAGGGAAGAGAATAAAGGAGGGTAGTGGGTGTTAAATATGATCAAAATATGTTTGCATGAAATTACCAAAAATAAAAAAAAATTATACAATGAAAATAAAAATATTGAGCTGGGCATGGTGGTGCACGCCTTTAATCCCAGCACTCAGGAGGCAGAGGCAGGAGTATTGCTGTGAGTTAGAGGCCACCCTGAGACTACATAGTTAATTCCAGGTCAGCTTGGGCCAGAGTGAGACCCTACCTCAAAAAATCAAATATATATATATCACTAGGTCCTGAGTGACCTGGGGCTTATAGGAAGTGACCTAATATTTATGTCACCACAGTGTTGTAAAGCAGGAAGTGGTTGAGATGAAAAAACTTTAAATTAATAATTAGTAGAAACACCCACCAATTTATCAGATGATCTAAGTATTTAAGATGGTGAATAAGACAAGGCAGAGTTTTCATTGCAGGAGAGGTAAATCTCAAAGGACAGAGGCCACCCCTTAAACTCCTCACCCTCTCCCAGATGCTGAGTGTTGAGACAGAACCACTGGCCTCCACCTAGCACTGAGGCAAGGGATTTTCTCAAGAAGACTTCCCAAGTGAACTGACTGGAACAGAGAATGGGGAAGTTCAAGTCTAAGAGTACACTTGAAAGTAAATTGAGCTGATGAGTAACCAAAAGTAACCAAAAGGATGCTATTTTGTAAACCTGATAGATAAGCTTAGAAAAGACGATATTAAAATAATATTATCACCCTGCCATCAGTAAACCTCTTGAAGCCAGCAATAAAATATCAATATAGCAAAGGAACACAGACTGAATTGGATGAGACTGTATAGGGATGTGTCCCTAGGCAATTGTGAGAACAATAGTCACATAGCAATCAGTGCAGACTAACACCTGGGTGTGATGCCAGTAGAGGCAAAGGGATTAATAGACTGATGTAGGAAAAGAAACAAAGAGAGTCTTGTTAACATCCTACCATGTCTGCTGCTTGTGCCCTCGCCCAAGTCTGTACCTTCTGAGCAGGAACGTCAGGCACTGCTCACTGAAGGATAAACAGATGTACTAGTAGTCTGGCCAAGCCCCCCCACCCCCACACAATAATAAGTACATAAACAAGCAAACAAAAATAAGGCCTAGGGAGAGAGGTAACATCAAAGTAAAAAGGTATTTAATAAAACTTATTATCAGAGTTGTCCAGTTTTCAAGAAAACATGAGATATGTAAAGATACAGGACATATGACCCATACAACAGAGAGCACAGGCAAGAGAAGCTCCCTGTAGCTGTAAGACTTCACAGGCAAAAGAGCTGTTACAAATGCACTAGAAGAACTGAGAGAAGCATGCTTGAGGATGTGTAACAGAACCTCCTTTCAAACAGAAAGGATATAAAGAATTAGATGCAAATAGAGGGCTTAAAATAGAATAAATGAAAACTCTAGCAAGAGGCTCTACATATTTGAATGACAGAGCAGCAAGGTAAATATATAGTGGTTATGCAAACTGAAGGAAAAAGAAAAAAATGAAGAAGAAAATAATCAGAGAAATGTAGGATGGATTAAACACACTAATAGAGGCATAATAGTAATGGTAGGATAAAGGAAAAATAGGAAAGAAAAATATTTGAGGAAATAATTATTGAAAATTTTCCAACTTTCATGGAAACCACAAGAATTTCAATGACCCAGAAACATCACAGTGCAAAGAGAAAATCTTCAAATACCAAGAGAAAATCTTGAAAGTAGCAACAGAAAACTTATTATTCACGTAAAAGACCACAATATGATTGACACTTGACTTTTCATCAGTAAAATTGCAGGCTGGAAGGCAGAGAAATAACATGATAACATATTAAAAGTGCTCACAGAAAAAAGCAGAAGAAATAAAAACTATTATCCAAGAAATTTAGATCAAGAAAGCTATCTTGCAAAAACGAATATAAAATGAAGACATCCCCATATCAACAATGATGAAAGAATTTCTTGCTACTAGACATGCTTTATATAGGGGAATTCATCAGGATGAAAGAAATAACTTTAAATAGCAACTCAAATCCATAAAATGAAACAAATAATATTAGAAAAAGTGATAATAAATGAGAATTGCAATATTTTAAATAATAGATAGAATAACTAGGCAAAAGATCAACAAGGACATAGAACGCTTTAAAAATATTACATATAAAGTACTTTTATGGTTCCCTGCAGCCAAACATCAGCATTGCACTTTTTTCTGTAATGGAAGGATTCTGTTACCTTTTTCCACCTTGCAATTTCTTTAACCTAATAAAAATTTTAATTTAATTAAATTATTTGTTTATTAATTATGCAAGAGAGGTAGGTAAAGGAAAAGAGGGGGGAAGGGAGAGAGAGAGAGAGAGAGAGAGAGAGAGAGAGAGAGAGAGAGAGAGAGGGAGATGAACTGCATATGAACTCCTGATGCATACACTGTCATGTGCATCTGATTTTACAGGGGTACTGGGGAATAAAACCTGGGTCCTTTGGCTTTGCCATCAAGTGCTTTAACCACTAAGCAATTTCTCCAATCCCACCTGAGAAACTTTTACATTTCCCTGAATATAAAATGTATGTACATCAAATAGTTACTGGTAATAAATCATAAAGAAATTCATTTAAAGAATTTCTTCAGTATACATATAATTTTATCATTGGTTAAAGATAAAAGCAAATTTGCAAGCTAATGAGATGGAGGTGATTGTTCATTTTTACATAAAATATGAATCTTGGCTTTCATTGGCACTGTGTAGTGTGATGGCATCTGCAGGGTGAAGTGCACATGTTAAAGAACCAAAACAAATACCAAGCATATATTTGCATTTGTTCCATTTCCAGGGCTGCCCCTTCATGCATTCTCCCTTTGTGTCTTGTGACTTTGTTTACTGGGTTTTATGTTTACTTTCAACCTTCATCTTTTTTTCCCTTTTAACTTCATTTTTATTTATTTATTTGAGAGAGAGAAAGAGAAAGAGATGGAGAGAGGGAGAGAGAGGATGGGTGTTCCAGGGCCTCCAGCCACTGCAAATGAACTCCAGATGCATGCGTGTCCTTGTGCATCTGGCTTACATGTGTCCAGGGAATTGAACTGAGGTTCTTTGGCTTTGCAGGCAAATGCCTTAACTGCTAAGCCATCTCACCAGCCTGACCTTCATCATTTTATCCGGACTAAAGAAAAACTAATTTAATAAGCACAATATTTATGTAAATAACCTTGGAAAATATAAAACAAAATGGGATATTGGAGAAAATGAAGTAATGAAGGATGTTTTTGTCATATATATGTATATATATATATATATATATATATATATATATATATATACCTATATATATATGTATATATATAAATATTAGTTATAGCAGTTTTAGGTAGAAGAGAACAAACTTTGAATATATTATACAATGATTCTACCGAAGAGAAGAGCTAATTATAGTTAAACCAGACAGAAGATAGGAATTTTTTGTTTATTTAAAAAAACAAAAAAGAAAGAAAAGGAAAAGAAAGGCCATGATAAGGTAGTGGGAAGAGCTTATAAAAAAAAAAAAAGAGAAAGAAATAAAAAGCAAATCCATTTAGGTATAAGTAGTTCTTCCCTCTCAAAAAATTGGTAAAAATTTTAAATTAATTTTTCTTATTTTAGAAGACAGGATATATGAGAAACAATACTCTGTAAAATTCATTACATTCAATAAACATCCACCTGCTAGCATGAATGACAAATGCTTCCTGGAGTTCTGCACCTTTGAACAAAGTGGCAGATTGATATATCTGAGGGGGAGCCAGTGGGCGTGAGGATTGAAAAATAGCAAGTGCCATGGATTTGCATTGCATTTCTTTTAATAAGTAGATCAAACTTGTATGTAAAGGGGGAATTGAACATTCTAACAGATTCAGTGGTTTGTCTGTCAAGAACATTAACAGGGGGCAGGAGAGATAGCTGAGCATTAAAAAGCACTTCCTCTGCAAGAAAGAGGGCCCGAGGAGGCCTAAGGGCCTACTTCAATTCTACCCTCAGGACCCACATAAACCGTTGGTCATGGTCACATATATCTGTGACCCTAGCCTTCTGAGATACAGGGACTTCAGAATCACTGGAAACTCCACAGCAATCAAGAAAAAGCACCACACTCTGGGATCATTTTGATACTCAACTCAAATAAGTATGAGGCAGATGGAAGATTAATGTGATGGGAACCTTGGTTTCTGATCTGGCTACTGAAGGCAAGAGCCTGGCAGCACAGGGGCATATCTGCATGCATACACCCTACACACACACACACACACACACAGAAGGGAAAATGTACATGAATGAATACAAAAGGAACTTCATAATTTTCTGATTCCCACCAAAAGATGACTATGAAGGAGTTGCAAATGCTGATTCGTCCATTTGTTAAGGACAGACTAGCAGTGTTGGCTGCTAGAACTTGGGATTCAATCTGTGTACCATATAAACAATGTTTGCCATAATAAGTTCCATTCAGCAGAACATAATTATGTGCCTTGGGATTATGAGAAAATTTGGGAGTGCTAGCATTTTTTAGTGTTGAAGCATCAGAACCAATTGTCTTCTGCATTTTTTTTCTCTCTATTACAATATCAAAATTTGGAAAAATTGCAACTAAAATACTTTTTAAAATGAGAAAGAATTTTTATAGGTGGGTGATAGATCCTACCACATTGATCTGGTTGTGATGGAAGTGAAGAAGCTGGCATTAAGGTATAATAAGAGCCCTTGGTTATTAAAAAAAACAAAGATCAGTGTTAGGGTGTTGGGTATAGCTGCCACCTCCTCACCAACTGCCTCTGTAACTCAGACCCCAATCTCCATTAGCCCTGGGGAGTAGGGATAGGGATGGCTGGGTGACAGACCTCATGTAGTATTCAATTTTTAGCTGGAAAGTTCTGTTAGTAATTTGGCAGCTGTGAAGTGTTTCCTATAGCATTAAAATACTAAATGGCACCATCCTGGATCAGACTTAAGCCATTAGTGCATAAGTGGTGGTTCTGTGTGTTTTAAAATTTTTTTTGTTTATTTTTATTTATTTATTTGAGAGGGACAGAGAGAGAGAGAGACAGGGACAGAGAGAGGGAGAGGGAGAGGGGAGAGGGAGAATGGGTGCGCCAGGGCCTCTAGCCACTGCAAATGAACTCCAGACGCGTGTGCCCCCTTGTGCATCTGGCTAATGTGGGTCCTGGGGAATGGAGCCTTGAAACAGGGTCCTTAGGCTTCATAGGCAAGCGCTTAACCGCTAAGCCATCTCTCCAGCCCAGGTTCTGTGTTTTTTAAGAAGTGGAAATTTATGCAAATCAGTATATCATCACCATCATTTATCACTACACCATCAGCACATTATACCAGAGTCTAACAGTGTTCTGGATGGGTTGGGCTTTCTCCATTAAAAACCAAAAATGTGCTATTCTTTGTCATAGAAGAGTACAAATACAGATGTATTTCTACCTATTAATACTTTTGTTTCACCATTCTCACAATGGTACTGGGATGATTTAACATTGGGTAAACAAAAAGAAAAATAGACTACAAATGCCAAATACTTTTCTTTTTTAAAATTATTTAATTTTTATATATTTATTTGAGAGATAGAGAAATAGGGAGGGAGGGGGAGAGATAAAGAAGAGAGAGAGAGAGAGAGAGAGAGAGAGAGAGAGAGAGAGAGAGAGAGAGAATGGCACACCAGAGCCTCTAGCCACTGTAAACGAACTCCAGATGCATGTGCCACCTTGGGCATCTGGCTTTCGTGGATAATGGGAAATCAAGCCTTGAACTGGGGCCCTTAGGCTTCACAAGTAAGCACTTAGCTGCTAAGCCATCTCTCCAGCCCTACTTTTCTTATTTTAAATACATATTTGTCACACTTTTCAATTAAATTACTGCCATTATTAATGATGGTATTTTTCTATGCAATGAATAGCTAAAATTTTGTGGTACAGTGCCATTAACTATGATATCTTCATTCTCCACTTATAAAGGTAATCTTGGCTAAAATGAAGATTAGTTGTATTATGATGGTGAACTTGCGAGTAAGAATTTTGTTTAAATATTTTTTATTTGTGGAGAGGAGAGGGAAGGGGGTACATGCACCAGGAGCTCCTGCTACTGCAGATACATGTGCCACTTTGTACAAATGGCTTTGCACAGGTACTTGGGAATTTCACTGAATCCCTGGTTGGCAGGCTTTACAAACAATTGACTTTAACCACTGAGCAATCTCTCCAGCCTGAGTATGGATTTTAAATGCTACTTATAATAAAATAAACCTTCCTATTGTCTTTTTAAAACTTTTTATTTTATTTTATTTTATTTATTGGAGAGAGAGAGAGAAAGAATGGGTCAGCCAGGGCCTCCAGCTACTGCAACCAAATTGTGTGTGACACATTGTTCATCTGGCTTATGTGGGTACTGAGGAATCAAATTTGGGTCCTTAGGCTTCACTGGAAAGCACCTTAACCTCTAAGCCATCTCTTCAACCATGTCTTTGAAATCACTGTATGCGAATAATCGCATAGAAGTCCCTTTCAGTGATGTTCCAAAACCACATTTCTTATTTCCCAATATCTCTGAGAAAAATTGAACGGGTCTTTTTGAGGAAACAGTATTTTTTTGTTGTTGTTGTTGTTTTTGCATGGCACTATTTTGTTTTGATTTCTGATCTTCTTGTCATAAAAAAACAGTTTTGGCATTTCTTTCTCTGGGGAATTTTATAGGATATAAAGCAGGAAATACTAGAGTCAACAGGTTTTACTCTGTTGGACAAGTCAGATCTCCCTGAAAAGCAGATCCCAGGTATCCATGGAGAGAAGAACCGTGAATGCTTTTGAGGGCAGGAGGACAGGAGAGTCGGGTGGACAGAATCAATGTTATAGGGCTATTAAACCATGGGGACCTGATCACTACAATCTGGCAGTGCCTCAGGAAGGAGGCCAGCCTACAAGGAATTGAAGCCACCAAGTCGAAGATGCAGCTCTCCAAACCTCAACACAGGACAGGGCTTGGGACAGGAGAAATAGAGCAGAGAGAGAGCACAGAGCCACTATCATGGTGGCTATCAGGGTGGCAAAGGAAGCCCCAACAGACTTTTCTGTTGGAAGCTGTTTGACATCTGATGAAGGCAACTTAAAGAAAACAGAAAACTCTTATGTGTACATGTGAGTAACTATATATTAAAACTCAATCTCATCTCAGGGATTTCCCTTCTCCGGGCTATGTGAGGCCCACCTTGAGCTGGAACTTGGTTGCTTCTGTATCCCAAGCATCCAGAACAATGCTTATTTGTTGAATGATTGTGGAGTGTGGATCAGGAAGACTGTTTGAGGGAAACAGCTATTTGGAAGCACCCTTTTCTGTTTAAGAGTGACTAATTTTTTATGTGTAGGCCCAATTGCCTTACAAAGAGACTTCCAAATCCTCAAAAAGCCTCTAGATAGTTGATACTTAGAATTCCATCAGAGTGCAGTTCAGGTCTGGCTAAGATTCCACTCTCATATTAAAAAATATTTAAGCAATTTAGTTTTTACGGACTACAGTGGCAAAGTTATAAAAATAAATATCTAGGGACTGGAAAGGTAGCTTAGCCGTTAAGGCTCATGCCTGCAAAACCAAAAGGCCCAAGTTTGATTCCCCAGGACATAGGGAAGATATACAAGGCGTCACATGCATCTGGAGTTTGTTTGCAGTGGCTGGAGGTCCTAGCATGCCCATTCTCTCTTTTTATCTGCCTCTATCTTTCTCTCTCTCTCTCAAATAAATAAATAAAAATAAAATATTAAAAATATAAGTATCAAAAATTTAGAAAAAAGTCAGGGATGGGTTGTAGGTCAGTGGTAGGGTGTTTGCTTAACACGCTCAGCTTGCCAAGACCACTAAAAATAAAGAAAAAAAAACACATGCATATGAGAAGTAGAATTTTAAATATATAAAATACTAAAGCATAGAAATGGGCACCAAATACCATATAGCTTTAGAGCTATATGCTTCTTACCTCCTGTCTCCATGGCATACATCCCTAAGAGGAACAAATAATATCTCTTTGAAACAGGGAAAAGTAGGTGCTCATTGCACAGAAAGGAAATGGGGTGATGGTCTAAAGTAGGGTCTCTGAAATCAGAGCAGTTGGGTTTGAATCCTAACTCTTGTACCCAATATATGGCCAAGACCAAGCTACTTAATCTCTTGTGCTTGATTTTCCTCTCCCATAATGTGAAGAGAGTCATTGTATCTACATCACAGGATTACCAGGATTAAATGAGCTAATGAAGGTAACACATGCATCATTGTCTGGCACACGATAATGTCCTTTAAGTGTTAGCTATTGAATGATCTGTATTTAGTACTAATCATATGGCAGTCATTAAAAAGTGAGGAGTAGTTTTGAATCTATAGTAAGTCCCAAATATGTATTGATTATTATTTGCTACATATTTCACTGAGAAGTATCTCATCTGACCAGACGTATATTTAAAAATATAGGCTTCAAGGGTAGTTGTCCTGAAGGAAAGCATGGAATAGTTCTATACTGACCTTTAGTTCATAAGAGGCTTCTCTAGTGTTCAATGCAGCATAAATATAGCTTTTGTTATTACAGAGACACAAAATGAGATCACTGCTGGATGGAAGGGTTCACCACAGAAATCTCTATTAAACAGAATAAGAAAATATCATGGAATACTTTAACTGAGAGCATAAGGTTGAGCAAAGATAGCCTTTTTCTAAAAAGTGACCCACAGAAGAAATTGACATTTGTGTTTTAATGTCAGTGCGATTTCATTCCATTCTTTTCTTCCCTCATAAAGGAAATTGCAGGCCCTGTGGGTGGAACTTGGGGGTCTTCCAGTGAGGAACAAGGGACCCTGTTTTCCCATCTTATGTGAATGTTTAGGGCACACCCAGGGCCTGAATGCTCCAACCTGCAAGGAAGACCTTGCAAAGGAAGGTCTGCCCAGATGACAGAGGGAGTGGCTTTGCTCAGTGATGGGTCAGTGTTTCCACGGAACAGCCCTCCTGTGCTGCAGTCATGCTCTGTTAAGCACACAGGACTTGAAAGCTTTTTCTTTAATAGAATCGTAACATATAGGTTGTTTGAAACGTCTGCTGAAACTCATCAACCAAGCTACACTTTTAAATGTTACTATTTTTTTCTCATGACATGGTTAAAATTGTGACAAATATTAAATGCCAAACATTATTATTATAGCTCTTTGGTGTTTTGATTTCTGTGGAGGCTTTTCTAAAAACATTCACCTCTTTCTCATTTTCTATTAATTGTGTGTGTGTGTGTGTGTGTGTGTGTGTGTGTGTGTGTGTGTGTGTCTGCGTGTGTATTTCCTTCACTTCACTTCCTTCAAACCACAGTATCATGATACAACAAGGCTCAATGCACAGACCCTTTATAGAAGCAGGGTGCAGACAGCAATTTCATGACCATCAAATCATTGTGGAGTCCATAGTTTTGTGGGATGTAAACTTAGAAAATGATGCATTATATCATATGTATTTAAATTCCACATATTTTGCAGTACACAAATAACAAGCAAATACATTTCTTATTAAAACCAAGACAATCTTTTTAATGAGGAAAGAGGTTGTTCTTGCAATAGAGAAGAATAGCATGGTGAAGTAAGAGTCAGTTCCAAACCAAAAAACCAGTAATATAGATCTTGGGAAATATTGGACCTACAGTAAGTATTATGAAATTAGTAAGGACAGGTATCATTCAAAAACTGTTTACCATCTCATGATGGCCATGCCTGTCTTATACTGATAAAGCATTCCTTCTTAATAGGCTAATTATGCCCACCTTGTACTATTCTTTACACCCATGACACTCTTAACCATACAAATAATTAAATTCCCCCCAGATCACTTTATCTAGTAAAGGTTGGAATTTGAACCTGGCTCTATCCAACCCCCAGGCTCTCCACTAATCTTTTATTTTCTGTCACCATAGATGTAACACTTTCTTTTCTCTTCAACAATAAGGCATGTTAAGTCTTTTGCAGTGAGACCACACAACTTTTTAATGTTAGACATTTTGTTGGGAGGAGAAGTTCAGAGTACACATGGTACAACTTACGTGCGAAGAAGTGGATGACCACTGTGCCACACCAGGACAATTAGCAGGCAGGAGACCAGTTTTGATGTCACGAGATTGTGGAATCTGGCATACTGAGGGAAGAATTTACTGGTTTTTCCTTACCTGTCAGCATGGGTGACCCTCCAGTCATACCTGGGGGACTTGGATTAACCTCATGCGAAGTCAGACAGTGAAGGGGAAAACCAAAGGTCTCTAACTACTCAGGCTGGTTTAGAGCAGGGGTCAGGATGATTGATCTCTTCTGGGAAAACCCCAGAACTCTCAGAGAATGAGGAATCCCTACAGCTCCCTTTTATTTGATATCCCTATGTGTTATTATAATCTGGTCCCTAATATTAAAGGTTGTTTGGAAATATAATTAGTCTTTAAGAGACAAAAAGTTGACTATAAAGGGTGGTGTATAAAATACCACCCCAAAACATTCCAGTGGTTTGTCAAATATTGCCCATAGTTGATGTGGGAACACACATACTCTCACATTCTCACACACTGATATATCCTAATGCAGTCCAGCAAAGGATTCTTATATTAGAATAACCTAATATCCTACCACTCTCCATGAAAGCCTACAGTAAAGAGAATTCAATACATAGGGGAAGAATAAGGAAATTGTGAGATGATCATGAAGAAAGGAAAGTTTGTTTATCAGCACACGTATTAAAAAGTTAGTATGAGACAGGGAAAATTAGCATTGCCCTTGTATAGGATGATATGCAAATTTTTGAGGTGTAACATATTTATTTTAAAATAATAAAAAGGGGTATGGAGAGATTGCTCAGTGGTTAAGGTGCTTGCCAGAAAAGCCTAACAACCTAGGTTCAATCCCTCAGTGCTCACATAGAGCCAGATGCACAAAGTGTCACATGCACCTGGAGATTGTCTGTAGTGGCTGGAGGGCCTGACATGCCCATTCTCTCTGTCTGCAATCTCTCTATTTCTAAATAAATAAATAATATTTTAAAAGAACAATTAAAAAGGGAAAAATCAGGATTCATTACTATGGGAAAAGAAAATTTTCTTATACTTCCTTGTATCTATGTATGTACATATATAGATAGATAGACAGATAGATATAGATATATAGAGAGACATTAAGAAAGGAGGATGAGGAGAGAGAGCTTAATAAACTAAAAAGAAAGGAATAGACAAAGAAGAAGCTTAAATAATCTTATTTTACTCTCCAGGCTCATAAACATTATGTTTCAGTTTTATTCCCATTAAATCCCTGAAAATGCATCTCCACATCTAGTACAAAGTCTTTGTAATCAGAAGAAATCTCAGAGGTGCCTCCACACTTAGAAATAACCATTTGAGGGCTGGAGAGATGACTTAGCGGTTCAGCGCTTGCCTGTGAAGCCTAAGGACTCTGGTTCGGGACTCGATTCCCCAGGACCCACATTAGCCAGATGCAGAAGGGGGTGAATTTGCAGTGGCTAGAGGCCCTGGCGTGCCCCTTATCTCTCTCTATCTGCCTCTTCCTCTCTCTCTCTCTCCCTCTTCCTTTCTCTGCCTGTCACTCTCAAATAAATAAATAAAAATAAAAAATATAAAAAAGAAATAACCATTTGATCTATCAAAATAATAAGAAATTCATAGAAAGCAGATGCTACTGAGAAAGCATAAGTAAATATTGGACATATAGCTTGACAAATAGGATTTGGTAACAGTGTGCTTTTAAAAGATATGCAGGTATATAAAATGAGGATTGGGACTCTTTCAGTATTTGAATCACTTCATTGCAAAAACTGATAAATGACACATGATGATATCACATATGAACAGGGTGAGCAAGCTGTAGTAGTTTAAAATCCAGGTCAGATTCCAGCACTCTCACATAACATTCTCCAAGCAAATATTTAGATATATAGTCAGGTTATTCATGAACCATTCAATATTTAAGGAGAATTTAAAATGCTTTAAGGACAACACTCCAACCTAGGCTACTGTGTCTCCAAAAAGAATGGTAAGACAAACTTTCTCTTGTTTGCAAAGGACACTGTTATGGAAATAAGATCTCTTTAGGACTGAAGGATAACGCAGTACCTATTGTTGTTCTGTTTGGCTTATTGTAGAAATGCAATGTAGACATGTTTCCAGTGCTCTGGGAACTCTGGAGCACTGTAGGCCTTTATGAAACCTCTTTGCAATCTTCAAGCTTGGTGAATTCTTTGCAGCCACCCAGTACAAGGAGAGTCACCCCTCCCGCTCCCCTTCCAAGTGACTCTGCAAGGCCAGCTACTTCCCAGACTGTGGAGGAATCTCTTCACTGTGCCCTAGAGACAATTCAGGTGAAAATGATCTCCCACAAGTAACAGGGCAGTTCTTGCCACCTGGTGGCATGGACCTTCTAAATGATACGCAAAACTCTGGAGTGTGCACAGCCATGCTTTTGTTCTGTAGTGAAAGCGATGCCACCTTCCCCCTACCACACTGAGATAAAAGACACGTATCTCTAAAGTCATGGAGAAGGGAAGTTTAGGAGGACTATGGCTTTGACATTTGTCAACTTCCATGAATTTCTCTTTATATCCGTTTTCATCTCATACTTTCACTGTCCTGAAGCGTCTGGACATAAAACATTGCTAACCTCCTTTACAGACTGGCACAGTGTAGATCACACATTTCAAGAAATCTAATATGCTTGCTTTTAAACCAAATACTTGGCAGAACTGTATATCAACTAGTACTATGTGTCACGGTACAGTGCAACTTTATATAAACCATTATTTAACTCCAAGTGTCATAGGGTTTGAATTCTCTCCTGATTGTCCCAAGTCTAAGCTAATCTCAATGAAAGTCAGTGAGTTAATGATAATAGCTTGTCTTATTGTTTTAGCAAATTGCTGGCTTTGTTTCTTTTGTGGAAGTCAAAGGAGGTTTGTGAAGCACTTGGGTATTTTGGCTAGTTCACGAGCCTGCTCTCAGACTCTTAGGCTCCAGTAATGATTTCCTAAGAGCTAGAGGAAATGAGTTTTGAAAGTACATCAGAGATGAAAAGGTAACTAAACTGCTACTTCTTGTTAAACTAATTGCTTTCACTTCATTCACCTTTGTATCTTGCAGTGGGGAAATGCAGGGATTTTTTTTTCTGTTTTGAAAACTATAAAAAGTGGTTAACAGGATTGTAATTAATATGCTTGGCTTCAATTGCACTTATTTTTTTTTTTCAGAGTGAATGAATGCAATTGCTTCTCTAATGAATGATCATTTAGTGTCTCTAAGAAATAGAGGAGTTTTGCATGGTAATTTCCAAATTTCATTTTCACAATGGGTTGTGTGGCATTTGTCTTTCTGTACAAAATAATTGTGCAAATGGAAAGTTTAAAATTTTATTTTCACAAGGTCATGTAAGACAATTACTTTTAAGGAAGTAAACTTGCCTAAGCATTGCACTCCATATTTTTCTTGACCCATATGGTACTTCAGTAAATTCACACTTTCTTAAAAAAATAAAAAGAAGAAAAAATATGACTTCCTTAATGCCTCTAAGATTCTGTGTTAGTTTTTATGATGACCCTTGATGTTCATCTGCGCCTTATCCTGGAAAGCCCAGTAATTGAACTCTAACCCAGACGACTGCAACCTGTTCTCATGTCAGGACACCAGGGCAGGAAGAAAAATGGTGGTTGACCTTTAGAAGCACAGGCACTGGATTCTGCAGACTTCTTGCCACATCAATGCTAGATATTCTTCTTTATCAACCCTACAGTCTTTATTACCCCTCTGAAAAATTCTGACTCCATACAGGTGGTAATGAATGATAACATACAGAATATTATTTATTAGAGAAGCAGTTGTATTTTTGAAGAAATGAAAGTAGTGAAATTACAAAGGAAGATGTTCAGATAGCTGTGATGTCTGAACACCAGTTTTAGGGAAAATTTCTCAAATTTTAAAACATGTATGAGCCAATACCTTTGGCTGATAACAATACCAGCTTCTCCTTGGAATAGCAAATTCCTCTAAGGGTTGAAAAGCTAAGGTTGTACTTGGAAAACATCTTATTTTACTTAAAATGGATTATATTTATTTACCATTTTGCTATCTAAGGATGGTCTTTTCTTTAACCATGTTACTTATAGTTAAACCTCTGATTTACCTTTATGCATAAACCATACTTATCTCATAGGATCCTTAATTTTCACCTATAGAGTACTGGAAGGGAATTAACCTCTGTTTTTATTATCCTCAGGCTTCTTTTTGACAATTATCTTGTTCACATCATGTCAAGCCAGGATGGATTTTTAAAATTGGGAATTGTGTTTTTTTCCCCTCCAAAACATATTTGTTTTTTCATAGAAATGCTACCTTTTGTTCTATCTTGAACTGATTTTGATGATATTAAATTAAGTTAAATAATTACAACATTAATAGCTCACATAAACAAATTGGCTTTGGAAGAATAGCAGACATGTTGAACATACATATATTTAGCTGAGAGGATCACAAAAGTCATGGAGAACATCTGATGATTTACTGATATTTTAAATATATCAGGAAAAAAGAAAGAAGTGTTAATCATGACCTTTGGGGGACACTTACAGAGAGGGCTTCTTCTTTCTATAAAATATTTGTCTTAGCTCCCTAGAATTCTAGTGATGGAGTTCTCTATGGCAGATTTTCAAATGGCCTCCTCTTCTATGATCACAGAGGACATTTCTCAAATATTTCTAAGTTTGCTTCAAATGTTTTAAAATTGTATGAAGAAGCAGAGTGAATATGCTTTTCTTAAAATATCTACTTGGGCCTGAGGAGATGGGGTAGTATCTAAAGGTGCTTGCAGAGCCTGCTAGCCTGGGGTTCAGTTCCCAAGCACTCATATAAACCTGGATGCAAAGTGGTGCATGCATCTGCAGTCCTAACACACAGTGGCAGAGCTGGGAGAATCTGAAGCTTGCCGGCCAGCCAGGCTGATGTTCATGTAGAATCTGGAAGTTTGTTTGCAGCAGCCGGTAAGGCAAAACCTATGTCAACTGTGCACCTCTATAAAATTTTCAAAGTGAACCTGCCCTTATTGCTGCCACCTCAACTGAGAAACTGCATTGCCCCCCCCCCCAGCATGTTCCCTGTTACCTGCCATCACAGCCAACTTCCTGACTTCTAACAATTTAGATTACTTTTGTCTAATTGCAACCTTGTGCAAATGGAATTCTACAGTATCTGTTCTTTTGTGTCTGCATCCTTTTGTTCCATATTATAATTCCATTCTCAAAACGTTGAATGTAATAGTTCAGTCAATCTAATCACAGTATAATATTCTATTGTTTCAGCAATCATAATTTACTTTTTGCTGATAAGGGAAAATTGTATCATTTTTGATACGATACTTCTACAAATAGTGCCACTATGAATATTTGTTCAGTCTTGTATTAATAAGACTCATGTGAATTTTTAAAAAATTTATTTATGTATTTGAGAGACAGAAAGAGAGAGAGAGAGAGAGAGAGAGAGAGAGAGAGGGAATGGGCATGCCAGGGCAGAGAATGGGCATGCCAGGGGCTCTAGCCACTGTAAACAAACTCCAGATGCATGAGCCCCCTTGTGCATTTGGCTTTCTGGGGTCCTGGGGAATTGAACCAGGATCCTTTGGCTTTGCAGGCAAACACCTTAACATCTAAGCCATCTCTCCAGTCCCATGAATTTCTTAAAATAGAATTACTGTATCACAGGGTGTCACAGATCAATTTTCCTAGACATGGCCAGTTTTCCAAAGAGGCCATACCACTGTACATCCCCAGTAATGGTTTGTAGGGAGGACTTACTCTACATTTTCAGTAACAATTAATTTTTTTTGTTCAGAAAAATTAAAAAAAAATGTTTATTTTTATTTATTTGAGAGCGACAGACAGAGAAAGAGGCAGAGAGAGAGAGAGAGAGAGAGAGAGAGAGAGAGAGAGAGAGAGAGAGAGAGAATGAGAAGGAGTGTGCCAGGGCTTCTAGCCATTGCAAACAAACTCCAGAAGCAATGTGCCCCCTTGTGCATCTGGCTAATGTGGGTCCTGGCGAATTGAGCCTTAAACTGGGATCCTTAGGCTTCACAGGTAAGTGCTTAACCACAAAGCCATCTATCCAGCCCTGTTCATTTAAATATTTTATCCACATCATGTTTTTTTCCATTTTGATAGGAGTATTTTGTTAATACTTATTCACTTATTTAATTCTTTAGTTTATAATAAAGGCAAATTTAGTTCTTAACTTTCTTCTCTTTACTATCCTCTTCCCTATGTCTCTTCAATTTTTATTAGTTAAAATTTTTATTTATTATTTTTATTATTTTTAATTCTATTATTAATAATATTTATGGTTTTCATATTGTTAATTTTAGCCATTGTCTTTTAATCTTAAAATGAAACTTTAAAGTGGTGGGGAGGACAGGGACGAGGCTAATGGTGGTCCAACATGACTGTATACACACTGTATACAAGACTAATAAAAAAAAATCCAGTTGTAATTCTAAAAAAAAAAAATTGTTGCTTGTAGATGTAAAAAGTAGAGAAAACATGTTTTGTACACATGAGTTTATGTAAACATATCAGTAAAAATAAGCTTTTTATTATAAATTTTTACAAATTGTATCATTATAAGTATACTGCCTATATAATTGAAGGGTTTGGTTGATTCCATGTTTAACAGGATATGTAAGAGGACTTGAGAGGGGTGCAATCACTGGATATCTTGTCTAGAGTTATTTGGGGAGATTCTTTTTCTTCAAGAAGGAGGACAATTTTTCTGGAACTCAGAGAATCCATCCATATAGATACCAAGATTACATAAACCAGGATAGTCCCACTGGTTTTTTTTTTTTTTTTTTTAGTAATAGTCATGGGCTTTGGGGAGATAATTGTTTCAGTTTTTATGCTTGTTTGGCTTGAGTGAAACTCAGCTTCACTGGTATAGACTAATCCTGTTTCATTGAGAGGCTAGACATAGTGATTAAGCTTTTAGTGAACTCACAAAGCAGTTGCCCCGAGTTCATTTACCACCACTCTCAAGTTTCTCTTGTCTGTGAGAGTGCAGATTCCGACTTGGGGCTACAGTGTGTGGAAGGACGGGATAGAAGGAGCCAAACGCTTCTTAGTAAAGGAGAAATTACAGGGGCATTAAACACCCTCTTTGAATATTTGGTAATTATCACAGGAACAGAACACTTGTTAAGTAAGTGTGACTCTATAATTTAAAATAAGGGTAGGAAGTGAGGATTTCAGCTTAGCTTAGAAAGATGGGTGTTGCGGTTAGGTTCACATTGCTGGTAGAAATCACCCAACCAAGAGCAGCTTCTGGGAAAAAGAGGTTTATTTTGGTTTACAGGCTAGAGGGGAAGCTCCATGATGCCAGTGGAAAACAATGGCATGAGCAGAGGGTGGACATCACCCCCTGGCCAACATAAAGTGGACAATAGCAACAGGAGAGTGTGCCAAACACTGGCATGGAGAAATTGGCTATAACACCCATAAGCCTGCCCCAAACAATACACTCCCTCCAGGAGGCATTAATTCCTAAATCTCCATTACCTGGGAATCTAGTATTCAGAACGCCTAAGATTATGGGGGACACCTGACTCAAACCACCACAATGGGCTTCTTAATACTTAAAGCTAGTTAATAAACACTCCATTTATAAGAAATAAAAAAATACAAATGTGGAAATATGAATATTTAGATATAGGGCAAGTGATAGATTGTCATACTTTGAGTCAGGTTTAGCATCCATCTCCCTCTGAGATTCTGTGACTCAATATACTGCATTTACACTGCAACTCAGATGCCATTTACTTTAAAAAGCATCTTGATTTCAGAGAGGTTAAAATATAAAAAAGTTAAGGGTATTAAAACCAATGACCTATGGTTCATATTCACATATATTATAGGTAGGACTGATATGAAATATAGCTTGATAGTGTTCCTCATGTTCTGTATGTCTGCCCTCCCCTTGTACACTTCATTTTTTTATATCCTCTGCGGTATGCCTGTGGGTTTACATGGCCTGGAAACAATCAAAGGAAAATATATTTTTTATTGACTTTCTTACAATAAAGTCCATGACTATGTGACCTAGAGCAAATAAATTTTGGAGAGAGTTTCTACTCATTATAGACTTATCAACAGGATACTATAGCCATGTAAGGCAGCCTCCGATCAGAGAAGACCTAGTGGAGAATGAGCTGATAGCATCTGATCTTTCATTTTCAAGGTTTTTGAGTACTATGTAGAGCCCATTTTCTAGAATGTTACAGAACGTTATATATTACATAATGCATAAAATTCATACATTTACATTTCATTTTATATTGAATATCTATTGTTGAACAACGTAAGTGATTTTAGTTTTAGCCTGTTAGTTTGCGCATTCTTTAAATGCTTGAAAAGTCACAGGGAAAATGCTTATGTCATACCTCCCATTTGCTTTTTACATTGGCCAACATTCACCCGTGTAAGCACAGTGACTTTTGCTCAGTACACGTAAGCCAGTACTGATGCCAGTATTTCAATGCTGGTAACTGTTGGCATGTTTTAATGCTTCCCTTTTTTGCTAACTCTGGAAGGAATATGATACATTTCCAATTTGTGGCTACTAAGAAATTTGGGGGGCTGGAGAGATGGCTTAGCAGTTAAGCGCTTGCCTGTGAAGCCTAAGGACCCCGGTTCGAGGCTCGGTTCCCCAGGTCCCACGTTAGCCAGATGCACAAGGGGGCGCACGCGTCTGGAGTTCATTTGCAGAGGCTGGAAGCCCTGGTGCGCCCATTCTCTTTCTCTCCCTCTATCTGTCTTTCTTTCTGTGTCTGTCACTCTCAAATAAATAAATAAATAAATAATTTTAAAAAAAAAGAAATTTGGGAAGATAATAGAATATCAGAAAAGGAAAGGGTCCATTTCCACTTCTTACAATCAGATCTAATATTAGCTCTTATACAGGTCTCAGACATTTTTGGGACTTGTCAAGTGCAAAAAGAAATGCTGGGATCATCTTCAAACTAACTTTTAATAACAGCATTCTATGATAAGGGCAATTGAAAGCTCATTTTTTAGAGCAAACAGCTAAAAAATACACCATATGCAATCACTACTCATCATTAAGTTTTTCAAAGTGCATTAAAAAAAGCCTTGTGGAAGCTCTCAGTGCTCATTGACAGGCTAATCTGGCCATTCATGACAGCCATTCTTGTTAGCAGGGCCATGTTCTCATTAATAGGCTGCTGAGGGTGAACCAAGGTCTTGGGGCTCTGTGAGGTGAGTGTCCTTGGGTGGTATGCCTGAATCAATTTGAGGAAGCACCTCTTAGTTTCTTTTCAGGGTTATTCTTATTTTTGAGGGAGGCTTTCCAGGTATCTAGGGTTTTTATTTCTTAGGGAGTCATGAAGGTGTGTTCTTTGTAGGCACCTCAAGGAAAAGGTGAATATTTACTTCATCTTAATTTGCTGATGTTTATGCTTCCCAATTGGCATGTAATTTCCATCTATGTGAACTTTGTGAACTATGCACAATCATTTTGTTCTATTTTTATGTGTGGGAGGAATATTACCTGAATGTTTGTATTTTCATGAAATATCCCTGCTAATTTCAAATCCATGAATGTTGAGAACAAACAAATGCAAAACGGAGACTGTGGTTTTCTCATGAAATGCCACTGGGGATGCAGCAAATATTATTTAGAGTGCCTTTCACTTGCCCTGAGATTTCTAGAATCAAAGGCTGTTGGAAAAGTTCCCATTGCTTAAATCAGCAGGATTAATATCAGTGAAGCCAAAGTAGTGGTACATATCTGTGGCGTGCTGAAGCTGTGTGCCACTCCTGTAAACGGATCAGCTCCAAAGCCTCTGGACTCTGCCTGGCCACTGACAACAGATTTGACTTTCACAATTATCTCATCTCTTGCCATCTCTTTTCTTCTCAAGCCTGTTTTTTTTTTTTTTTCACTTTCTTTTCCTCTTTCAAATAGGCAATATTCAAATAGGAAGGAGAATGGTTGACTTCATTAAAAAACAAAACAAAACAAAACAAAACAAAACAAAACAAAACAAAACAAAACAAAACAAAACAAAGAAAACCAAAAACCCAAACCAGCAACTAAACTTTATCTGCTGCCTTTGCAAAAGATGGAATGTGAGATGTCCTTCAATGGGACTGGTGCTGGGCCTCCCCACTTTGTTAGTTAAGGTCATTGTCGCAGCTTCTGTTAATTTGTCATGCTCCCAGCTGCCTTCTCTGATGTGATCAAAGCATTCCCCAACTTGAGGATGGCGGTGTTGCTTGAGAAGACAGATGACAAGACTGTGCCCGCCTTTCTTGTACTGAGGAGAAGAGGATACTTGATCAGGTCTGAATCCATCTCATGTCACCTGGACTCCAGGGCTGAAATAAAAACAAACATACTTACAGGAAAGGAAGTGTGTTAGAAGCATTGATCTCTTTCCTTTCCAGAGCCCTCTTCCACCTGCCTCATGCCTTTGAACTTGACTGTGGATGGAGAAGAGCAATCAAGCACAGAGATTTCCCCCTTCCCTTGCCTTCCCTCCCTCCCTCCCTCTCTTCCTTCCTTCCTTTTTTCTTTCTTTCCTCCCTCTCTCCCTTGGTCTCTCTCTCTCTCCCTTGCTCTCTTTCTTTCCTTCCTGTTTTTCAGTGCTAAGGAGCTGGGAAATCAAACCTGTGGACTTGTGTATGCTTTGCAAGTTCTACACACCTAGGCCTCTGTGGAACTTTTAAATATCCTGATCCCCAGGCCACTACCGAGCCAATTATATTAGACTCTAAAGATAATGAGCATTTAATATTAAAATGAATATATTATATTTATATTGAAAAAGCGCAAAGCTATTCAGGGAACTTCAATGTATAGCGGGGTTTAAGACCCTGACAAGTCCGGCCTGACATGTCCAAGGAGGAATTGGCCAGGCTCCTGTTAGGAGTAGAGGAGTTGGACCCTCTGCAGGGATGCTTAGAAAACTGTTGGAAAGGCAAGAAAGAGAAAAGGAAGGCCGACAAAGTTGCCCACTTCCTGCCTTGGCTAAGTTAACTAGAGGTGACCTGGGCATCTCTCCATAACTGTGAGACGCGGTTGGTACCCAGGACTCGGAGCCTGGGCGGGGTGTGGGGACTGTACGCAGCTCCCCCAGCAGCAGCTAATACGCAGCCCCAGGCGTGGGCCGTGCGTCCCCTGGGAAGGCAGCGGTGGAAAGCAATTTGGGGCGCAAAAGGAAGCTGGCTCGGGAGCAGGTGGCGCTCACAGCAGCCCCAGCCCGCAGTTGAGCCAATCGCGGGCGCAAGCGCAGCCTGCCGGCGGCGGCGGCACCATAGCGAGCGCGGGGCTCCGGTGGGAACCCGCCGAGGCAAAGGCGGCGCCAGCCGAGAGCTGCGCGCTGGCTGGAGTGAGGCCCGCCGACGGGCGAGAGAGCTCGGGGCTCCGGACTGTCTCCCCTCCCGGCTAGGCGAGGCCAACTTAGCATGGGGAAGAAGTGGAGGGATGCTGGCGAGATGGAGCGGGGCTGCTCCGACCGTGAGGACAGCGCCGAGAGCCGCAGGCGCAGCCGGAGCGCCAGCCGGGGCAGGTTTGCCGAGTCGTGGAAAAGGTTAAGTTCCAAGCAGGGGTCCACCAAGCGCTCGGGGCTGCCCTCGCAGCAGACGCCGGTGAGTGCCTGGAGAGCCCAGAGCCTCTCCATCCTTTCTCCCTGGCGCGCGCATCGAGCCCTTTCCATGGTGCTGAACTTGTCTCCTTAGGTACTCCAGCCCGGAACTTGTAGAGCCGAAGTGTTGGGGCTGCCACCAGGGGCGAGAAGGGGCGCCTTCCCTCTCTTTATCCAGAGGAGGGTCTCTGGACATCTCCGGTGCCTGGAAAAAAAAAAAAAAAAAGGAAAACATGTTCAAGAGGCTAAGGTCTCGCTGTCAGATCCTTAGTATTGTAATTAACACAGCGTGAGTTGTGCATTATTGTGATTTGTGTGTGTGTGGTGTCCCTGAGCGTCTCTGTCCCATGTTCGAAGGTACTTGACATCGGATGAATGAGGGCAGAATAGGAAGGGCATGCCATCTTTTTGCTCTCTTAACACTTGTTCTTTCCATCTTACACCCCCACCATTTTAATGGGTGGCTTAATTGTTTGCCGAATGTCATTTGCATGCAGAGAATAGCAAGAGCATCCCAGGTGCTTATGATCCTCGGGCTTGACATATGCAGCATTCAGAAACCAGTTTTCCCCATGTGCCAGCTCCTCTTCAATGTTTAATTAGTGAAATAAAAGCACTCAAGTGAAATTAGCATAGACACCGTATGTGTGTGGAGAAGTAGAGTTGATGGGGAACTTCAGCAGCATGAACATTCCTCATATTTTATATTATCTATCTTTCCATCATCTTGGAGAGCACGCTGTTCTGGGAGAGAGTTCCATAGGCCTCCTGTTGCTCACAGTAAAGCAGGGCATACTGTTTTTAACTTCAGAAGCATCAGGGAAAATATCAGCATGCATGCACTTATGTTTTTCAGAAGGATGGATATAGATATTGTATAGTGAAGAGAATTTGGATTGATTGAAAGAAAGAATAGCACATAAGCATTGTATCCCACAGTATGACTACTGTTAGCTTTCTCGAGTTTTCAGGGGTTGCATTGAAGGAAGGACAAAAATTAATCCATAAAAGTAAGATGTGTAATCACCACGTCAACAGAATCAAATATAAATGCTTAAATTTTAGCATACTTACTTTGTTTGTTTGTTTATAAATCTAGTGGCAGAAGATGTAATTAAGTATGGTAACTTACCTTAAATATGTTGTGTATTTTGTGAATGAGTATTTCATCTCAATATGGATAGAGTATATTTAAATAAATTGATATTTTTAAAATTTCAAACATCAAATATATGTTTAGAAGTATAGACTTGAAAGTTTCTTTCAGTAAGAATATTAATCTAAATGTAGGTTTCTTAAAAAATTTAGTAGGGAATATAAATTAATGATGTTGCACAAAATAAGAATGAAGTTTGTATTCTTTTTTTAAATTTTTTTTGTTTATTTTTATTTATTTATTTGAGAGCAATAGAGAGAGAGAGAGAGAGAGAGAGAGAGAGAGAGAGAGAGAGAGGAAGAAGAAGAAGAAGGAGGAGGAGGAGGAGGAGGAGGTGGAGGAGGAAGGGAGGAAGGGAGGGAGGGAGGGAGGGAGAGAGAGAGAGGGAATGGGCGTGCCAGGGCCTCCAGCCACTGCAAACAAACTCTAGACGTGTGGGCCCCCTTGTGCATCTGGCTAATGTGGGTCCGGGGGAATAGAGCCTTGAACCGGGGTGCTTAGGCTTCACAGGCAAGTGCTTAACCGCTAAGCCATCTCTCCAGCCCAGTTTGTATTCTTTAAATGAAGTCATAGAAATATTTTCAGAAGTTTTGTCTGGTGCCACTTTCAACAGGTGTGTGATCAGCCCATGTGAGGAGTATGGACAAGTTTCTGGCTGTCAGTGGAGTCTGACTAAATGGCTTGCAGTGTGTTACCTAAAGTAAAAATATGCATGTGAGAGGGCACAAAAGGATACCATGACAACCAGAAACATCTGGAAAAGTAACCATGTCTTCCTGTCTGCTATGGGCGGTGATTTCACCCTTATTTCTTTGTGGCACTTGTTAATTGAAACATTAGCAATTCAGTTAAAAAAAATCAGTTAAAAGCCTGGGGCTTATTCTCACATTACATGGCAACTTCAATATTGATTTTGTTCTAAAAAAATCCCCCAATAAATCTCATAGCTATGATTTTAACTATTAGGTTAAAAATATAATGAGATTTGTTACTCTTGAACCTGGAGTCTTAGTTTTTATCTACAGATTGAATCTATTAGTTGTTAACAGGGACTGTTGATTTCATTAGTAAGACACTCAACTTATGCAAATAAGAGTAAGGGAATAAATAATGCCTGCAATACATGTGCTTATAAAAAGTTTTAAATCCTTGAAGTAAGATTTTTTCTTCAATTTAAGGTGAGGTTGTGCTGTTTTCAATTTTCATTTTATTTTACATCATAAAGGTTAAACTATATAGACTAAAGCTTCTTGTGAATTAATATAATATCCTGTATATGGTGTGGATCTTACTCATTGTGGGTTCTATACAAATATTATGGCATTCATCTTACAAAAGAGGATCTTACAATTTCCAGTGAAAACACAAACCATAAATGTAGAGGAAATTGGTAATCAAACAGGAGGGTTTCTTGCATCCTTCCTTCTTTGGAGAATGGACATATGGACATGGACAATAATTACATGGTAGTTTTGTTAAAACAATCCATTCTGTGCTTTAGTTTGAGCCTTGAGGTTTAGTTTGGATTCATGCCCAGTGGAATTTAATCTAGGCAATGATAGATTCCATGACTTTACCCCAATAGGAATGGTTACGTTAGTTTTCATTTTTGCTTCTGACACACAGGCACAGCTCCCAGCAACAAGTGTACTTATGCCACATTCTTGGCTATCCTGAGGAGTTTCTTCCTATGATATAAGTCATGTTGTTTTTGTACGTGAAGTATAAGAGAGGCATCTTTTCTCCTTAAGTAGTAAAGAGGTTAAGTGGCACCATGGTTTTGATGTCAATATTAGAAATCAAAAGTCACATTCCCAACAATCTCTTTGGTGCATGGCAAGCACTCTCCTTGCCTCGCTCATGGAGTGTAGCAAGCCTGGGGGAGGAGAGTGAAGGCTGTCCCTGGCCACAGCTCCCTGGGATCTGCTGTAGTTTTAGTGCCAGGCAGCAGCACTGCCCTTGTTATAGCTGGAGGAACGGGCAGCTGTTCTGAGTGTGCACAATGGCACGTAAAGGGTATATTTTCAGGTTTAGATGCACAATAATGGGCATGTCTAATAATTCAATCTTTGTTGATTTGGGAAGATTCTTTTCTGACTTATAGTTTAATAAAATTACTTCCTTCTTACTTTGAGGCTTCAAGTTTTCCTTTTCTCCTTTTCTTTGATTCCTTCTTTCTTTTCCTCGTGTGTGTGTGTGTGTGTGTGTGTGTGTGTGTGTGTGTGTGTATGTGCAGATGTAAAAGCTAAAGAGAAGAAATTGTAAGGTGTCCCCATCTATTGCTTCTCTAATTTCCTTGAGACAGGGTACTTCAGTGATCCTGGAGTTCACACCATTTTTCAGTTAGACTGACCAGTAAGTACTTGCTATCCTATTGTCTGTACCCTTTTAAGCAGTGGGGTTACAGGAGCATGGGCAGCCACCCTTGGCTTTTTACAGGAGTACTAGATATCAAATTCTGGGCCTCATGCTTGCACAGAAGAGCTCCTACCCATTGAGCCATCCCTAGGCCCAGCTTCCTGGCTTTTCAATGGAAGTTTTATGAATTCATGTTGCTTTGATATTCAAATTACATGCAAATCAAAAAGTTCTGATACAGTGAAATAATATTTAATAATATCCTTTTGTTAGAAATTGTTCTTCAGAAAGATAGGGTTGTAGCTTATTTGTAAATTCTGAAAACAATGTTTTAAAATACAAATATAAGCGAATTTCATGCAAATTTTGTCATTAGTATGAAATGTGTGTTTTCATCTGGATATCAAATTAAAGTTATGAATATTAAGCTGGACAGATGGTTTAGCAGTTAAGGCGCCTTCTTGCAAAGCCCAAGGACTTATGTTTGACACTCCAGGTCCCACATAAATCATACACACAGTGATGCAACCATGCAAGGTTGTACATGTATACAAGAGGGCATAGACATCTGGAGTTTGATTGCAGTGGCTGGAGACCCTGGCATTCCAATTTTCTCTGTCTTTCTCTCTCTCACTCTCTGACATAATAAAAGGCCAGTATGTTGGGCTTGTCTCAAAAAAATTATGACTATTAGCATTTTAAATATTTCTGTTGAAGTGGTTTGTGGCTGTAAAGGTAATTAAGAAGCCTTTTGTTTTTATTCTATATGATCTTGATTTTATACATTTTCTTAAAGTAATGTGTTTTTTATTCACGTTATTTGCTTTGCTTCTAGCTATATAGAAATACATGGAAATTTCTTGAAATGAAATTCAGTAAGTGCTGTCTGATGCCACAAATATCAAATGCTCACCTCAGCATGTATGCATCTTTAATTTTTTTGTTCATTTTTATTTATTTATTTGAGAGTGACAGAGAGAGAGAGAGAGAGAGAGAGAGAGAAAATTGGCATGCCAGGGCCTCCAGCCACTGCAGAGGAACTCCAGATGCATGTACCCCCTTGTGCACCTGGTTAACATGGGTCCTGGGGAATCAAGCCTTGAACCAGGGTCCTTAGGCTTCACAGGCAAGTGCTTAACCGCTAAGCCATCTCTCCAGCTGGCATTTTTAGTTTTAAAAGAAAATACTCACCAGTCTGTAATTGTTTAAACACTTGTTTTCAAATAGATGCAGATTTAATTTAATCTCTGAATAATCTCTGTGCAAAAGGGAGAAGAGAAACAGTTCTGAGGGAGTAAAATGATGGAGGAGTTGTAATTAGTGTTGTTTTTCAACCTTGGATAGCATGCTTGCTTCCACTAATGCTATAATTACCCTTATCAGCAGGTGCCAACCACAGACTATTGCACCTTGTGCAGACAAGTGGGCAACTGAGAGCAGATAGAAAGAGCAGTGAGTACATAAAACAGCAGTGCTCCACAGTAGGCATGTCTATTTCAGCTGTGTCCCAAATCTCTTTTCTTCAATGGTTTGTGATGCTGTGTGTGCAGGGGATAATCCATATACAAACCACCTCACTCTGCTTTTGATATAGACGACCTTTTGGGTTTCGTAGGTGGCTTCCAGTTCTTTCTGTTGAAAGCTATTGTTACATTACTTTTCTTGGGACATTTTCTTGGGACATCTTAGCTAATGGCACCTATAACACACCAAAGCAATGATTCCATCTAAGTGTAGCATGAATCAATGAATTTCATTGCAATTGCTTACAGGAACATGGCCATCTTACAGATAGCTATACCAGCATGTGTTAAGTTGACTGCATATCTCAGGGAAGCGATGGGGCCTCTTGTGCTTCATGGACCACCTAGTAAATGTCTGAGGAGCCCCTCTTGTGCACTAAAGTTCCCAAAAAAGTGCTGTATCTTCTAAACCTACTTCCAGCAAGGCTGAATGGACTGACAGAGCTACTATGAGCACAGAGATATGGAATGTTGCGAGGAGTAGGAGCCAAATTACCTTGGGCTGCCTTTTGCCCTCCAGATGCCTGTGATTGCCAATCTCTGTGTCTGAACTAACATCCTGGTTACTATCAGTTGATCAGGTTTGATCCTTTTTGGAATGTAAGAACAGACCCCAGCTTCCACCAACCCAAGGCTTGAATGTCATCAGATAGCATCTGAGGCCTATGTTGGATATCTCCTCACTTTGCTGTAACCCCCCTACCTGATGGTCAGCCAATGCATTTGCAAGGTGACTTTCTTTTGTCCTGTAACTACAATACCTTCATGAAATTAACATGTTGGACCATGGAATTTGGAGTAACCTAAATCTGTGTTTCCAGGCCATTGCCACTCATATTTAGCTCTAGAACAAAGTACCTCTTATTTCTCTGTAATGTGAAAACTGTGTCTTTTGCGGGGACACTTTCATAGACATGTTAGTGGTCTGGTTTTTTAAAAATTTTTATTTATTTGAGAGTGACCAACAGAGAAAGAAAGAGGGCTGGAGAGATGGCTTAGCAGTTAAGCGCTTGCCTGTGAAGCCTAAGGACCCCGGTTCGAGGCTTGGTTCCCTGGGTCCCCCGTTAGCCAGATGCACAAGGGGGCGCACGCGTCTGGAGTGCGTTTGCAGAGGCTGGAAGCCCTGGCGCGCCCATTCTCTCTCTCTCCCTCTATCTGTCTTTCTCTCTGTGTCTGTCGCTCTCAAATAAGTAAATTAAAAAAAAGAGAGAGAGAGAGAGAGAGAGAATGGGCGCGCCAGGGCTTCCAGCCACTGCAAACGAACTCCAGATGCGTGCGCCCCCTTGTGCATCTGGCTAACGTGGGTCCTGGAGAATCCAGCCTTGAACCGGGGTCCTTAGGCTTCACAGACAAGCGCTTAACCACTAAGCCATCTCTCCAGCCCAATGGTCTGTTTTTTGAGGGTACTAGACATTAGTCCAAGCCTTTGTGGGTCAAGGCCTTGCCACCATGTTATTTCCCAAAGACAGAGTTCCACAACAGGTAGATTTGCCAAAATCTTGAGCCAAATAAGGACAAGCTGTGTCAAAGGCAGGGCTACAGTCAGAAGAAACTCCTGTCTCAACTATTTGAGATTATATGGTTGTTTTGTCCCATGGTGGCTTGTGATAGAAGCAACAGCAACTTGGTGAAAAGAATGCTTGTTTTCTTTTTCAATAGCTAACATGCTATTGCAGTGTCATTAAACCCTTAATAGTGTGTTCCTGTTAGACAAAGGGCTCTCCTGGTGAAAGCAGAATGAATCTCCTACAGCGCTGGTCCATTACTGATTAAACCATTTCTTGACAGGTTGATTTTTATCTACTGCCTTTTACTCACTGTGTTAAAAGAATAAAATCTAAAAAGGAATAAAGTAGCATTGCTCAGAAATACAGTTGTATTTTCTTGTTACTGTGACTGTGTTTTAAGAAGAGCAAGCCATTTTATGAGCAAGGCACATTTTGTTAAAGCCTTTATAAAATACTACTCTTTAAATTTTTTTTTTGTTTATTGTTTATTTACTTATGAGAGAGAAAGAGAGAGAGAGAAAAAATGGTGGACTAGAGCCTCCAACCACTGCAAACGAAATCCAGACGCATGTGCCACCTTGTGTATCTGGCTTACATGTACATCTGGCTTATGTGGGTCCTGGGGAAATCAAGCCTCGAACTGGGGCCTTAGGCTTCACAGGCAAGTGCTTAACCACTAAACCATATCTCCAGCTCCAAAATACTATGCTTGAGTTATCACCAAAGCAAATAGTCAACTTTCTTTCTCCTTCATCATCATTATAATGAATAATGAATTTAGTTGTATCTTTGAGGCCTCAGTGCTTATGAAGAAGCAAATAATTCAAATGAGTTCTGATGAAAACATCCCTGCATCATCCTTGACGACTTTAAATTTGTTTCCATTTCCGAGTTTGTTAGAAGAGTTCCTCCTGCTATTATTTACTGAGCTCTTTAAAAGACAAATGAATCATTAAAAATAATTTATAAATAGCAACAAAATATTATATTCATGTGGTTAGGCCAGCTGTGATGGTCTATGTGCTGACTTCATTTTGTTTCTTTCATTTGCAAAGTCAAAAGATAACTGGTAGAGCAAAAGTGAAAGAATTCTCAAGAATCATGTTTAAGGAACACTTTATTTATATATACATACACACACACACACACACACACACACACACACACACACATATATTTGGTTTTTCAAGGTAGGGTCTCACTCTAGCTCAGGCTGGCCTCAAATCTATGGTGATCCTCTTACCTCTGCCTCTTCAGTGCTGGGACTAAAGGCGTGTGCCACCACATCCACCAGAAAACACATTTTAACATTTCTTGAGCACAGATGAACTCTCAGGCATTATGGTAGGTGCTGGACAGCTTCTTTAATAGGACCGAGAGAAATACAAAGCAACAAGACAGCGGCTATGGTATGGCTTTATAATTAGAGCACATCTAAGGAAAGGTTGGAGCAGTGGACTTGTCTTTCAAGGGAGGATTGGGAGGTCAGGATGAAAAGAATCTTGGACATAGTATCTAATTGGTAAGAGGAAGAAAAACATGTTTGAATTTGGAGATTTGGCAAGGAAGCAGTCACATCTTTCTATGATTATTTTAACTTATTCATGACTGCCTGAATGCAGTGAATGCAAGGTAGGGAAGAGAAATTACATCAAAACCAGACATTTTTTAGCCTTGTAATGAGCTGGACATTCATCTAGGCATATCATGTGTGTTACTGTCTGTTTATTTTTTTCTCTCTCAAAATAGAGATTTATTTTTTTTATTGATACATCCAAGAGCTCCAAACAGTGAGTGACACATAATAATCTATGAGGTATTTACTCCATTAATGAGTGGGTTAATTAACAAGAACAGTGGGAAATAGTTTTTATTTATTATGAGGTTGATTTTTGGTTCATGATTATGAAGGGACCATGAATAGAGGCAAAAATTTTGCCAATGGAAGAACTTATTTACGAGCAGTTTAAATAAATAGGAAACATAATAGCAATGACACAAGTCCCTGTGTGTGCAATTTATTTTAATGCAAAGTTACAGATGTATTTTCTCTTGTGCTGCTTTGTTGCTCTTTTCCTTCTTTGCAGACTTGCTTGGCAGAGTGGGATTTACACTGTTGATCCTTTGGTAGGTTTTACTTATAACATATTTAATCCACAATGTTAATTAATCCACAAGCTATCTTGTAATAAAATATGAATTTTATCAAAATATTTACTAATAATTCAGATATTACTGAAATAGTATTTCAAGTCTTACTCTGACCTCCACAAATAGCTCAAAGGAGGAGGGAAATTTCCCAAATTTAACAAAGCCAGAACTGTTTTGGATGCTGTGAAGATGGTTACCTAATTCAGAGCTGACATGACAAGCACTAAGTATCATAGGACTGCATATTCATGAAATCCATGTCTTTAAAGTGCCATATTTCAACCAGAAAGTAGTCCAAAAAAAGGAAGGTATTCATGGCAATAAGCAGGTAGGTTTTTTGTCCTTGAAAGTTGACTTTTCCTCTTGGAAATGAACACAATTTTGGATGGAGGGCTCTATTAAAAACGAATGTTCCCCAAAAGGGAGCTGGGGAATTAGCTAAGTAGTGAGAGTAACGATCTAGCATGCATGAAGTCCTGGAGTGTATCCCCAGCACCACCTGAACCAGATGTGGTTGGGCATGCCTATAATCTTAGCCCTTCAGAGAAAGAGGCAGAGGCATCAAAATTTCAAGGTCATCCTTGGCTACCAAGTGAATTTGAGGTCAGCCTGAGGTACATGAGACCTTGTCTCAGAAACAAACACTGTGCTTGGGAGATGGCTTGGTGGATAAGGCACGCTCTGCTCAAGCTGGAGCACTGGAGTTTGATCCCCAGGCTCCTTCTGTGAAAATCTGGAAGCAGTGTTGGGCTTCTTTCATGCTAGCATGCTGACATTTACAATAAGACTGGAGGTGGAGACCAGGAAATTTCCTGCAAGTTCCTGGAGCTTGCAGAAGAAGAGCAGAGTGAGAATCCAAAGTAAGAAACCCTGCCTCAGATGAGGTGGATGGGTGAGAACCAACCTGACAGTTGTTTCCTGACCCTCCACACACACCCATGAGGAATATGCTCATATGCATACGCATACAATTAAATAATTACAAAATACACAGCAAACAAAACAAAACAAACAAACAAACAAACAAAGCCCCAACAACAAAGAAGAACATTCTCTTTTGGATCACTTTGAACACAGGCAATCTCTGCTTTGGAAGTTCCAAAGAAAAATATGAATTTATCTTAAAAAACTATACAATGGCTTTGGAATCAAGCAGATCTAGACTACAACCCCATACCGTCCATTGGTAGCTGCAAAGCCTTTGCAAACTATACTTCTAAGGCTCTTCTTGCCAATTCTATCAAGACAGTTTCTTCTTTCTTTCTTACCAGGTTTAAGATCCACTCATGTTCCTTAATAAAATGTGTGTGTGTGTGTGTGTGTGTGTGTGTGTGTGTGTGTGTGTAATTTACTTGAGAGAGAGAGAGAGGGAGAGAGAGAATGGGTGCACTAGTGCCGCCAGCCACTGCAGACAAACTCCAGATGTATGTGCCCCCTTGTGCATCTGGCTTATGTGTGTCCTGTAGAGTCAAACCGGGATCCTTTGGCTTTTCAGGCAAATACCTTAATCGCTAAGCCATCTCTCCAGCCCTTGTGTTCCTTTTTTGAAGACAACAGATCACTATGTTTTTTTCATTTAATATTTAAATAATCTCCAATATGTAATATAGTAAAAATTTATAGAGTATGCAGTGAATAAATGTTAACAACATACTAATTTTCTTTATATCTTTAAAAATAAAATATTTTATATACAGCTAAAATATCCCCTTCCTACTTTTGATTCTTTCTCTAATGATAATAAGTCTTCTAAGTCTTCTAAAACTAAGGTTTATTTTTGTATTTTTTATAAGTACAACTAATACACATACTCTGTGGGCTTGAAGTTTCTTATATGATTTGTGTTGTATAGTGTATATTCTTTTGCAATTTACCTTTTTAAAACTGTTTTTGAGTTATATCAAGGTTATATACAGATGATGCATATTTGTCTGTGTATTTTTTTATTCTGGAACCCCACTGAGGAGCATCTGCCCCCCCCCAAAAAAATTGTTTTTAGTACTTGTTTAACCACAGATTATTGATTCCTTTTATTATCTTATGAGCAAAGTTTACTTTCTAATTAGTTTTTTTTTCAATGATATTCAGTGAGAGTCCTTTTAACTTGCGTTTTTGGTTCTTAAGTTGCAATAGGTGTTACTCTTTGGAAGACATAAGGTCCAGAGCCTCTCTTTTTTTAGAATTGTTTTATACCACAGAAAGGTTAACTTGACCAGACTAACTTCTTTTTTTTTTTAATTTTTATTTATTTATTTGAGAGCGACACAGAGAGAAAGACAGATAGAGGGAGAGAGAGAGAATGGGCGCGCCAGGGCTTCCAGCCTCTACAAACGAACTCCAGACGCGTGCGCCCCCTTGTGCATCTGGCTAACGTGGGATCTGGGGAACCAAGCCTCGAACTGGGGTCCTTAGGCTCCACAGGCAAGCGTTTAACCGCTAAGCCATCTCTCCAGCCCCAGACTAACTTCTTAACTGAGACAAATTTTGCAAGAGGGTGAAGGGTGAGTGTTGTGGCCTTTTAGCCTTATGACTATTAGCAATCAAATTAGGCAGAATTATTTCCAACCTGATTGAGCTCATTTGTTGCTTTTGCAACTTAATCTCTCTGTATTGCAGTTATTTTATCATAAAATAAGAATGGAAATACCTACCCCCAGGATGAAGTGTGAATGAGAAATACAATGTTGTGTGGAGTTTGTTAATTCTGTCCTCATCCTCACACTCCTAATTGGTGTTAGTTACCTTGGGGAAATTTCATCAAGTACAATGCTTGATAGTAGATCTTAGTCCTTAAAATAATCTTCTGTCTTTTTGTTGAAGGTGAATTTATTGGTATTTTCAGAACTTAAATGTAAAATCCGTACAATAATTAAGAACAGGATACTTTTTGTTTTCTGTACTTTTATTATTGGCTTCTTTGAGTTGAGTTATGACTATAAAATTATTTGCTTCATGCAGCTCAAGACCTTGGGGAAAGTATGATTTAAAAATACTCATACAAAATACTCGTACAAAAGAGGGAATCATAAAATAAACTTATAAGTTACTTTCAATCAACACCCTATTTTTCATTTCTTCCCTCTATACTATAAAATTCGCAAGCAAATCTCTGGTATTATATCACTTCATCTAAGCAATATCTGAAAGAAGCTATTCACTTATTTATTTGGTCAGGGGGCTATACATGTTAAGCATGGTCTCTACCTGTCAGCTATACTGCCAAATACCCTAAGGGCTTCTTATAAAAATTGTGAATTTAAGTATTAATAATTCATTATACACACATATATGAACTTAACATTACATTTACTTCACAGCTTAATAATTCTGTTTTTTTACCTTGCTTGTTTGAATCAGAGGCCAACTGTAATCCGTATATAATAATTGGCCCATTTAGTCTATGGCTTTTCCCTACTGATCTAGGTTTGTCCTCTAGAAAATTATTTTGTCCAATTAAATATATTTTCCTTGTAGGGTTTTCCACATTCTATATTTTGTTGAGTACATCCCAGTAGTATCATCTGATATGTTCTTCTGTCCATTGAGGTTTCCTATGTACAGATAGTTTGACAAGGAGTCTGGGCCAAGTTTAATTTGATTTTCTGGCAAGAGTCTTTTGTGTGCTTCTCATCTTGTGTGCTAAGTACCATTGATGATCATTTCTCTGAGAAGGATTCAACAAACATTTTATGCAAAGAGCTGAATAATAAATATTTTTGCTTTTTTTGTGCCATAGGATCACCTGCAACTTGTCAGTCCCACTGTCACAGAATGGAAACAGTCTCAGGCTTATGAAGCATGGGCATGGCTGTGCTCTAATGAAGTATTTGTAAACACTGAAGCCTGAATTTATATAACTTTATGTATCATTAAATATTACTCTTCTTTTGATTTTTTAAGTATTTAATGATATACAAATAATTCTTAGACCCGAGGCAAAGAAAACCACCAATGAACTAGATATGGCTCTTGGCTGAAATTTACTAATCCCTGTCCTGGAGCCACTATATTTTGTCATGACACTACAAAATGATGGTATAATTCTCCTTTCTCAATTATTAGCTGAAATATTTACAAAACGTCCCTCACCAACTATTTGCCTATACTCTGTTGTAATTCAAAAGCAAGATGAACCCTTGAGAGGTGGTTTTTAAGAGATGGAAGAAGTAGTAAAGGAGCTGGAGTAGCATTGATGTTACTATGTTGTTGGGCTTTAGATTTTAATTGGGCAATTTTGTTCAGTTAACTGCCAGAGGATATTTGGTCTGTTAATTGTTGAGGCCAATTAAATTGTCATTAAGAAATGGGATCTGCAAAAAAAAATAGATTGTCAAACTATTTCTATATTATTTCCATACTAATATTTGTTTCAGAGTTAAAAACAAAATGTTGAGCATTCTCTTGGATTTCTAAAAACTAAGTGGATTTAAGCAACATGAGTATATGGTGGCTGTGCAATAAGAAGTCTGGCATATGCTTCGCCAGACAAGACTCAACTTAGCAGTACTGCTTTCCTGCCTGCACTGTCCAAGGAAGCTCAGTGATGCCTTTTCCAGCTTCCAGAAGCCATCCATATCCTTGGTTCATCTCCATTTCTTCTATGTTTACATGTAAGAAAATTATTCCTCTTCCAGCTTCCATCACATTTCTTTCTCTCCCTATCTCCTCCATGTTTAAGATGACATTAGTACTACCTATATAATTAAGATAAATTTATTTTAGAGTCAGATTATTTGAAATCTTAATCCATCTAAACCTTGATTCCTGTCTTACATGGAAAGTAACATTCACAGGTATTAAAGATTAGAATGTGGGAAGCTATTATTTTGTTTATCAGTCATTATGATATCACTGTTTTTTTTTTTTTTCTGTGCTAGAGATAGAACTCAGGTCCTTGTAAATACTAGGTAAGTGCTCTGCTACTCAGCCACACCCCTAGATCCCTGGCTTGTTAATCCTTTACTTGCAAAGCTGTGTAGGTAGTTATAGAAGATCTCCAATAAGATGTTTTTTTCTCCATGATGAATGTCTATCTCTTGGGAAGGAGTTTCTTCCAGGTATTAAGAGAACACACAGGCAATGCTTATTTCAGTTTTCCTTTATGAAGTATACAACTCATACTGATGATAGTGGTGCAACAACTCATGACCCAGTGACCTAATCCCTTTCCACGTGCACTCATCTACAATACACTTACATTGAGAATTAGGCTTAATCATACAGAATTTTTTTTGGCATACCTCATAGTGAAAATGACTTACAGTTATTATAATGGTATAAGTATACATTACCTCCTCTGTTTCTTAATAGACTTGGGAGTTTAAATGTTTTCTTTGTATGTATGCTTTTATGAGAAACTAGTCTATACAAGCTGAAGCTTCAAATAGCGCAAGAGAAAAGAATTTTAAAAAGACTTTGAAACACTTATTTAATATAAAGGAGCAATGAAGTTATAATTTTCAAATAAAATATAATATAAGAGTATCTGGTAGTTAACAACTGTACATACACCATAAATTAGAGCTGTATTATCACTATTCTAAACATATGTTCAATGTATTATAAGTTTGTTAGATAGTTTTGTGACCATGGTCAAGTTAATGAGAAAAGTTAATTATAGTCATCAAATGATACAATTTCTGGTTTTTGACTCATTGAATTGAAACTATGCAGATAAAATATCATTTTGATATTCTTGTTTGGCAAAACATCTCCATAGATAGTAGAAAATGAAGTTTTATAAGCTTGGAATTCTTTTATTGCTTTTTCTTAATGAATAAAAATAACTCATGACTTGAAACTTTGAATCATAACTGCTTTTAATGAAATTCTTGCCATTTTTTAGTTATTTGAGGACATCTGATTTTTCGTGGAAGTTTTGATAATGACTATAACAATAGATAATTACTATAAATCATTGTTAATAGGAAGGAATCGAGAGTGGAAAAACAGCACTCATTGAGGATGTAGCAATGGATTGTCTTATCATGCTGAGGTCAAATAAGGTGAGAAGTTGAGTCCTCCTTTCTTTTGAAAGTATTTAATTCCCAGGAAGTATGGTTTTCTGGAACAGTCTTGGAAATTCTGACCTGTAAAGACAAGTGATTAGAAATACAAATGGAGAAATATTTGTTGCAAAAGAATTATATTTTAAAGCAAGTGTTAATCATATTTTTTTCTGGTAGTAGATTATGTGCGGTTACCGAAATCAGATCTCATGGCAATGAATAATTAAACCATATAACTTCAGGAAGCAGCAAGTTAATTTTTTTCCCATCAACATCTATCAATAATGATGTGTTTTATGATGTGTCGAGGCTCCCGTAACAAAATACTAGAGGCTGGAAGGCTTAATAACAATATAAATTTATTTATTACAGTTCCTGAGGCTGGAAGTAAAAGGTCAAGGCACTACCAGATCCAGTGGCTGGTGAGGAGTACTCTTCCTAGACAGCAGTATTTTACTATAGTTGTACCTAGTGGAAAGGGTGAACTTCCCTGGGTTCTCTTTCATAATGGCCATTGCCCTATTTATGGCACTCATGACCCTTCCGACAGGCCCTATCTACAATATACTTACAAATGCTTTGCCTTTCTTTCCTGGGGAGGTGCTGTGCACTTAGGCGGTTGCCATCTTGACCGGAAGTCCCTGGGAATTAGGTTTAATCCTACAGATTTTGTGGGACAACTCATGCACTTACAGGGTGACATTATATGATAAAATTCAAGAAATTTCTCAGCTGTAAGAGCTACAAATGGGGAGAGTGCTAAGAGGTTCCAAAATACTATGGCCTAGAGATGCTGTGGTTGGGGCAAAAATCTGCTTGTCATATTTGGAGAAGGTATTTTTAGATGATTCATAAAAAATGGTCCTGGATGTGTACATCTTGGTTAGGCTTAGAACTTAGTATCATAGCACTTATTCAGAATTACAAAAAATAAGGAGATGTAAGTGATAACACACAAATGACAAAATCTGTGCAGGTGGTTGGATACAAAGGCTCAGATACTTGTCAGCTGATGGCTGCAGAAAAGACCAGTGAAACATGAAACAGGAATACAAAAAACTGAAGGCCAGATTCCTAACCCAAGACAAACAGAAGATTTTGACCTTGACTGACAATGGAAACATTTCCGTTGTCATTCCTGGCTAGGAGTTTTGCTATGGTTGTAGTAAAGAATGGATAGCTATAGTGTTAAAAATTAAGACAAAGGAGGAATAAGTATTTCTGTTTTTGATATCTTTATAAAGACTTCCATAAGATAAGGCTTCCAGTGGGTTAGGGTGTACTGAAGGGGCAGAGTGCTTGTGTAGCATAGAAAAGACTCTAGGTTTGGTCCCATGAAGCACAAACACAAAGTATTCCAGTTTTCTGAGAGGAATTAGGACCTGATGTTTGTTTTCACCAATATTTACCAAGAGTGGCTAGCAGCTTCAGAGAAAGATCAATTCCTATTTGCTCTGGCTTCTTATCACAAATCTTCTGTCTATATAAAGGCATATTAAAAATAAGCTTTAAAAATTACTTTCATTTGTTTGTCATTATTGGCAGCCATTTTGTGGAAAGTGGGAAATATGAGGTTTTCAGAAAATCATTTGAAAGTGTTTGATACCCCATCACTAAAAGAAATTAATTTTCCCTAAAAGATAAATGTACTTACCATTACCAGAACCTATGACAAAGGTGGGAATGATTTGGGTTACAGATACAAAAACAGTTCATGATTTCAAAGTTTTATCAAGTTATTGGATATCACTATAGAATCCAGTGGTAATAGTAACTAAAACAAGGGCTTAATTTATCTTATTAATTCCAAACACTTCCAGTGAGTAGACTGGAAAATTAACACAATAATAATTAAAGATTAGTAGTATTTAAAGCACTTCATTTGTATATGACCCATTCCATGCAGTAAGAAGAAGGAAACATTTTGCAATAGGAGGATATCTTTTGTAAGTGGTGCCTTTGGACTCCTGATGGAGACAGACTGCTGAGTTGGTAGGATAACATCACAGGATCTGAGCACTGAAGTCATTCACAGGATATTGTATTACTCCATGCTCTGTGAATCTTACACATTGTAGAAGGATAGGTATTATTTCTTCTTACTGAGAAAATGATCTGATAGTAGATCTAACCTTGTGGGTTCCTACAGTATAATCTAGCTTTTGGTTTAGGATCTGGTTCAGGACAAGATTATCTTCTCTTTATCAGCATATTCCTAAAATCTTGCTAGTGCTGGACATGTTTTAAACTCAGTAATCATGTATGAAATCCAAGGATGATCCTCAGTAGGTCTTATTTGGAGGCAAAATTATAGATGAATAAACTAATTTTCAGAAATGTGAAGTCATTTCTAACCAAGGTCAGCTAGACAATTGTAGAGATATTACCTATTCCTTAGTTTACCAACCAATACTCAGCTGACTTGTAAGTTAAGGATGACATGATTAAAAAGACATAAAGATTTTATATGTCATTCCCCTCACAAAGGTGACTTACTCTTGAGTATGGCTTAAAGGATAATGTAGATGATGAACCCAAATCAAGATAATATTAAGTAATGAAAACAATGACACATTTTTATAGTCTAGTAGATATTCTTAGTTTCAGAACGAAACCTATGGAATGGGGAAAAAAAGCTAATTTGTTATTGATAATACTTCATTTCTATCATTGTGTGAAAATATTGCATGAACTTGTGGTTATGTAATCTTAAGTTTAAATTTTGTTTCTTTTATCATTTTAATATGTTGAATCATTTAAATAAAGTGGCTATTTCTTTATGTGATGTCAATCAAAAGCAGATCTAGGAAACTTTAATTTCGTCCAATGAAACTTAATATAAAACCTATCCTAATTTTTATGTTCTCTCTCTCTCTCTCTGTCTCTCTCTGTCTCTCTGCATATATGTATGTGTGTCTGTATGTATGAGAGACCCTTATCCAAAATATGGTACTTGGTCATAAGTGGGATGTATACTGATGCTCTCTGCTTCCTGCTCATCAAGGAAAGAAGCTGTGTAACAATCAGGATGAATGATGTGTAGCAATAATGGGTGAAAGAAAGTAAGCTGGTAATTCACTGGAAAAAAAAACAAAACTACTTACTCCAAAATATCCCATTAATTTCAGTTTGTATCCTTTTTTTTAATAATGTGATCTTTTTTATTTTATTTTTATTTTTTTTAATTTAATTTATTAGTTTTCTTTTCAGTAAATACAGGCAGTTTGGTACCATTGTTTAGGCTCATCTGTGATCTACCCCCTCCCATTGGACCCTCCTTGTTGATGAAAATGGGTCGTGCATTGTGGAGTTAGCCCACAGTTATTGGTATGATAAATGTCTCTGCAAATCATGACCCAACATGTGACTCTGACATTCTTTCTGCCCCCTCTTCCGCAAAATTTCCCTGAGCCATGTTGGGTTCATTTTTGGTCTGCTTCAATGCTGAGGTGTTGGGGGCCTCTGAGGCTCTGGCTCTCTGTTTTGGTAGGAGTTGATTTTTCTCTGCGTTGGTCTCCTTTCCCTTTGTGCTGGTATCCGGTTCACAGGAAAACATCACCCTTGCTTGTTTCGCCAGTTGTCCTTAGTTTCAGTTGGGCCCCTTTTGAGGTATGTTGGGGCAGCTCTCTCCTTAGGATCTGCATCTATCTGGAAAAGAGAAGCAGATTCTCCAACGGAGAGTAAGTTAGCACCTGGAGAATTGAGATAACACTTACTTTTTTGATAGACAGTATGATAGGTTTAGGCCCTCTTATACCCCGTGATTGATGGTAGCTTGATATTGTAGAGTGGGCTTGTGTTTGGGTATGGTTCTGACTTGTTTCTCAGCTCCAGCTATGGGTCTAGTACCACTGAGGGGATCAGTTAGCCAAATCAAGAGCAATTGGTTCCTCACCATGGCTGTGTACCACTATTGCACTTGTGTGGGCATCACATCAGGTTATTTGCTGCTAATTAGGTTACACAATGCGTTGCTTGGACAGATCTTGGTCGTTTCCCCCAGTCGCCTATGTAGCGCCTTCTGGCACTAGACACGCTGACTGTCTGGGGACTGACTCTCTCCTGGCTTCCAGCCATGTCATTCCATTTTACGCATCAGCTGCTCTATGGAGTCTTCAGCAATAGGGTGTTACCACTGGCCTTTGGTGGGTCATCAAGTACTCTGACAGAAGTCTGTCATTGTTTTGGGAAACCATGTAGGTTTCTCTGATCAAAAGCTCATTGTGGATGGTAGGCCCAAGCTGGAAGTGGGGGTTACAGGTCAGTATCCACTAAGAAATTGAGGAGAAACATAACTACTATACAAGAGTTAGAGAGGAGAGAGATAGAGGGGAGAGGCGGAGAGGGAGGGAGGGAAGATGTAGGAGATTTAGGTCAGTCTTGATCCTACCTTCTCCAGTGTCTTGTGGTTCAGGTGTTTCCTGTAAGGGTCTAGTGAACGTTCAGCCATTTAGTTTGTATCCTTTTTAAAAAATACTCATTTATTTGCAATTTATTTTCAAGAGAGAAAGAAAGAAAGAGAGAATATGGGTGCACCAGTGCTTTTTGCCACTGCAAATGAACTGCAGGCTTGTGCCACTTTGTGTATCTGGCTTTATGTAGGTATTGGGGAATCCAATCCAGGCTGGCAGGTTTTACAAGCAAGCACCTTTAACTACTGAGCCATCTCCCCAAAGCTCAGTTTCTTTTTTATATTTCTGTATCTTCAAAAATTTCATACATTTAAAAAATCTAATTAGAAATTGAAATTTGTTTTTCTTGTTAATCTAAATAGGAACCCTAAAACAGAAGATGATACATGTCTTATTTTAGGATTCTGGGACACTGATTATGGGACTGACATTAGTAGTAGGGGTGAGAGAAGCTAACTATGCCTAGTATCTTCATTTGTGTTGTGAAAAGGTTGAAATTAAATCTCAGCAGAATTTTCTGAAACCCTTATATATAGCTCTAATATATTTATAAAGATTTTATTATTTTATACAGGTTATCTCACTCAAACTGCTCAGCAATTTGATTAAACAATTCTCACCTGTATTTTTCCAAGTTTCAGTTCTCTTGAGTCTTGTGAAGATTCTAGAAGAAGATCAGCTATACATAGCCAGTCTAGCAAATAAATATGTAATAATGAATTTCTAGTGGTTATAACTATGTGGAAAAAATAAAGTAAGGCATAGAAGCAAGGAGTAGAGAGGTCATTACCTCAGCTCAAGAAAAAGACTTGGATTAGTTCAATTTGCATATCTCAGAATGAAGTGTGGGAACAATCCATGGAGCTGCCAGCCAAGGTGATGAACAGTCCAAAGAGAACATCACATGGAAGTGCTCTACTGTACAAGAGGAAGTCGTGTGTCTGAGCAATAAAGCATAGCAGGCTGGGTCAGAGTGAGACCAGAAGGGATGGTTGGAGATGGGAACTTGAAGTTACGTTTATCTGGCTGCAAAGCTGTGTGCTCAATGCTTCCCATGCACCTTGAGTTGAGGAGCTGTGCATCAGCTGGAGAACGGCAGAGAACACTTAGAACAACCCTGCACTTTGCAGGGTGACAGACATGAAGAAAATGAATGGCAGGACCTCTGAATGGCTTATTAGAAGCAGGAAAACACAGCTAAGGTTCTAGGGTGCTAGAAGCTGTGTCTTTTCAAGGAGCAGATTAAACTGAAAAGGAAAGTGACAGGTCCATACTAATAATTCTTGCACTTGCTGAAGTTCATGTGCCAGGAACTGTTCTGTGGGGTTTCTATGTTGCGTCATTTACTCCCTGTGACAACATCCTCGAACCCATTTGACATTCAAGGAAAGTGAGGCTCAGGCGCATTAAGCAATGTTCCCAGGGACATGGAGTGTGGTTTTGAAATCAGGCTACATGCCTCTCTCTACATTCAGTACTCTTTTTTTATTTGTTTGTTTTTTGAAGTAGGGTCTCACTTCTGGCCCAGGCTGACCTGGAATTCACTATGGGGTCTCAGCATGGCCTCAAACTCACAGCAATCCACCTACCTCTGCCTCCCGAGTGCTGGGATTAAAGATGTGCATCACCACGCCTGGCTTTACATTCAGTGCTCTTAAAATGCAAAAAATTAAAGGAAAATGGAAAGGAATTTATTACTTGTTTATTTATATCACTTTTCTGAAATATAGAACAAAGACTCACAAATGTACTACCAACCAAGATATTTATTCCTATTTCTATAAGATCTATAAAAGAAAGGGATGATAAAGATTCATTTTAGGCAGTCTTTTCTCAGTTTTGCTTCCTTCTGCTCAGGGAACAGTATAAAAATTTGGCTGAGGAGTTGCAGAGATTCTGTAGCAGTTAAGGCACTTGTGTATAAAGCTTAGTGACTCAGGTTCAATTCACCAGGACCCACATAAACCAGATGCACAAGGTGTTGCTTCCATCTGGAGTTCGTTTGCAGTGGCTAGAGGGCCTGGTATGCCCATTCTCTCTCTCTATCTGCTCCTTTCTCTCTCTCTCTCTCAACTAAATAAATTAAAAAAAATTTAATGGGTTGACCAGAGGTATAGTACTGTGAGAACATTTGTTTATCAATCAAGGATTTTTCAGTCTGTTTCTAATAAACCGAGTATCTACTGCTTGATGCCTGGGACAACTTGATGGTGATAAGGTATCTAGTATGAGCACAAGGGTTAAAAGAAGCCAAGTGAGTGTGCAAGTTTGCTTATTTGTTTGGTTTATATTATTCACTAAGCAGGATTTGCAGGTGAGTATCATTCACAAATAAGCTACTGAAGTAGTTTAGAAGCATTATAACAAGTAGTTTTATATTAAATAAGCCAATCTATAGAGATTCTCCAACCAAATATAGACACATATAAAGACAAAACAAGTATGTCTACCCAGCAATTGTGAAGCACCTCAAGGCTGAGTTGGTGAAACCTCGTCACAATGTATAATTGACATCAGCCAGCAGCTTCATTTGTAAAGGACCCCAACCACTCTCCTATAAATCACTAATCAAACTTTTTCCAAATCGTCTTTGTATGGAAAGATCCTTTTCTGAGGTCTTTCTATCTCCTGACAGGGCTAGGGAAGCTGTATATGTATGCATATGCCCTGATGACTTAGATGGTAACTCAAATTAGGATATAATTATTTTAATGACTGTTACCTATCATAGTGAGTATTGGTGTTAGCAATGGTCAGAATCACCTAGATGGTTTGTTAAACTAGATTGTAGAAATCATGAAGACCTCTGGTACAAACAAATTTATAGGAAAGATGAAAGCTCATCTTTGAACATGCTGATTTTGGGATAGTAGTATTGAGTTGATGAATTGAATACATGTGACTGGAACCCAAAGGAGATGTCAAAGATGACATGGATGTCTGAGAATCAATAAGGTTAATTATGATGATGACATGTAGATGCCAAGAGAGTCCAGGGAGAAATCTCATTGATCTATTTAGTATAACAACCACCTGAGAAGACAGATCAACCAGAGTAGATAGAGGCGATTATGTGGACAGGGCAAGGCAGACTTTATCATTCAAGAGATTATTAAAAAGAGTTGCGTGTCCATTAAACTGGCAGTTTGGATTCTTTGTGACTTTGTCAAGAGAGGTTTTAATACAGTGATGGGACAGAATAAGGCTAGAATACCTGAGTAGGTGACCATGGAGTAGAGACAGTGTGTTCAGTCTTTTGGGATGTAGCAGAGAGCTGAGAAAATGGACTGAATGATTAGACAGGCCTGTACAGACAAAGCTCACTTCCTTTTTAAAAATATTTTTGTTTATTTATTTGAGAGTGACAGAGAGAGACCAAGGCAGAGAGAAAGAAAGAGAGAGAGAGAGAGAGAGAGAGAGAGAGAGAGAGAGAGAGAGAGAGAAAGAGAGAGAGAGAGAAAGAGAGAGAGAATGAGTGCACCAGGGCCTTCAGTCACTGCAAATGAACTCCAGATGTGCATGCCCCCTTGTACACCTGGCTAAAGTGGGTTCTGGGGAGTTGATCCTCAAACTGGGGTCCTTAGGCTTCACAGGCAAGCATTTAACCACTAAGCCATCTCTCCAAGCCTCACTTCCTTCATTTAAGAACATTGGGCTTGTGCTAACTCTTAGGGTAAAAAGAATGATGTCACAGTGGGGCAGAGGATGATAAGAGGGGACACTTGGAAAATACAAATTCACAGAGGAGATGTGTCTACTGTTAAAATTATATAAAACAAAATAAATCACCAATAGTAAGAGGGAATTAGGGTAAATTATCATTGTGAAAAATTTGTGCTGCTTTGTTTTCCTCCTTGACTTGCCATAGTAGAACATCCTTAATTTGTCTGCACATAATTCCTAAATCAGAGAACAATGTGTTTACAATCTCTATAATCAATACGAGTTTATTGAGCTATCATTGAAAAATGAGAATTTGATCCCAGGTCTCATAAAAAAAAAAAACTAGTTAGAAAAATATCACATGATTATTTGCATTGAGTACCAAACTAAAGTGTCAGATGCATACATGAAAATAAGTGCAAATCAAAACCTTTGCTAAAATTATACAAAGGAACTTATTATTTTGTAGTATTGAAGGGAATCTATAAGATATCCTTAAGAGTACGAGGTTGGAAACCAATAGGCAGACCCAGGAATGGTGGGAAATTGTTGGGCAGTGAGTGCTGCAGGTGGGAGCCATCAGGGTGTAGGGCTCAGTGGCCTCACCTCCCCAGACAAGCCAAGATCACTGAATTTGTAAGGAGTAGACAAGAGAAATAGGTTACTTACACCAAGGCTTGGTTGAAATTTTAATAATTTTAGCTTCATTAAGAACAAACTGCTTCTCTATGTTTTGAGATTGGGAACTATGTTATGAAATTAGGACAAAATAAACTGCTAGAAATGACACAGAGATTTTCTTAAATGGATTATACAAAACTGTTCTCTCTATATCATGGCATTATCCTGAATGGCCCTTTCAGATTTCTTTGAAATGTGTATAGTTATTAAATCTAATACATCTAATACCCCCCGAGCATAATTTACATGGTTTTGTTTATATTTCTAGAAGAATATATACATAATAATTTCTATCCATAAAAGCTTCAGTAAAGAGTATAAACAAACTTAAACTGTTTTCATGGTGCCAGGCTTTATGTAGTTCTAGAAATTCTGTACAGAATGCTGACAGTAAATTACCCTTAGAAAATGAAGACATGACTACTCAGAAAATGCCACTTTCCCCTTATTTATCTGCATTGTTTGCTTCTCCTGTATGCAGGTAACATCACAAAATGATCTCAGAAAGAACGAACCCTGAAAACAAAAATGGTAAAGTCTGATTGTTTTTTATAGACTGAGTCTGATTTTTTTATAGAGTGATTCATGGAAAAAAATACTTGTGAATTTGCTGGCCTTAAGTGGATCTTTTCTGTTTATCCATTTCTTATAATTCTTCAATTTAGAGTTGTCTCTCAAAAGGTGACAATCTGCTACTAACTCAGGAAGTAAATTTAATGTTATGGAAACCAAAGTCGCTTGATCAGGGTGGGGAATGGTTCCATTGCAGGATTTTTGCCTTGGAGAATGAACAACATTAGATGGAGATGAGAATGCTGGACACTGAACAAGACTCCTAATAGTAGTCTAAACAGAGGGTTGTCATAGAATACATTTGTCAGGTTACTGGGCTGAGGTTTAGGCAAACCAGGTTTTGCTTTGTACATATTGCATCTTGATGTTGTAATGTATTGTGGGACTCTTAAAGTCAGCTGTTATATATATAAGTGTAATGAGCAGACAGAATCAATTCTTAGACATCTATTGAGCAAAAAGATATCTGAGTTGTATAACACAGAGTTATCTTGAATATTCAGTTGCTGGAAAGTATGTTTTTGGTTTAACTATTAGCTGAATAACATTCAAAAGCTCACCGTAAGAAACCAACCATAACAATATGGCATGTGTTCAAACAATGTGTTTCATTTGGGGTCCTTTTTAACTTTGAGAGATCCCAGAAATGTTTCTAACTCATTTAGAAATATTTTGGTGTATTCTGCTAGAAAGCTCCATCATCATATTATCTTGGATAATAAGCAGGGTTTTTCAAGCTATATTTGGTGAACCACCAAATTTTAATAAATTTCTTTTGTGATTCCTTGGAAAACATGTTTGAGTTCATCACCTCTTGCTATTTGGTCTTAACCCCTCAGGGAATGATGAGTGGGAAGTCTCTAGGCACAGGGGAAAGTCATTGTCCTAAATAACACATGCCAACCACCTTCTTCACTGTGTCTATTAGCTATATATTATGTCAAATTTCTTTCAGCATGCAGATGACAGATCACTTCTTCATATTTTCCTTTGAGTATGTTAGCATATTCATAGCCTTTCCATGAGTTAGTAGTCATATTATTGTACCTCTACGACATTTGCTGGCATATTGCAGGAAAAATAATTTTTCTGGCCTTTTAAGTTCTTATTGCATAGACATTTGTAGCAAAATGGATCAATGAAAGAAAACAAATAAGATTATTGACTTGTATGTTTCATCTATACATTGGAGAAACTCAAGAGTAACACTCTCAGAAAGCCCACTCAAAACTCCTACCACAGCACCTTCACCAAGGAACTGATTTTAGGGCAATGACAAGACAAAGGAAAAGCACACTAACTCTCCAGGGATGACAAATTGTTGGAAGCCAAGTATACAGGAAATTAATGGAAGATAAAGGCTTGTCAGTGCAGTTGATGCATTCCTCTGGGGCTGCCTCCAGTCTGGTAAGGACCCATAAAGATATCTCTAGGGGCAGATGTGTGCTGCTTGGTAGTGAAGGGAAGAAGAACTTGTGCATATATGTCTTGCTTTTGGGGAAGTGGGGAAGGACAGAAAACTTTTCTTACATGTGCTTCTCCCATTACTTGAAGCTGAAAATGTATTCTTGTGCCAAAGTGGCATACTTTAGGGTGACTTAGTCTGCTACACTTCATGACAGTGCTCCTTTGGGAGCAGTATATATTTCCTCTGAACCCCATTCTGAAAGGGGGTGTCTATAGAATACAAATCCATTGATGGGTAACTAGGTGGCTCTTTGAGGAATAATCAGCAGAGAAACTCCACATTGCTTTCCATTCTTAGCATTTTTCCTCAGTTGCTCTGTCCTCTTCCCCTTCCTTTCCAGGGATTTTTTCTTTTCTTTTCTTTTTTCATTAAGTAGAAACTTTGTATGGACACATCATGTGTTGGTACCATCATTTTCCTCCTCCCTGGCTCCATTCCATTTGGGGCCTCTTCATTGGGATTGCTGGTATTCCCCATAGGACTATGGGTTATGAGTTTTTAGAGCAGCAGTCAGTCATTGGGTTTGAGGGGCAGAGGCTACAATGCTTGTTGATAGTTCCTCCCATTTGTGGCTCTTACAATCTTTCTGCCCCCTCTTCTGCAAAATCCTCTGAGCTGTGGTGGGTGAGTTTAAGTCTACTTTAGTGTTGTGATCTCAGCCAGTTCTGGATTTCTGCTTTGGTATGTTTTGAGGACCCTCAGTGTCAGTCTCTATCACCCAGTCTTGCCATTGAAGCAGCAATCTTCTTCACATCACCAATTCCCCTGTGGTTTCACCTGGGCCCTGGTTCATGTGCAAGGGGTGCTTCATCTCCTGCCACCAAGTCATCTATCATGTCTTGTTGATAGATTTTGGTTGTCCTCAGTTCGTTGTTTTTTTTTTTTTTTTTTTGAGTATGCAGTCACTTTTAATTTTAACAAAATAGATAACTACATACTACATTGAGTGCCAAGTCTATCCACTCATTATTGATAAAGTTTTTAGAAATATTTTCTATAAAATTGCAGTATTTGACTGAGAACTAATAACATTTCTTCAGGTTCAGACTTCCCAACAATATCCCCAATATTATTATTATTTTTAAATTTATTAGTTTTCTTTTCAGCAAATACAGGCAGTTTGGTACCATTGTTTAGGCTCATCTATGATCTACCCCCTCCCATTGGACCCTCATTGTTGATGTAAATGGGTCGTGCATTGTGGAGTTAGCCCACAGTTATTGGTATGATAAATGTCTCTGCAAATCATGACCCAACATGTGACTCTGACATTCTTTCCGCCCCCTCTTCCGCAAAATTTCCCTGAGCCATGTTGGGTTCATTTTTGGTCTACTTCAGTGCTGAAGTGTTGGGGGCCTCTCAGGTTCTGGCTCTCTGATTTGGTAGGAGTTGATTTTTCTCTGCGTTGGTCTCCTTCCCCTTTGTGCTGGTATCCGGTTCACAGGAAAACATCACCCTTGCTTGTTTCGCCAGTTGTCCTTAGTTTCAGTTGGGCCCCTTTTGAGGTATGTTGGGGCAGCTCTCTCCTTAGCATCTGCATGTATCTGAAAAAGCGAAGCAGATTCTCCAACAGAGAGTAAGTTAGCACCCAGAAAATTGAGATAACACTTACTTTTTTGATAGAGAGTTTGATAGGTGTAGGCCCTCTTGTACCCCATGATTGATGGTAGCTTGATATTGGAGAGTGGGCTTGTGTTTGGGTATGGTTCTGACTTGTTTCCTAGTTCCAGCTATGGGTCTAGTACCACTGAGGGGATCAGTTAGCCAAATCAAGAGCAGTTGGTTCCTCACCATGGCTGTGTGCCACTATTGTACTTGTGTGGGCATCACATCAAGTTATTTGTTGCTAATTAGGTTAGACAATGAGTTGCTTGGACAGATATTGGTCATTTCCCCCAGTCGCCCATGTAGCACCTTCTGGCACTAGACACACTGAGTGTATGGGGACTGACTCTCTCCTGGCTTCCAGCCATGCCATTCCATTTTACGTGTCAGCTGCATATGGAGTCTTTAGCAATAGGGTCTTACCACTGGCCTTTGGTGGGTCATCAAGTACTCTGACAGAAGTCTGTCATTGTTTTGGGAAACCTTGTAGGTTTCTCTGATCAAAAGCTCATTGTGGATGGTAGCCCCAAGCTGGAAGTGGGGGTTACAGGTCAGTGCTCACTAAGAAATTGAGGAAAAACATAACTAATATACAACAGTTAGAGAGGAGAGAGATAGAGGGGAGAGGGGGAGAGGGAGAGAGGGAAGATGTAGAAGATTTAGGTCAGTCTTGATCCTACCCTCTCCAGTGTCTTGTGGTTCAGGTGTTTCCTGTGAGGGTCTAGTGAAGGTTCAGCCATTTGGTCTGTCTTTTAGGAAGTAGAATTTTATGGTACCATTGCCATTTGGGTCCAGATTACTGTTTTCCACCCTTCGATGCCCTCCCCGCCCTCCCCATCCATCCTATTGTCTAGTCCATGAGGTGCTTGCTGGGTACGTAAGGTATCTTGGGTAGATTCAAGTTAGGTGTTGTAGATGAGTGAGACTATGTGTCGATTTTTTTTTCTGTGATTGGGTAAGTTCACTGAGAATTATTTGTTCCAGGTTCAACCATTTTTCCTCAAATTTCTTTGTGTCGTTTTTTCTTACTGCTGTATAGAATTCCATTGTGTAGATATACCACATCTTTGTTATCCATTCTTCTAATGATGGACATCTGGGTTTATTCCAGCTTTTAGCTATTACGAATTGAGCTGCTACAAACATGGTTGTGCAAATCTCTTTGGCCTATGGTTTGAAGGTTTTAGGGTAGATGCCTAGTAAGGGTATAACTGGGTCTGTTGGTATTTCTATAGTCAGCTTTATCAGGAGTCTCCATATTGCTTTCCAAAGTGGTTGTACCATCCTGCATTCCCACCAACAGTGAATGAGTGTCCCTACTTCTCCACATCCTCGCCAGCATTTATTTTCACTTGATTTTTTGATGTTGGCTATCCTAATTGGGGTAAGGTGGAATCTCATAGTTGTTTTAATTTGCATTTCTCTGATGATTAGGGGTGATGAACATTTTCTTAAGTGTGAGTTTGCCATTTGTATATCTTCCTCTGTGAATTTCCTGTTCAACTCTGTGCCCCATTTTGTGAGTGGGGTATTTGTCTTCTTATTGTTTAGACTTTTGAGTTCTTTGTAAATTCTAGAGATAAGGCCTCTATCAGTTGGATAATCTGCAAATATTTTCTCCCATTCTGTGGGTATTCTATTGGCTTTGCTTATTATATGCTTGTCTGTAAAGAAACTCTTTAGCTTCATATGATCCCATTGGTTGAGTGACTGTTTAAACACTTGAGCCACTGGGATTTTGTTCAGGAAGTCTTTTTCCATTTCTATATCATAGAAAGTACTTCCTAAATTTTCTTCCAGTAGTATTCGAGTTTCTGTTCTTATGTTGAGCTCTTTGATCCATTTGGATTTGAGTGTAGTGCATGGTGAAATGTGTGGATCAAGTTTTAGTTTCCTGCATGTGGTTATCCAGTTTGTCCAGCACCATTTGTTGAAGATGCTATCTTTTGTCCAGCCTATATTGTTTGGGCCTTTGTCAAATATCAAGTAGCTATAGTTGCTTGACCCAAAATCCAGGTCCTCAAGTCTATTCCATTGGTCTATACTCCTGTTTTTATGCCAGTACCATGCTGTTTTTATTACTATGGCTTTGTAGTATAGCTTTAGGTCATGTCCTCAGTTCTTGATGCCTTATGAAAAAGAAAAAAAATTCTCCACTGGAGAAGCTGAACATCATAGGCTTAAGGGGATAAGCATTGTTAATTTAGAGAGCTTTTGATGGGCATAGCCTCTCTTTTAGACAAAAACTAGTGGGAGCTGCTGGTGGAGTCCATAATCTTGGTCTCCATAGGATTCTGATTTGGTACCCAGTTCCACCATCGCACAGGTGTGTACATCTTGTCAGGTTGGTTGCTTTGGTATAGCTGTGCCCCTGCTTGTTCACAACATTGTTGGCCATTTTCCCTCTGCAGCTCATGTACCACTTTCCAGCATTATATGGTCTAAACCATCTGGGAACTGACTTCCTTCCAGATTTCATCCATATCTCTCCATGTTCTGTGTCAGCAGCATGAGGTGTTTTCAGCAATAGGGACTTACCTTTTACCTCCAGTGGTCAATGAAGTGCTTTGACCAAAACCTGTCTTGTTTTGTAGTCTCTCTGATTTATGGTTTGTAACCAATTTCTGTTACTGGCAGTTACAAGCCAGAGCTAAATGTTTTAGGGTTAGGCTTCATCCCACCCCCTCCAGAGCCTTTCTAACCAGGTGATTCCCCCTAAACCCTTATTGAGGGTTATATTTTTTAGTCTACTATCCAGGAAGAAGGTTTCTATGGTACCAATTCTTTTTGATTTAGTTTTGTATGGATCTCCCCCCATTCTCATATTCCCATCTCCCAAGCCATTCCATCCCTTTTATCTGTCCCTGGAGTTGCCTGTTAGGACCATACATGTCCTGTTGTCTCAGACCTTCATTCTTTTCTCCCAGGGTAACATAATATACAAAGGTCAATAAAGTTAATGAAACTTTATATATAGAAACTATAAAAATAATAGAGGTAGCCCAAAACTTAAATGCACAGCCAATTAGATAGTGATTGGTTGACATAATGAATAATAGTTCTGTCTGAAAATATTTTTTTGTATCATTGCCTAAACATGAAGAGCTTTAATGTCTGAGTATCAGAATTATTCTTGAAGGATGTATCTGAACCCAGGTAAGAGCACATCTACTATTCTTACTTTTAATATAGGATAGAAAACATTGATCTCTTAGGCTATGGGGAGGAAAGAATCTGTATTGGGATAACTTTTATCACAAAATTAATAGTATAGTTCAATTTTTTATTGTGATATAATATGAGTAATAAAATTTGCTTTAATCATTTTACATACTTACTTATTTTTTAAATTTATTTTTATTTTTATTTATATAGTTGAGAGCGACAGACACAGAGAGAAATCGGCATATAGATAGAGAATGAGCATGCCAGGGTTTTCAACTACTGCACTCAAACTCCTGATGCATGTGTCACCTTGTGCATCTGGATTACGTGGGTCCTGGGGAATCGATCCTTGAACTGGGGTCCTTCAGGTTCACAGGCAAGCACTTAACCGCTAAGCCACTTCTCCAGCCCTTAAAAAATTTGTTTATTTTGGGCTTGAGAGATGGCTTAGCGGTTAAGTGCTTGCCTGTGAAGCTTAAGGACCCTGGTTCAAGGCTCGATTCCCCAGGACCCACGTTAGCCAGTTGCACAAGGGGGCACATGTGTCTGGAGTTCTTTTGCAGTGGCTAGAAGCCCTGGCGCACCCATTCTCTCTCTCTTCCTCTTTCTCTGTCTGTCACTCTCAAATAAATAAATAATTAAATAAATAAATAATTAAAAATATTTTAAAAAATTGTTTATTTTTATTTATTTATTTGAGAGCATCAGAAAGAGAGAGGAGGACCATTTTATAATGGTATTAACACATTGTTATTAGGGCAAAACTTCTACTTACATGCATTATGATGTTTCTCTTCTTAAAAATTTTATCACAATTGTTTTATTTTATGTGTGGTATTGCCAACTTATTAAAGTTAAGAGAATCAAAGATTATGGCCCCAAAACTGAATTGACTAGTTACTGGACCAATGTTTTGGCTTACTCAGGCATGAATTGTCTCAGAGCTTTGTTGGTAGGCAAACGCTGCCTATTGGTTTGCAAATAAGCAAATCAGCAGAAATACCACTAGGGAATATAGTATCTTCTAAATATTTGAAGAAATTTCTTATTCTTAAAACATGTGCACAGTCATTTTTTTTTCCTGGTAATTTTGGAAAACAGAATGCATGTTTATGCCAAGAAAGAATTCCCAGTAAAAACGTTCACATACTACTATGATAATTATCACTGTGCTCCATCTGAACCATAAGGCTTATTTTCCTTACAAGTCCTGTAACTTATTTTAAAGCAAAAATTGCTCTAGTAAGTAGATGCTGTGTTAGAGTGAGCAAACCCCACAAAGGGTCTCATATTGTACTTTGTATGATAGTTCCTTAGTTTTATATTTCTTAAGTTAACACTGTCTACTATTTGGATTTGTATTTTCTCTTTAAGGTCATATCATTCTAAGTTCATAATCTTTGGTAGTTGTCTTATTATTTTTAAAGCACTTAAATGTATCCATTGTATGTTTAGGACCTTTTACGAATCCTTTTAAGTAGAGAGAGGCATTCTCAGTTGAGTTTTCAAGATGGAGATACTTCACTTTGCTGAGGACATTATAAGTTATTATTTCCTGGTCACCAAGAACTAAAAATGCAGTGCAATAGTGCCTTTTCCTCTGATACAATATACTAGAGCTGTATTGAGGCACCCATAGTTACCACTGTGCAGACGTAAAACCACTGTTCAGGCTCCCTTTTTAGAATGAGGTCCAGGTATGTTCCATCTTGCCATGGGCATATCCTGACAATTCCACCACTTCTGCTGAACATGAAGCTTCCCCCACTGTTACCCTATTTCCCATGTTTTTCTGCTCCTGTACCTCCTCTTGGTAAATTCACTTTTGTTAGAGGTTGCCAAAATCTGTTTTGCTGTTTGCAAAACAGAAACATTTGCATTGTAGTGTATGGGAAATTGGTGTGTGAACTCAGATCTTCCAGGATTCCTTATGGTCCTGCTAGCCTATGCTGCTATCAAGTGCTGCCTCTATTGAACCACCACTATAATTATATAGAAATGTCATAATTAATTATAATTAAATAGAAATATCATAAGTTATTTAGTGTTTATATTTTTAAAGAATACAGTGTTCTTTTAAAAATTTAAATGTCGGCTTTTATTTAGTAAGTTAAACAGAATAGAGAAATTATCCAGAAAACCAAATATATTTTCTACTTATATAACTGCTTAATTGTGGAATAAGAGTCAAGCACCCTCATATCTTCCAGAAACTTGTGCTATTAGTTTACAGAAAAATATTCAAATAATAAAAAAGTCATATTACATAATTGTAATTTGTAAACCAATTCAAATAGGTTTATCAAATATGAAGATCAATTTTGCTTGACATATTTTACCCAATTTGATTATGAACCTTAAAAAAAAAAGATATGTAAAGATTTTCAGAGACTAAGGGCTGGGACATGGTCCAGTGGACGTGCTTGTCATGCAAGCCTGAGTGCCTAACTTTGGATTCCCAGAACCCACGTAAGAGATGGACACTGTGGTGGGCATTTGTAATCCCAAGATGCATACAAAATGGGAGACAGATACAAGAGAATTTTCTGGACACTTGTGGACCGTGTAACCTGCTGAACGGAGCAGCGAACAAGAAACCCTGCTTCAAACAAGGTGGAAAGTGAGAACCAACTCACAAAAGCTGTCTTCTGACCTGCATACATATACCATAATACACACATGCCTGCTGTCACACACATGACATGCACACACATAATACATACATGTTTGCACACCAAAAGGAGAAAGAAAACATTGATATATACAAGATACTAATATATAGATATAATATATTAACTTTTCTTTGGTTCTCTGCAATACTTTGATTCTGTAGGTAAAATAACCAGATCTTTTTTTCTTCTTCTTTTTATGTGAAACGAAGAATATGAGGTGCTGAGCATGTAACCCAGTGGTCGAGTGCTTGCATGCACAAGACCCTGGTGCTAACAAAGAAAATTAAGCATTTATGGATTAAGAAGGAAATTCTCAGCCTTCTTGCCCACTAGTGGAAAGTGTAAAAAAAAAATCTCTGCTTAATTACCCTATATTATTTAAAAAATCTCTTTTTCCCAAGACCTCAGACAGTAATAGAAATTCAATATTCTCTAAAATCTACTCCACTTTCAGAGTAATATTTTTGGACATAATATTGTCACACTCCTTCAGGTTTTTTTTTTCTTTTCTTACATGAATTTATTCTTGGTGTTTACATTTGTAAAAATCCTTGTACCCTGAATCTATAGAGACTGCTAGTAATGGAGACATGTCCCCTGGGAAGCTTGTGAAGAAAGCTTCCACTGAGGCAGCTGCATAAGGAAGATGAAGGTTTGGAAGTTGAGGTTAATTCATTCTTCACGTGAAGAATGTGAGGTCCACACTTAGCAGTTTAGTTTTATAATGTCTTAAAAAGACCACTTATAGATTTTACAGTTCTTAGCCTTAAGGATTTATTTCCTTCATAGAATATTTTTAAAAATATCATTTATTTATTTGAGAAAGAGAAAAAAAGAAACAGAAAGACAGAGAATGGGCATGCCTGGGCTTCTAGCCACTGCAAATGAGCCCCAGACACTTGTACCACCTTGTGCATCTGGCTTATGTGGATAATGGGTCCTTAGGCTTTGCAGGCAAGTGCTTTATCCACTAAACCATTTCTCCAGCCCATAGAAAATTTTAATATTTCTCTCAGTACTGTTTCTATTCATGATATCAAGTATACAAGTTCCTAAGAATTATGAATTATTTGTACCTTATGACTTTGTATCTTTTCTCTTCAGTAAGATAGTAAAGATTTTCGGCCCAAGATCTATGTGTATATTACACCAGACAATATAATATATAACCTGAGAATTTCCCTAATAGTAACAACTTTAAAAATTCAGTCCTTTTGTTAACCAATATATCTATTATAGCTTATATTTTTGACTCAGAAAAGGTGATAGTCATAAATAGAACATGAAACAGAATCAGCCTCTTAACAGTTTCTGTTCAAGAGCATAATGGTATTTCATTTTTTTCAAGCTAGTTTATTATGTCTCACTTCTGCTTCTCCCTTTGTGAGGGGAAATAGAGGTGATCAATGAGTGAGCTGTTAAGAGAGTGGTGATATCAGCCCATTTTGTAACATCAAATTTTGGCAACCTTTTATCATTATGATGGGCTAGTTCTTGTAATAAGGCATTGATGTGGCACAAATAAGATCCATTATATTAAAATTTAATTTTCATGGTCTCACTTAGATACTGACTTCTGCCCTTAAATGCTATCAACTTTTTTCCCCCCAAATTAATAGTCTCTTTCAGCCTTACAGACCACAGAGTATGCAGGTTTTATGTGGGACAGGCAAGGGTATCCATATACATTTTGAGGAACATCACTGTAGTTAACTACAATATAACAGGACAAATTAAATTTTATTTTTACATGATGCAGTTTATAGGTTGTCATTTGTTTTGCTTTGTGACTATTACAAAGTAAAAGGTCATGCTTGGAAGTCATTTTTAGATTAATGTCAATAGGTGTGGTATGAAATGGTCAGGAGAAAAATGTGCTCGTTGCTTCCATCTGTTTGTGCTGCTCTAAGTGAACATCTAAGGCAGGCCTGGAGTGATGCCTGCTGGCCTGGGTCTGATTCTCCAGTATCCATGTGAAGCCTGTAAAGGCACCAAGTGGCTCATGTGTCTGGAGTTTATTAGCAGTGGCAGTAGGCCTTGGAGTGCTCTTTCTGTCTCTCTCACAAATAAATAATCAATAAAAACACTTAAGGAAAATATCTGGGGCTGGGTGTGGTGGTGCATGCTTTTAATCCCAGCACTTGGGAGGGAGAGGCAGGAGGATCGCTGTGATATCAAGGCCACCCTGAGACTACATAGTGAATTCCAGGTCAGCCTGAGCTAGAGTGAGACCCTACCTCCAAAAAACACAGTAAAACAAAATAAACATCAACGATTCATAAAGAAAAGAAGTTAATTTCTCCTAGTCCTGGTAGCAGGGAAGTCCAAGATCCAGACATTGGCAGGCTTGGGCCCTGTCTTTCTGCCTGGGATGGTATCTTGAGACCCCAGTGGAGAAATGAGTGTCCTCAGTTGGCACTTGAATGGATGACAGTGAATATACTCCTGAAAATTCTTTTATAAGGGTATGAATTAGGCTGGTGCCCTTGTCACTTTAATCTTCCCCCAAAACCACACCTCCCAAGACTGTAGAGTGTGATGAAGTTTCCAACACATGAACTTCGGAGGTTACATCTGATCATAGCCTTCAGAAAGCATTGTTCATCTATTGACCACACACACAGATACTATACAATATATGATACTTTTTAAACATATAATCTAATGCAAGATCTCATTGCCACTCTGTGCAAATTTCATGATCTTTGGAACATTAATTTCAGCTGACAAAGCTTATACAATTCTCCCTTATTATAAAGTGGAAACAGTAGCGTCTCACTTATGGAAGATGAATAGTGATGGAAAACCATCACATCGTATTAAAAGTTAATAATTTCTTAATGATGTGTATGAAACGCTATGGTCTGAATATTCTCAGAGCTCAAGTATTGTTGATTTCCAGATTTCAGATCTAAGATACATACTCTATCCACATCAGTAAGTAAGTTACTTTCAGTACACAAACTCAAAACTAAAATTTTGTATTCAATATAGAACAGAGCTTCCTTGAAATCCCTGACTGGCTCTTGAGTCACCTATTTTAATCTTAATTAAGACTCTGAACTTCAAGCTCTAGACCTATAGTTAAATCCTTGACTTCTCATGCCACCCCAATATTTCCACTTCCTTGATCTATTCAGCACCCCAAAGAAACTCTCTTTATCCATGTGATACAGTTTGTTATGTTTACATGGGTAATGACACATGTGACAAGGTTATAACAAAGGAAGTTGAACAAAACTATGAGATGTCATTGCATAGTTTCAGGTCACTTGAAATGTCTTTGTTCTTAGATAGAATTTTCATCATGTGCATCGGTGATGTGTGTGTGTGTCTGTGTGTGGTGGAGTGTATTTTTCTCCTCATAACCTGATTAAAGTAGTTCCCTTACTTTAGAAGCCTAACACTCACTGCATATTGAAGTTGGCAAAGGTTATGTAACTGGTACGTCTTTCTGCATCACTTGATGGGTTATCTTTTCCACTATCTCACTATCACTTTATTCCTTGAGGATAATTTTTTTCTATTTTCTACACATTTTATTTTTTAATGACAGATACTATCTTGCTTCCTTTGCTTGTATTGTTCTTATTTCTTCATTCTTTCATTTAAAAAATATTACATCCTCAAGCAAAGTACTGTGGCTGATACTAGGAAAAAACAGTGACTGAAGCAGACAAGATTGGATCTTTTTGTGTACCAAGTTTTTATTTTAAAATACCACTGTATTCAATGATGGAAGGCTTTATCTTTCTCATTCTTGTTCTATCACCTTTGACTATCTCTGTACTTAGACGTGAAACAATGAAAAATAGCTATGTAGGTGCTTAGCTTTTGACATTCTAAAATATATTTTTATCTTGAATATGTATTAGTTGTCATCTGCTAAGTATTAATTACTGTTCTTTGAGGCAATCCTGGTATGGAAAATTAAGACAAATAAAGTTGATAATTTTATACAGAACTATGAAAAAGAGAACCGTTATGAAATTTATAACTTGGCATTTATTATAATGCAATTACAATTAGAACTCAATGTGTAAAAAACAAACAAAAATATTCCAACAAAGACTCTCTGAACTCATGGTGATATAAATAGTTTAATCTGACTTGTGTCTTCTCATACTCACGAAGGAGCAAATATGCAACCATTTATTTATGCTACATAAAAAGGAAAGACATTCACACATGTGGAAGTTTCAGGTAGGATCATGTTTACATGCAAGGGAAACCTAGCAATTACCTATCAGAGTTGCAATACCTGTGGGAGAGTTTGGAGAGGGTGTGGGCAGGTGGTTTGTATCTCCAGCTGATCTATCTAATTAAATTCACACACCTTTCCCCAAATTCCTGAAGGAATGACCTTGTTTCTGTCTAGCTTCGTTAGTCCCATTGTACACAAGACATACAGGAACTGTGTAAGTACTGAATTCTAACTGACTAAGAATAAAGTTGTCTTTAAATGATGGTAGAATCTAAGAAGGCAGACAAGGGGTAATTATCATTTCATTTACCATTTTCACTGGTAATTAGCAAGAGGCAAATATGTAAGATGAGAATATCAAGTCAAGTGAGACAGGTGCTAAGATTTAGAGGCACTCACAGTTTAGATGTGATCTAGGCATGTTAGTTAAGACACATACATGTTAATTATAAAGCTCAATGTAGGATTATAACATATGGATAGCCACACAGTTTTGCAGGAGCTGAAGAAGTCACTCTCCACTGTTTTCTGGATAAGTTAAACAGAACTGGACATAGTGTGGTGGGTATTTGGTTTAGATGTTGACAAGGGTATACTTGACAGAGAGGATGCCTTGTGCAAAGTTTCAGAAGCAACAAAAGAACCAGGTTTGTGGAGAAACAGAATAAGCTAAGGCATGGAAGTTAGATGTAAGCCACAGAGGGTGAATCTTATGGCTTATTTGAAATTCAGACATATTCTTTATGTGACAATGAATTCTGGAGGTAGGAAACAGATCAGTGGCACCATCTTAAGGAACCACTAGTCTAATTTGAGAATGGAAAGGCGGTGAGGTGCCGGAAAAGCAAAAAGAAGGTGGTGATAGCATTAGGCACAAGTCTGCAGGACTCCACAGTCCTGCTCTTCTGATGACATCCAAAGATTGTGCTATCTAACAGCTTCGAATTTGCCTTAGATGTGGTTTAGAGGACAAGAGCCCCATGGCCTGGATTCAAACCTCTCCTCTGTCACTTGTTAACCATATAACCTCATTTCAATTCCCTCTGAATCCATTTGCTTATTCAAATGAAGGTCTGAGTTTTTTTTTTTTTTCTCCCCCAGACTGTGGTAAAGCATAAATCCAACAACATGAGATGGTTAGCACATCAGTACCTGGCACAGAGCAAACATTCAAAAGTGATAGTCATTAGTTCTCTTTCAACCACCTAAACATGTTTTGTAATCCGAGCCACAGTTATTTCTCCAGTCACAGTCTACCCACTTTGGGCCACAAACAATTCCCAGAAATTACTGGACTTTTTTTGTTCTTGCTTGCTTTGCTGTCTTTATACATACTCCTCCAGTGGAAATGTACACACCACTTCTTAATCTTCAGTTGTCTCCCCCTAAAACAGTAACGGGTAGAGTTTTTCTATTAAAGGCCAGAGACAGAGATTCTCAGGTCCCACAGTATCTGTCACGAGCACTCAGCATTGCCATAGAAGCATGATAACAGTTTCAGATAGTACTTAAAGAATAATTTTGCTGTGGCTCTCTTCTAATAAATTTTAAATACAAAGACAAATATCTGGCTGGGTTTAAAGGGCAGGCACAGTTTTCCAGCTCTCCTAGAAAGTTTCTTTGAAGTTCCCAGTCTTGACTGAGCCTTTACTTCAATGACCTGTCACTGGGTACCATTTACACTCAGGAAATGATTTTTGTCTTTCTTTCAGAAGAAAAAGAACTTTGAGAATAGGGATTGTATCCTATTATTTTAGATCATCATTTTAAGAAGGTTAGAGAAGTTTCATTAAACTTTCTAGAGAGGATTAATGAATTTCATTAGCAAGAGACCCTTGCTCTGGCTATGTGATTCAATTGTTCTTTGAAAAAAAAAAAATCTGGTTTAAACTGATAAGATTAGTAGAAGTTCAAACTGAGGCCAAATCAGTATGGATCATAGTTGGGAAAGGCAAGGCCTCCAGGACAATAGGAAATAGGCACATATCATGATTTTAGGTTTGCCTTAAAAATCATTCTCTACCAAAGAATCCATATTTTTTTTGTTTGATTTTGAGGTAGGATCTCACTCTAACCCAGGCTGACCCGGAATTCACTACGTCATCTCAGGGTGGTCTCAAACTCACAGCAATCTGTCTACCTCTGCTTCCTGAGTGCTGGGATTAAAGGCATGTGCCACCAATTTTTATGTTATCTTTAAAGTGAAATAATTCAATATAAACCACTTTTCATTCTTTAGGCATAGCAAGATTCAATTAAATTACATTGCTGAATTTAGTGTTATGAGGAGAAATGAGTGGGAAAAGGAATGTTGATTAATTACTTAATTAACTAATTATTAATTAATGTAGGCTTTGGAAGCACTTATCAATAGAGTCTTCAATTGCATAGAAGAAAGGCTACAGAACTTTAATATAGCTATGAAAATATCTCTGTGCTGTCTCAACATGGCTGAGTGAGGCTGAGGTTGAAAATCAAGGTTAGCAAAGTTGACCATCAAACCACTGCAAATCAGTTGACAGAAACTGATAAAATTCAAGAACATTTTCTTCAATCTCAGATTATTGCACTTATTGTATTTTTGTAATCCAAACTACAAAACAGCAAGATTTTATGCTATCTTTTCAAATTTTATTTATTACATTGTCTTCATAAATGGAAATGTGTTAGATATCTAAAATAGCTTTTGATTCCAATTTATTTTGGTATAAGAAAACATCAAAGAGCTAGGCTAGTAGACATGCATGCCAATTCCCGTCTGTGATAAAGTCACTGGTGAGAATTTATTTGAACACCAATTTTGTTTTTTGTTTAATGTTTCTTATGGAAAGTTGTCTGAAGTTGTTCTGGTATGGATCCCAGACTTTCTTGTGAACAGGTATGTTTTTTGGAACTGTCTTTCCCCATTAATTCATGAGAGAGATGTGAGGTATAATATTAACTTCTGGAATTTCAATTTTTGCTTCTGTTTGAAGGCTGCTCAGATAGATAAATCATTTATATTGGCCAAATCTCTCAATTATTCAGTAGTCCATGGCCACATTTGAAGACAGTCTTATTCTGACATATCCTTAGAAAATTTCACAGCCAATATCCTTTGAAATTTCCAACTCACACTTTGCCTTGTCTCTATCTGAGCTGGTCCTGTGCCTATTCAGACCTTTCATACCTTGGCCCCAAATCTAGTACCATCCTGTCACATAATACTTTTGTCCTTTACCAACTTAAAACACTATTCCAAGATGCATAACTATTTCTTTATTTTTATAATGTTTTCATTAACCATTGTATATTTGTATAATATATTTTCATTATAGCACCCTCCCATCACATTTCTCTCCCTTCCCCATACCCATTCCAGGAACTTTCCTTCCTCTACTTTTTCTCTGTCTTCTGTCTTCTTCCGTACACTCTCTGCCTTCCCTTTTTCCTTTCTAGGCCTCTTTTTTTCCTTTTGCCATCTTTCTTTATCTACTGCTCCCCTGGGCTTGTAGAAACTATGTCTCTCATCTTCAGCATTTTCTCCAGTGGTCTTCTCAGATGAGACCTGGGCAATTATTAAGACCCTCTCCCCCCATTTTCCAGGATCCTCCCACCGTGGTAGCCTTCCCCACGCTGACTCTTTTCTCATTTTCTTTCCATGCCATGCCTGTTTGTTTCAGATAAAGGAGCCCTAAAGCAGAATCTGTAAGTTGCATCACTGTTTCTTGGTGAATGTGTGCATTATTAATGAAAATTATGATGCCTTCATTTTAGCACATTTTTATAGCTTTTTCATATTACTGAAGCATTTGGATTCTGAAGAAGTTAAAACAATAACTAGTCAGATATTTTGCTATATACTTGAAAAATTTACCAAATCATGTTTTCTTTTATCAAAATATTAATTTGTAGGTTTTTTAAAATCAGCAATAGAACACTATGACAGATCTTTAATTTTAAGTATTTAGAATGATTTCAAAAATTTACCTGTGAAACTTGAAGAAGTTAATGTTAAAAATTAAAATGTAGCCGGGCGTGGTGGTGCATGCCTTTAATCCCAGCACTCGGGAGACAGAGGTAGGAGAATCGCCGTGAGTTCAAGGCCACCCTGAGACTACAGAGTTAATTCCAGGTCAGCCTGGACCAGAGTGAGACCCTACCTCAAAAAACCAAACAGCAACAAAAAAATTTTAAATGTATACATTTAGTAAAAAATGCTTTATACTATTACTCATCTCACTAAAAATGTTTTAACAGAAATTTCTCTTTGGAAGAATAAACAGGATTAAAAAATAACATAATTAAATAAGAGAATATTAGGTAATAAAAATATATCTCCATACTATTCTTGGTAATGACACAGCAAACTTTGTGCATGTGAAAATATTTTGATTATGACTTCAACAAGAGAGCCAAATACTTCTAACTTACTCCTAGATGTGTAAAAGAAAAAAAAAAAAACTTTCAATTGCCATTATATAAGCATCAGAAAGCCTCAAAAGCCAGAGTTACATTATAAAATTCTGTAATGGAAATTATCTTTACAGTAATAACCAAGGAGCACTGTACTGAGCCTGGCTTAACATTTTAGTTAGATTTGATAGGGACTTCAATTTTTATCTGTTGTTTTCACCAGAGGAAATCAAGGCCCAGAAAATGAAGTGACTTGATCAAGACTACTCAGCCCAGATATTAACTGACTCTAACAAGGTTTGTTATTCTTATATCATATCCAAGAAGAAGAATCAATTACGTTCAGTTAAACATGATAGAAAATTAAAGTATACAGAAGAAAATAAACACTCTCTGTTACCTAATTAATGATCCAAAGATAATGTGTTCTCATATTACAGAGCAAGTTCTTTCCTACTTTTGTTTCCTCATAGGCTCTAGTTATGAGCCACAGGGTGGTCTTACTTCTCTCCACTTTAATTTCAGGCCTTGGACATTCACTGACCTGTGCTGAGCTTCAAAAGGAGCAATCTCTTATGCTTATTTTCCTGTTAGTCTTTCAGGGAATGGCATTTCATGGCTTCATTAATTCCCATCTTACATTCAGGCTTCCTTCATTAAAACATTCTCCTAATTCTGCACTGTTACATTACTGCCATATTTCCCCCTATAACTATGAAGAATTTTGACCAATAATCTTTAAGTAAATTTTTGACTGATTTTTAAGATTCAGAGTACACATAGCTCCTCTCTTACTCATTGTGATACACTTGTGGAAGAAATAATGCATGGATTTAGATGGACGTGGTGGTACGCGCCTTTAATCCCAGCACTCCAGAGGCAGAGGTAGGAGAATTGCTTTGAGTTCGAGGCCACCCAGAGACTCAGAGACTCCATAGTGAATTCCAGGTCAGCCTGGGTTAGAGTGAGACCCTACCTCGAAAAACCAAAAAAAAAAAAAAAAAAAAAAAAAAAAGAAAAGAAAAAAAAGCGTGGATTCGATTTTGTCTATGAAGAGAAACTTTAGAATCTGGTTCTTGCTTATGGGAATGGTCTGAGGAAGATGGAGGTAGGAGGAAACTGAGGTCAGCTTCTTACTATTACTCTTTAGATCTTCCCTTGACACTGTAGCTAAAACAGACAAGCAAACCCCAACTTTTAAAGTTGATCTTTGAAATTGTAAGATAAGTGGGTAACTAAAACTACAGGAGAGTAGCAGTAAACATTAGATTACCATAATGTGAAGCTTGTCATGGAGCAAATGAATCAGATTATCAAAGTTTATTGAATCTGTTGTATATTAAGATGTGCATAACACAATACCTACTCTCAGGTAATGTTTAGGAAGGTTTGTGTACCTCACAGTTTTGGAGACTGAATGGTCCATGAATGGAGAGCCCACCTCTGGAGAGGGCTCCTTGACAGATGGCAACACAATGATGAGAGCATGTGTGGAAGCAATTGTATGGTCATACAGGAATTAAGTAACTAACTGTAAGGTGCCAAGGAAAATACATTAGTTCTTTCTGTGTCTCTTCCTCCCAGTGACCTAAATAGCTTATACTAGTCCAACTTTTTAAAGGTTCTGTCATTGAATCACCCACACCGAGGACCAGGCTTTCAGCCCATGAAGCCTTGGAGCCATACTCTAACCACAGCAGTGCTAACATTAACCCCATCTTGGCTAAGGTCTCAGTACATGGCTACCGAGTCAACTAATGGACATAGTTTAGCTATGTAAAGTTGCTAGGAAGGTAAATACAATGGTTGAAATTTCAACTTGAGGGGAAGCTTGACTTGGAAAAGGTTCTTCGGTTCCATCCATTCAGAAAGATTCAGAATTATGTTTGAAAGCAATTTCTGCTAACCTGAAGCTCTAACCTGCATTCAGTGGGGCTCAAACGTGTTAGTAATACAAACTTTACATTTTATTCTCTTCTTATAATAGCAGAATCAGGCATTTACGTCACAGAATTTCAAATTTCATAATGCCACCTGAAAGTTCTTTTAAGCCTCTTGATTTAGGTGAACAGAGGATTAATGCCAGAGTTTGTATCATTTTGTCTGCTGTAGAAAGAGTCTATCCAGTAAGGGTCCAGTTTGTGTTGCTGGGAGAGAACACAACTATTCCCTAGTGCTAATTGTGTCATTTTAGGGCTAGGTGAGCCAACGTTTGCATCACGTGGTGTTGTATACTCTATTTAAAGACCAGAGGGAATAATGAATAATGGTTATTAATGTATGGTTTCTAAAATTATCTGATTTCAAAAAGATTCTAATCTTTTTTTAAAAAAAATTTTGATCATTTTTATTTATTTGAGTATGACAGAGAGAGAAAAAGACACAGAGAAAGAGAGAGAGAAAGAGAGAGAGAGAGAGAGAGAGAGAGAGAGAGAGAGAGAGAGAGAGAGAGAGATTGAGAATGGGCACGCCAGGGCTTCCAGCCACTGCTAATGCACTCCAGACATGTGCGTCCCTTTGTACATCTGGCTAACATGGGTCCTGGGGAATGGAGCCTTGAACCAGGGTCCTTAGGCTTCACTGGCAAGCACTTAACCACTAAGCCATCTCTCCAGCCCAAGATTCTCATCTTAAGGTTGAAAAAGAAATGCAAAAATTGAGAAGTGTGATTATACTTAGAATTTTCTAAAAAGTAGAGGCTAGAATAATACAAGAAAATACATGATTTTTAAAATAAATATAATCTATTACTCCTCACCAATACCCTCCAGATAGACTCCATTGTGCTGGCTGCAAAAGAATATAATGGCGTTATTAAAATGACTCTGTATACAAGGAGATTTCATTGTTGGAAGCTCATGGCTTTATCCTAATTGGCAAATGTACTTCTATTAGCAAATACATTTTTATTTAAAATTACTTTGTACTACTATATTACTGTTCCTAAATTAATTTCCTCTGTCAGAGATATATTTTCTTTTTTATGTGTGATATAAGGCTTTTATTTATATTGCTTCATTATTAGACTACTTAGGAATATAAACATTAACCCCATAACCCAAAACGCCTATGCGTATTTAACTATTATTAAGGCTTAAATTTTTCTTATGGAAAAATTTTATTACAAAGATTTGATAATTTTCTAGTCTTGCTTCTTGGAAACATCTTTCTCCTGAGAAGATACTTCTATACTTAGAATTTCTCAAGTATAAAAAAGTAATGTGAAAACTTGCATCTAAAGCTGTGGCCTTCTGATTACAAAACGCTGTTCCATAGTAATTACCTACAATGCAAGTTAAAAATCAGTGTTACTGAATATTATAATTGCTTCACCATTGTTTAAATGCTGTCATTCTCTGGACTCTGAAAAGTAGCTAAATAACAATGTATGACCATCATTACTGATATAACCCTTTGCAAATTGAGAATGTTTTTGAACAATAGCTCTTAAAAGCAAAACTTAGGTATCTGAATATGCAACATGTGTAATGGCTGAACAACCTGTGATCACTTCTGAGTATCACAAGCTTGAGTTGAACACAATTGACAAAATTATTTCTGTTTTTTACCTGCTTAAATTCCCCTTATAGTCATAGTAATTTTCCTCATGTATCGTGGAATTAAGAATAAATTTTCCAAATGCTTCTTCCAAGCAACTCTCTTATTTTTATTAACTTTTTAGTCTAATGTTTTTCCTACTTAACTTTCCAAGGTAGTTTTTCTGAGCATTGTCATCACTTGATGTTGTTTCCTATACCTTCTCATGCATATCTCAAATTCACATCCAACAGAAATTATCCCCTTAATTTCAGACTGAAAGCTTCTAAAATTCAGATTAATTCTGTAATTCTATCTCCCCCTTAAGCCTCTCCCCTTCATTAATATCAGAATGGCACATTCCCCTTTCAGACATGCATTTCAAAAGCCTGTAGATTCCCTATCCCTTCTTTTGCTTCTGCCCAATCTGTACCTCTAATCTCTGCTTCATGTCTCTCACTTTATGACACCTAATACTTTATTTCTACACACTGTAAACATTTGCTTGACTCTTGACTTATTCACTTGTAGATAACAAATGAAAGATGGACTGTGGTCATTTTTAATTATTATGAAACTTGCCCATCATTGTATATATACCTAAGGAGAGTTTTTAATCTTAATGGTAAAAAATTCGTCTTTAATCAGCATTTGGCTGTCTGTTCAAAATCTTGAGGGCTGGAGAGATGGTTTTGTGGTTAAGGTCCTTGCCTGTGAAGTCTATGGTCACAGATTTGATTTCTTAGTACCCACATAAGCCAGGTGCACAGGTGGTACGTGTATCTTTAATTTATTTGCTGTGGCTAGAGGCCCTGGTTCTCTCATTTTCTCGATCTCTTTCATAAATAAATAAAAAATAAAATAATACAAAAAGTAATTCAAAAAACCTTGATATAAGCTTTCATAAATTTGTACTTAGTTTGGGGCCAGAAAAATCATGAAGGAAAGTAGCAAATGATGTTTTATTTTTTAGTTAGGTACCAATGTTTCCCAAGTACAATCCTATGAATGTTAGGAACATCAAGTTAAAATGAAGGATGCACTGGGAAGCTCAGCATAGACATCATTTCTTTCAAAAAGCACTCTGCTGAGAAAGTTTAAAGTTTTTACAACATCTGATCTTTTTCTATATAATCTGTTGTAGTTCACTCAGGCCTTAGAATTTATGGTATTTATTATGTTCCTAGATGCTTTGGGAAACCACAGTTCTATTGAAGAAGACAAAGCATTTATATATGAAACTGTTAGATCCTTTTATAGAAATCCATGCAATTATGGACAATTTGCATACGAGGAATGGAAATAAACATAATCGATGTGCTGATGTGGTTATGGGGAGGAGCTGGATTGGAACAGGACACAGGCAGGAGAGAAGAAAAGCAGAGGGAGACAAGGAGAGACTCCACGAGCCTCAGCGGAGGTCCGCCTGGCACGGGCACAGCACAGCACAGCTCTTCACCGGGAGGCACTCCTCTCTCTGGCTACTGCAGGATGCTTAGCAGGCCTGGACTTGGGCTGCTAAATGGCAGTACCTTCCCAGCAACTCACAGCCCTGAAGACACTTGGCCTGCCATGGTTGGGCAGTGTCTTTTGTGGCCTTCTCTGATGGAAGTAGCATGCAAAGGACAGGGAGTTGAAGTAGTTATTGATGCTGTAACACGGTTTCTAAGACCTCTTAAGACTATCTTCGATTCTCTAGTGGAATATAAATACTGAATTATAAATTTCCACTTTTTAGCACAAATGCTCTTTCAAATGTAGAGTCAAGAGGGGAATGAATTATAGGGTTGGGATGTCTGTCCCTTATTGTTCTCCATGGAACTCAATGATCTGAGTGTACTGGGTGGTTTACTGTTGCCAACTGTCACACACTCAGGCCATTTAGAGCTAGTTTGTTCTAGAGGATTGTATTAGAACCTTGCTATTGCTAGAACTGCTGTATGAAGTAGAAGTGTATTATGACTTGACTCACTTGATGTTCACACTTGAATCTATAGGTAAGTCTCACTTTCTGTGGATGCTGTTGGATTAGCATAAAATTGGAAAACATTCCAAGATTTAATTTATTTTCCCACTTTTCCTTCAAGTATTTTTATCCTTCTGTTTGATATTCTACCTTCAAGTAAATCTTTACCAAACTCTCTCTCTCTCTCAAATATCTTGAAATAGCACTACCAGAACTTTCCTTTCCATTTCATGCCTCATCACTATTTTCATCTATTTTACTGATTTCAGTCTAGTCTAGATAAAAAAGCTGATATTATTTTCTCCATGCAAAATGCATTTCACCTCAGTGTGTCATCGAAATCTGGATCTACCTTAAAGAGGTGATTGCAAAGGTAGGCAATGAACAGAGACCTATGAAATTAATAAAAGATGATGCATGCTGGACAGATGGTTCAGTGGTTAAGGCTCTTGCTTGCAACACCTGATGGCCTAGGTTTAGTTCCCCAGTATTCATGTCAAGCCAGATGAACTATATGACATGTGTGTCTGGAGTTCATTTGCAGAGTCAGGAAGCCCTGGTATGCCCATTCTCTCTCACTTTCTTCCTCTCTTACCCTTTCTCTCTCTTTCTCCCTCACCCTTGCAAATAAAAAAATAAAAATAGCAAAAAAGGTAATGCAGTCGACACTCTGAGTGTTAAAGTGAATTAAACTCACATTTATTAAAGTATTGTTGCATAGTTCAACCAACAAATTTATGAACAAAAGTGACAAACATGGGGGCCAGGCAGATGGCTCAGAAATTAAGTGTGCTTGCTTACAAAGCCTGGCAAACTAGGTTAAATTTCCCTATTACTCAAATATAGTCACATGCACAAAGTGATGCATGTGCCTGGAGTTCATCTGCAATGGCAGGAGGCTCTGGTCACCCCATTCTCTATCCTCTCTTTGCTTGCAAATAGATGTAAAGGTGTCAAAAATTGACAATGTCATGAAATCATCAGCAAGACTGTGAAGTTCACATGATCTGAGAAATTAGACCATATCCAAGAATTCATTAAAAGTGTTGATGCTGACTTGGGTGACGTCATTTACTTTTCAGAAATAAGAGGACTAAGTTGAGACCTGCTGCAGTTCCCTCCTCCTTGCTGGGACAAACACTCTACTAGTATCATCTTATAGGAGTATCATCTAGTATCATCTCAAAGGGGCTATTTCAGACTTATAAATTATAGGGGGAACACCATCAATGGTGGAAATAGCTGGCTCACTTCCATAGATCCAAGCAGACAGACACCATCAAGAACCAGCACCACAATAGCCAGGGCTCCAGATTCTTCTTTTCACATCTTAGAGCAGGACTCAAGATCTGCCCCCAATCATACCTTAGGGCTGGACTCTAAGATTGCCCTTAGTGACTGCTGGAGACTCAAGTTACAAGCTCAATTCTTAGTCAGAAACTACTGAGTTTATAGGGCCATGCATTCAAACCAGCACAAGACCAAATGGTGAAGGAATTTTATGATTTACATGTTATCTAGTCATTAAGGTATCAAGAACAAAATCTGCCAGCAGTTGATAATGAAAACTGGCATAGAGATTTAGTATTTTTTAGTGGATTTAAGCATTAATTTAATTGTGTTAAACATGTATCTCATGGTCAATACCAATTTATCAATGCAACATTTAAAACTATAGCTACTAAATGGAAACAAAATTTGTTTTGACATGTTGACTAAACACAATCCTCTTAACAGTGAGAAAACATGTAGCTTTGTCCTTCTGTTTAATGTAAGAACTTGCAAACATACTTCAACATTTCTGCACAAATATTATGTTGGTACATTTATGACTCTATTTTTAGTTGATACAAATATATTACTTATAAACTTCCAAATGGGATGAATAGAGTTATAATCTAATATTCAACTTTAGGAAAAATTTCATTGTACCTTCTTATTAGCCTTTTATAAGTCTTGTCTTCCAAGACAAACATCCCTTATTTTACCGTCATGCCCAATTTACATCATAGCTTTCTAGCAGCACTGACATTTGTGAGCAGCTAGTTTCAAGAATAAAGCACAATAAAAGTAAAATTAGAAGGCTAGAGAGATGGCCTAGCTGTTAAGGCATTTGCCTGCAAAGCCAAAGGACCCAGGTTTGATTCTCTAGGACCCACGTTCGCCACATGCATAAGGGGGCACACGTGTCTGGAGTTCATTTGTAGTGGCTGAAGGCCCCGGTGTGCCCATTCTCTCTCTCTCCCCCTCTTTCTCTGTCAAATAAATACATACATATAAATTAAAAATAAGTAAAATTAGAAGGGCTGAGGAGAGAGCTCACCAGTTAAAGGTGCTTGCTTGCAAAGCCTGCCTAACTGGGTTTGGTTTCCCAGTACCCATGTAAAGCCATAGACACAAAATGACACATGCATCTGGAGTTCATTTGCAGTGGCAAGAGGCCTGGTGTGCCTCTATTTGCTCTCTCCCTCACAAATAAATAAAACTTGTGAAAATGTGAAATTCGATCCAGCATATCTGATGAATATCTTGAGAATTTACTGAGAAGTATAGCTACTTCCATTGAACCAGATGTGTTAGTCAACTAGGTCAAATACCATGCTACCTTCAAGTTGCCCTCTTTTCTTTTACACTTGTAGTAAAAATAAAAATAAAATAAGGGGGCTGGAGAGATGGCTTAGCAGTTAAGCGCTTGCCTGTGAAGCCTAAGGACCCCGGTTCGAGGCTCGGTTCCCCAGGTCCCACGTTAGCCAGATGCACAAGGGGGCGCATGCGTCTGGAGTTCGTTTGCAGAGGCTGGAAGCCCTGGCGCGTCCATTCTCTCTCTCTCCCTCTATCTGTCTTTCTTTCTGTGTCTGTCACTCTCAAATAAATAAATAAAAATAAATAATTCAAAAAAATATTTAAAAAAAATAAGGATTAATTACAGATTGAGACCTGCTTGATGATTTTTAAAGAACTCTCTGATTAAATTACTAGAAAATTAGGATTACTATGTGAGGATATTTTGGCTGATATTTGTGGGGGAATATCATGAAAATTATACACAATTGTTTCTTCTAGTCACCTTAGACCACACTGAAAAGAAAGAATTATCTTGGATCACATACCAGTTCATTTCCAGTGGCTGGAGGCCCTGGTGTGCCCATTCTCTCTCTCTCTCTCTCTCTCTCTCTCCCTCCTTGCAAATAAATAAACAAAATGTTTTAGAAAAGCAAAACAAAATAAATAAGTATATAAATCCTAGCAAAAGCTGAGAATGAAAAAGTGGTTGGACACCCACGGCCTAGGTATTCCCCAGGGGCAATGCCTTAGTGTCCCCTTCCCTGTGCTTTCCCTTTGCTTTTCTATTAGAGGACTCGCTGCCTTTTCACTCTAGCCAAGATCATGGATATTAGCCTGATGTCTCCTATCAGTTTATGAATTAAACTGCCTTAATGTGGCACATGAATTCCCCACCATCACAATCTCTTTAATTTCTGCAGCTCGGCTGTTCTAAATAGCTGTTCTCTCTTTAGCTCCCCCCAAGCCTTGCTGATGGTTGTACTTGCAGCAGCCCCCTGGAGGTCATTCACACTCTGCTGCACTTGTTTAATGATGGCTTTCAAGTCTCTCCCGCCCATGGAAATGACTTCAATCTTCCTGTTCTCTTCCTTCTCCCACCATGCAATTAGATTTCTTCCTGTGGGAAATGTCACACTATTTGAAAATATATTTGGGTGTGGCATGATTCAATTGTTCCTTACATGTTTTATCAATTTTACCTTGGTTTTTCAGCAAAGTGATACTGCCAGTAGTTTAATAATCACTGGGTGCTCTGATGAGGACAGCAAATACTGGGTAGAACTATAAGCTAACCACTTCTGTTTGTCAAAATAATTTCACATCAGCACTTCTGAATTGTGTAACATAGTAGTTAAATTTGTTTTTTGTTTTGCAAATCTATGATCTTGCCTGAAATGGATTTTGTTCATTCTGTGATTAAAGGTTGTCTACTTAATATCATTCATATTAAAAAAAATCTAATAATATTTAACAAAGCTTAATCTTTATATGTGTAAATTAAAATTTCTTAAAGTCATTTTAATCAGAATATATTAAAAAGTAAACATTCTTAACCTACAATGTAAAGTTGGAAAATAACATTTTTGAGTAAAGGTAGTATCTTAGGAGGGTCTTTACTTATCTTTCCAGTACTATTTCTTCCCAAGACATAGAAAGAAATAGGTAGTTTCAGATGTGTGTTATTGTAGAATAGAGTAGCTGAATTTGGATTCTGGCTATAGACAATTCAGTCTGCTCAGTTAGAGTGTCTTGTACAAGATAGGAATAATGGCAGCAAAACCCTTCTCACAGTGTTGTTGGAAGCATCAAATAGGATAATGCAAGTGAAGAGATCAACAGTGATGTGATGCATAGGGGACACATATGCTTGTCTCTTTCTCTTCAGCTGTTCAGGCATGGATGGTCTTATGTAGAGTGATGGTGACAATTGTGTATAAGTAGCAGTCATCAAGGTTAGAGAGAACATTTTGTATTAAATTCATAATCTATTCATTTGGATCTGGAAACTCCAGCTTTGTGTCTCAACACACCTTTGTTTTTCTGTTGTGCCTGCCAACTCCAAATCTTTGTTTTAACTTTTACTTAAACTACCATTCTCTTGCGACTCAATGGGACACATCTCCCAGTGCTATGCATTTCTTTCTCCTCTAGCACTTAGCACAATTGTAAAGCAAAAATTCATTGTGTAGTTTAGTGTTTAATATCTGTTTTGCTAGATTTGAAATTCTAATACAGCAATCATACTGGTGTTATTCACTGCTGCCCACACTAGGACTAGGCTATTGTCAGACCTACATTAGTATACTGCATAATAAATATGTGCAAAATCAGTGAATTAACTGACTAACTTTATTAGTGAATTTCTAGATGGAGAACTACAGTGGCATGTATGCTATATGGATGGGGTAGGCATCTGTTACATCAGCTCTTCAAGATAATTATGTAGCTACAAACTGTCAAAAAGAGGGACTACTATTTGTAAATTAGGGAGTAAGTAGCAAGGAGGATCTTGTCTTTAGCTAAACCAGGGGCATAAGTAAGATTTGCATTTAGGATGATCAGAGTATGAAGATTTTCAAGCAACACGAGCTTAAAGAGCAGTTAGAAATATGACTGTTCAGTTTCTCAGAGCCAAATTCAATTGCACAGATGAGGAAAATCAAAGCTGTAGCTTACGCCAAGTTGTTATTAAGGTTTCCATGTTTATGTGAATAATAAACTTGCCAATGTAAATTTATTCCTCTTCTCCCCTCCTTTCTCTTTTCACTTCTTTTTTCTTTCTTTAAATAAATGAATTCTTAATAATTTTCTTTCCTGTTTTCTTCCTATTGCTGTCAGATTGTTCTATTGATCTGTCTGTTGATATTAACTCTATAATCAATTAATTCTATTATTTATACCTATGCTTATCTATTGAGTATGTATGTATGCATAGGTAACATAGTTATACTTAAACAATGTACACATGCTGTGTGTTTATATGTAGGATGTATGCATATGTCAATGTTTTGTGCAAAATGTTTCACTGCATTCTCTTGATGGGTAGTTTGAATTTCAGGTGGTTGTGAGAGCATCTTTTATTTTTTATCATGGAGCATTTTGTTTTATTCTCCATTTTGCTGCAACATGGTATTGCTTTGCTATAATTTTTACAGCAGGATCTGATACTGTTCACTTGGTCACTCCTGTTCACATTAGGCTTGTCCCCAGGTTTCTCATTCTGATTTCTCAGAACAGCAGTTGACTCCGCTTATCCCTGGGCTCTGCACTGGCTATGTGTATTTCCTCAAACTGTTTGGTAATCTCTCCCAGGGAACTGAAGCCACATTAGGGAAATTGAAGACAAATTCTTTTTTTTTTTTTTTCATTGTTCACGTTTACATGACTTTTCTCTGAAGCTAAAGTCTTCCTTGGCTAGTATATGTAGGGCTGCTTAAGAATTAAGTCCAGTAACATGTGCTAGTAGGCTTGAATATCCTGTATCCACTACTGTCAGGAAGAAGATGTGGCAGGATCAGGGATTAATTTCAGCTTCAGCATTGATAACTTGCACTTTTTTTGTAAGGGATTTTGTATACTGTACTTGACTTTCCTCTGTGCACCTCACATTATGAGGCTGAGGTAATACAGCCAAATCCATTCAGGCTTTGTCTGAGAAATTTTATGAGGAAATATGTGTTGTAAATTTTGCCTTTCATTTCATTTTGTTCCAATTTTTCTTTACAGCCTTTCTGATAGTGTAGGCTTCATTTGACTCTTTCAGACAGAAGTGGTTAAATGGCCAGATTTTGTACCTTTTTGTGAAAAATGAAATGATGATCTTGGATATTTTCCCTCCTAATCTTGATATGTCAATGTGCATTTCCATATCAATTTGTGAAAATAAAAGTCATGAATGGCAAGCAAAGAGGCCAGTTAATGTGTTTCCCCCATCCCCTCAAGTCCCATCAAATAACTAGTCACTCCTTTTTTTCTTGTCTGACTACATAGGATAGTGGCTGTCAAAACCTTCCTGCTGGTACAGAAATCCTAGACTAACAAGCCTTTGATTACTGTACTTTCTTTGAAGACAGGAAAAGAACACTTCAACATCTTAGAACCAGAGCTCTCCAAAGAATATTATTTGGTGATAGAATAGTCATAAGAATATATAGATAAATTCATATTTTGAATTGGAACTATATTCTCAATATATCCTTAAGTAGAAAAGTTGTACCATAACATGTAAAATGTGATCCTACTTTTATCCAAAGAGGCAAGAATTTTATATGTCTGTAGGTATGTATTACTCTATTCAGTATGTACCTTGATGAGTATGCATTTTGTTGCTAGTAATAATAATGCTTATCTATAGGGGTACCATTGTGATTTTTTGATATAACTTTCGCTAAAAGAGAAAATTAGAGTAGATGATGGAGATAACTTTTGAATGCATACTTACTACATGTGATGCATTGTTAAAACCTTATCTGAATTATTTTACTTCTCATATGTTTTGATAGCATGCCTCTTTTAATAAATAAGCAATGTTGAATTGAAATAAAGAACATTGATATTTGAAAAATTACTAATTTTTCTTTCATCATTTGCTACATATACTAAAAAGTACGCTTCATAAATACCAAGTATTTCACTTGAGAAATTGCGGCATTAATATTTTCACAAAGATTTTAAGTCTTATTTTTCTCTACTTTTGCACTTCAAGCAACCTCTTCATGAACTTCATTTATAGACACAAAATACCACGGCAGTTTAAATAAAGCTGTGCCATTAAAGGTCCGGTCACTTTTGACTTCTGTGGATGTGTCCACATTGGATCCTTCCCAGTCAGACCCTATAGACAATTCCCACTACTAAATTAAAGGTTGGGTTCTGAATGCTAGTGATTTTTCTGACCATTAGAGAGCCAGCAACTTTGATGTTCTGGTGGGTGGTGAAGAAGTTTCTAACTTGGCTTACTTTCCATGCATGCAACTAAGTAAGAGGAGGGTGCAGTTTGGACCCCTGAAGGTAAAAAGGGCAGGAAAGTTTTCACTTGCTAGAAATCAAAGATGATCTGATTTTTTTTTTTTTAATCTTTTGCCTAGTTCCCTAGACCTGGTTTTCCACAAACAATGAAGTCTGTCATAGGATTTAAACATTCTAGTTGGTCAAATCCAGCACATCCCCCCCCCCCAATCCGGAACTTGGTGCCAGGGCTAACCTCTTCCTGAGACAGCCCCTAGCCCTAACCCACCAGCTATCCCTCTGATTCACCTGAGCCAGAAGACAGCCTACCTCCACTAAAATGTTATAAATATCTTTGCAAGGAGAGGACAGACTCTCTGGCCACTCTGGAACTTCCAGCTGTGTGTGAATTTTTCCCTCATCTGGGCCCAAGCCCAACTGGGAGGGCCCCGGCCCTTACTCTCCACATGGGATCCCTTATTGGTTCCAGCTCCCCACATGGCTGGAGCTCCTTGAACTTTTTTTTTCTCCATGCTGTTTTGCCCAGGCCCTCCATGTGGGATCTCTAGCCACATGGGTGCCTTTCCTTGGCTCTGTACTTCTCTCAATAAATATAATAATTTAATAATTATCCTTCTCAATCTTCTTTTTTTTATTCAATTCTTTGATTAAAATTAAAAATAAACCTAGGGTTTGAGATTCAAAGGCTTTCCTGGACCCCTAGCACCCTGTTACATAAGCATTGCCCTTCCTTCCATCTAAATTTATGAAAGCTCAGTCTAATTTGTTTCTGTTTAAACTCACAGATCCTGAACTGTTAGAATTCTGCTTATTTCCCAGATTATCTTGAACTACCTCACTCTGCAATGTTCAATAACTGCAGGGTCATTAGCTGAGTGAGTGTCATATAAGGGAAAATGGTACCCAAGCACATTTCCCAGGATCTGGACTGTCACTCAGCATATGCTCATTGCCAGTGAAACTGTACTTACTTTGACAGGGAAAGGATAAGTATTCATGGACATCCTTTCAGTCATATACATGCTAAATAAAAAACCAGTAGAAATTCATAACTTTCTTTAGAAATTTTCTCATATATTCCCTGGCATAAGAATATTGAAACATTGCTAAAAATTAGCATTTTAAATCTTATTAATGGATTCAGTCATAGTCCAATATGTAATGATTACATTAGTATTATATGATGAATAATATCATCTAATATTGCTTGGCAGAGATTATCATTACTAACAATATGGAAATTATATATATATATATATATATATATATATATATATATATATATATATATATATATTTCCCCTTAATACCCATTTTATTATCATAGAAATACTTCAACATTGCCCAGATACTACAAAGCCTTTCAATCTAGATTTAATCTCATGAATTTTTCTTACCTCAGCTTTACTGAGTATGTCTTTTTCTTATGTTTGCTGTCTTAGGGAATAGCCCACCACTTTTCTGCCTCTATCTTCAACTAAACCAGAAAACATGGTATCATTCGTAATGCAATTCTTTCCTTTTCACCTTCTTTAACCTGATCACTATTTCTTGATACTTTAACTAGGTATACTAAGAATCACATACAAATAACAGATAATCTGTGAATTTCATTGTAATATCTGATAAAGTTTCATTTTATATGAAAGATAGTTGTTTAATTTGACTTCTTGTATCTTGATGGGCCTCTCTTTTAAGAGACTGGGGAGGTTTTCTTCAATTATTTTGTTAAATAAGTTCTCCATGCCTTTGGTCTGAATTTCTTCTTCTGGTGTTCCAATGATCCTGATATTAGGACGTTTAAGTGTATCCCATAATTCCCTCATGTTCTGTTCATAGGAACTTTTGAACTTACTGAAATTTTTGAACTCTTGAACTGTTTCTTCCATCTTGTTTTCCAGATCAGAGTTTCTATCCTCCACTTGGCTGACTCTATTCTTGAGGGCTTCTTGAGAGTTTTGGACTTGTACAATTAAGTTTGCATTTTCTACTACTTTACTATGTATAATTTCCATCCCTCTGTCAAGCTCCCTTTCCACATCATTTTCTAATTTTATTGGTGATTCTTGGACTTCATCCTTGCATTTATTTATGTCTTCATTTAGCATGGCCAGCTGATTTTTAAGGTCTTCTTCTTTTTTTTTTTTTTCACTCTCCCTCAAATCTCTTAACTGTCTTTGAACTCCTTCCAATTTCTTATCTATCAGTTCTAGGTTAGTGATGGTAGCATCCACACGATTATCGGTCCTTTGTTGCTTTCCTGCAAGTTCTACCAGTAGGTTGGTCAGGGTTGCATTGCTCATAGCTTCAATTTGATGTTCTGATCCTAATGACTCTTCTGTGTTTTGGTTAGATGTATTCATTGTAGGACTGGGTGATCTAGCTGGATTTTCTTGCATTTGATTTTTCATGTTATTTCTTTTTCACTGTGGTCTGCCCATGACAGTGTATGGGCACATAGGTGGGTGGATCAGCCTGGGCTCAAGTACAATGGCAATCTGAGGCAGGCTGGGGCAGTTGCCAAGCAGCCTAGGCTTTGGCTCTCACTTGCCAAAGCTGCCTATCTACTGCCTGGCAGGTGCACCAAAGTTGCCTGAATTCTCAAGTGGTAATGCGCCAAAGCTGCCTGTGTTTGAGCTAGGAGGGTCACTGAGGTACCAAGCACTGAAGCAGCCCAAACTCTTGGTGGGAACACTGGGACCCGGAAGCAGTCTGTGCTCTCCTGCCATAGGACAATGGCGGATGGCTGGCATGTCAGACAGGCAGGGGATGGCACCTGAGCTGGCACAAGTGAGAGACACAGTCTGAGAGCGTTGTGTTCTACTTTTTAGTCTCTATCCTTATTGAAGCTGGAAGAGACTGAAGAAAAGTACAAAGAAGCCACAGGGAAGCTCAGGCTCATTTTGTTCAGGTCTTCCAATATTCCATAGGAAGTTAGAAGCCTGTATGTGAACTTTATGTGAACTGCTGATTTTTAAGTGCAAACCTCTAATTCAAATAAAGAGTATTTCAGTCCTATTAAATTATGTATATTAAATTCACTTGATGAGTTGTTAGTTTTAGATACATGCATATAGATCATATCAAGTGCCATGTTTCATATAAGTTTAAATTGTAATATTTTGAAAGTAGTTGTTAAATAGGTAATTATTTCTCAGGAATAATTGGATCCAAATTGTTGTTTTGAACTTACTAAAGAGAAAAATGTGGAGTTCTTATTTTGTCTCCTCATATTCTGAGTATATTTTCTGGAATCTCAAGCACAAATTCTTGAACTCTAAATTTAAGGCTTCCCAGGTGCCTAGAACTTTTTCTGTCCATCCCTTTCTAAAAGATGAGGTTATTTTTATTCCCAAAGTGGGATATGATGTAACTGTCTTCATTGCATTATCTCAGGAGACTTAACATTTGGTTATTTCTTGGATATGTTTTGCCAGGAGGGATAAACTTCAAAGCCCATAGCATTTAGTGATTTTTTTTCTTTATTCAAAAGATTTTTGTTAACTGGGATTAATGCCTTTTATGATTTGATTTTCTTTAAGTGACTTAAGAAAAAATTGTTTATTTTGAACTCATAAGCATGCCTAACCAATTTAATGTTCACCTGGAAATGCACTAAAATAAATAATTTCTAATATTGTATTCACTGAGCATAAATTGATGGCTTAAATATATTGAACACTTGGTATAAGGTTCCAAGAGTTTTTATTTCTTTCTGGCATTGCCTGATTCCTCTACGATTGTTAGAGACTAGGAAAAACACAACTGAAATTTCAATGGTATCTATGGAGCATCAGCGAATGGAAACGCTAGTGACTGGCAGTTTCCATGACAACGGAATTTTCAGGCTAGGAAGATGTGTAGGTTACACCATCAAATGTGCCAGAGATTGGTCTCCATGACAACAGCAATGTGAATGGGGAAATTTAAACTCATGAGATTTTGTTTTAAAGGCCTGTTGGGTTATTTTCGAAGGAAAAAAATCCTTGCTAAATCAATCACTATCTTTTCTATTATGCTTTACTTTTAAAAAAAGAAACTATCAAAATAAGGGCTTCTATTTGTTCCAGTACGATAGATAAAGCATTGTTATATTTATATTGCAGAATAAATTGTTGATTTACAAATAATATTTTGGCAGCATTTTTGAAACATAGACAGAAGTTTCAAGTGTATTTACTCTGGAACTTCAACATTTATTTTAGGAAACAGTATTTCTAAATATGAAAAATCTCTCTCAACTAGAGAGTTATTTAAGCTTCCTAATATTTGTGAATGTAAATCAATTACAAAAAAAATAATATACTTGTGAAAGCTTTTGCTTATTTTATCAAGCAGAGTGGATTTAACTCAGCAGCTATGGAGTAGAAGAGTGGCATTAAATTTATTCATATGCTTTGATTTGTAATAGCTTTGCATGAGATTTTCCTTGTTGCTGTTTTGAAAACCTCTAACTTAAAGACAGGAAACAGACCTGGCCTTCAGTGTTTTGCATTTATAATTAAGAATGTATATGCTATGTATTAGTGAAAGATCAACTGAACCATAGAAATGAACACTTGACAAATACTTGTGGTTTGAGATACTTTGTGACCACATTTTGATTTGGTTTCATGGGCAAATGATGTGTAATCATTTTGGGGGACTTGCTTCTTAAGATTAATTTGTTAGTATTAGTGAGAAAATTTAAAGTTTACAAAAGTATAAGCAAGGTTTAGTCAAATAAAAGGACAATCTCAAGGTTAGTAGCAGTTGGGAGAAGTTAAAACTCCTTGGCTGGGAGGGACAGTAAGAAAGGGTCCATTTAAAATGTAGCAAGGGAGACTATGGGGAAGGGCCACCTGATGAGAAGTGCCACATTTTTTTTTCTTTTTGAGAAGCCAGGAAACTGGTTGGTACCATAGAAGAGGAACTGTGAAAAAAACAAACAAACAAAAAAAGAAAGCACCCAACATACCCTCATTCTTTTCAGTTTCTTTGAGCACCTCCCATTGATGGCACCCAGCAGGAGCCACAATGCTTAGATACAAGTAGATGCGGCCTATATAGGTCATTCTAGGAGTGACAGAATGGGACAGGAGAGGAAGATACTGGGGCTGGACGAATAACCAAAATGATATCTAGCATGTCATATACTTCAAAGTTTCAAGAAGGATATCTAGAGATATCCAGCCAGTGCAACAGTGGAAGGCAGTGTCAGGGGCCCAGGCAACCCACCTGACTCACATGGGAGATAGCCAGTGAGACGAGTAGAAGGCAGGTCCTAGTGTGAAATGGCAGCCAGATCAGCCTTCTGCCAGTAAATATCACTCAGAGTCACAAGTGTTAAAAGATTGTCATTGTGAAGTGGTTGGTAGGAGGTAGACCAACCAACTGGTACTAGAAAGAGGTGCAAGTCAATTCTGAATCAGATGTGAAAAACACAGCAAAGCAACTCACAAAACGTGAGAGATCAGTCTTCCAAGACCCATTTTCAGCCTCTTAACTCCCTTATAATAGAAGCCAAAACCATAAAGATAGAGGAAGAATTCAGAATCCTACTTCAAAAAGGATCAGTGATGATATAGAAGGATCCAACAAGCAGTTGAATGAACTAAGGATATCTATTCAAAATCGTGACAAAATAGTTTTCAAGGTGAATGAAACTGTAAACAAATTGGAAGAGAAAGTTCAAAATAATATGGATATATTTATCAAGGAAATGCAAGAACTCTGGAAAAGAAGGAAATAATCACAACACAGAGCTTCACCAACAGACAACAGACCAAGACCAGGCAGAAAATCAAATTTCAGAGATGGAGATCAAAGTCAAGATGATAATTTACACAGAAACATATAAAGAAGATATATCAAGTAATGCAAGCAATGTTTCCAAGAAGTCTTGGATAAATTCAAGAGATCAAACCTTAAAATTCACTGAATAGAAGAAGACATTGTTGAATCAACATCTAGAGGAATTGAAGGATTATTTAAAAAAAAAATAGCAGACATGGGCTGGAGCTTAGCGGTTAAGCGCTTGCCTGTGAAGCCTAAGGACCCCGGTTCGAGGCTCGGTTCCCCAGGTCCCACGTTAGCCAGATGCACAAGGGGGCGCATGCGTCTGGAGTTCGTTTGCAGAGGCTGGAAGCCCTGGCGCGCCCATTCTCTCTCTCTCTCCCTCTATCTGTCTTTCTCTCTGTGTCTGTCACTCTCAAATAAATAAATACATAAATAAAATTAAAAAAAAATAGCAGACAGTTTCCCAAATAGAGAAAGAGAATTAAATATCTAAACACAAGAACCCCAAACACATATGACTAGAGGAATCTTCCACCCTACTTCATAGTCAAGATATTAAAATTACATGATAAAGAAACGACTCTGGGCTAGAGGGATAGCTTAGTAGTTAAAGCTCTTGCCTGCAAAGCCTAAGGACCCAGATTTGGTTCCATAGGACCCATGTAAGCCACATGCACAAGGTGGCATATGTATCTGGAGTTTGTTTGCAGTGGCTGGTAGCCCTGGCACCCCATTGTCTCTCTCTGTCCAATAAATAAATGAATATTTTTTAACAAGAAACAATACTAAAAGCTGTAGGTTGAAAATGCCAATTTATATACAAAGGCAAGAATATCAGAACAAGTTCAGATCTTTCTTCAGCAAACCCCAAAGCCAGAAATCCATTGAACAATATATTTCAGGTGCTGAAATTAAACAACTTCCAACCAAGAGTGCTATCTTCAACCAAACTATTCTTTAAAATTAATGGGTAAATAAAAATATTCTGTGGGAAACACAAATTAAGATGATTAATAACAAACCAGTGCTGCAGAGAACTACAGACTACTACCTAGAGAGGAAGAAGAACAAGTCTCATCCACAAGAATGTATAAGCATACCCACCAAAAAGAGAACAGGGAAACAAAGAAGACCTGGAAATAAATTGACCATGTTTAACACAGCTACCTCCAAACCACCCAAACTAACAGAGGAGGTGCAAAATCAACAACAACCTGGCCAGTCAGTGCTTCTCCCAATAAAATCATAGTAACAGCAACTCTCAATAACAATGTTAAACATAAATGACTTCAAAATATCAATAAAAAGATGCAGACACCTGGATGTGGTGGTGCATGCCTTTAATCACAACACTCAGGAGGCAGAGGTAGGAGGATCGCTGTGAGTTTGAGGCCACCCTGAGACTACATAGTGAATTCCAGGTCAGCTTGAGCTAGAGTGAGACCCTACCTTGAAAAAAAGATGCAGACTAACCAACCAGATTAAGAATATGATCCAAGAATGGAGAGATAGCTTAGGAGTTAAGGTGCTTGCCTGAGAAGTCTAAGGGACCATGTTTGACTCTCCAAGATCCCAAGTTAGCCAGACTCACAAAGGTGAGGCACATGCAGGGTCGCACATGCCTACCAGGTGGAACAAGCACCTGGGGTTTGATTGTGTTGGCTGAGACCCAGTCTTGCCAATTATCTCTCACTCTCTAATATATATATATATATATATATATATATATATATATATATATATATATATATATCCAACTGTATATAGTCTCCAAGGAAGGAACACACCTTGTTAGTAAAGGTATCACAAACTGAGCATCAAAGGATGGAAAGCAATCAAGCAAACGGAAACCATATAACAAGTGGGAATAGCTATTTTTATATATGGCAAAATCGACTTCAAACCAAATATCATCAAAAGAGACAAAGAAAGACACTAGATATTCCTAAAAGGAACAATTTATCATGAAGATGTAAATAACCATTGTAAAAATTTATTGGCAGAAACTTGGGGATCCCAGTTTTATACAACACATGCTAAAAGGCATAAAAGGTCACGTAGGTAGAAAGTGACAGTGGGAGACTTTGATACCACATTCACCTTAAATTCAGGCAGGTCCTCCAAACTAAAATTAGCAAAGATATTTCAGAGCTAAGTTATACCATAGACCAACGGTTTCAACAGATACCTAACAAAACATTCCATGTAAGAGAGAATACACATACTTATCAATAATACCTGGAAAACCTTCCAGAATTGATCACTTCATAGGCCACAAACAAGCTTTAAGGAATACAGAAAAATAAAAACTGAGATAATTTCTTATGTATTATCAGACTACAGTGGAATAAAATAGAAATCAACAGTAAAACATTAACAACTATACAAATACTTGGAGATTGAATGGTACACTTTTGAATGAACAATTGACCACTAAAAGAAATCATCAAGGAAATTGACAGTTTTCTAGAAATTAACACAAGTTATTGGATCCTCTGGGATACAATCAAGGCAGTCTTATGAGGAAATTTTATAGCCATAAGTGCTCATATTGAACTTGTGAGAGATCACAAGTACACAATTTAATGATGCAACTTAAAGTTTCTAGAAAAGCAACAAAAGCTAGCCTCAAACCCAACAGACACCAAGAAATAATTGTTAGGATAGAAACTAGTGAAATAGAAACTAAAAATAGTATATAACATCAACCCACCAAAGCTTTGGCTCTTTGAACACATTAATAAGTCTATGGCCATACCAGTCTTAATGCACCCAATCATGTCCGAAAACATTAACAAGATTGATAGCCCCCCCAAGCAACAAAAAGAAAAGAGAGAGAAGGCCCACGTAAATAAAATGAGAGATGAAAATGGAGCTGTTACCACAAATCCCAATAGAATCTAGGAGATCATTAGCAAATGCTATGGAAACTTATATTCCAAAAGCCTGAAAAATTTAAATGAAATGGATTAAAATTTTAATTGCATATAAGCTACAAAAGTATAATTTAAATGTATCTATAGGAACTGGTGAGACTTAAACAGTATGCAAAAGTCTCCCCATAAAGAAAAGCCCAGGACCAGATGGGTTCATGTTCCACAAAATGTAACAAGAGGGAATACTGCCAGACTCACTCTATGAAGCCAGTACTACTGATACTATAACCAGATGAAGACACAACAGTGGAAAAGGAAATTATGTACTCTTTTCCCTGCTGTACACAGTTGGAAAAAGTTCTCAGAAAAATACTTGAAAACAAAATTCATGAACACATTAAGATTTTACAATTTTTGACAAACGCATGCCTTCATGATGAAAGTTCTGGAGAAATTAGGGATAGACGAAACATACCTCGAAATGTTATGAACAATATATGACAAAGTTATAGCCAACATTATACCAAGTAGGGAAAAATCCCTGAAGACATTTCCTCTAAAATATGAAATGAGAGTGCCCACTGTCTCCATTTGTATTCATTATAGTTCTCAAAGTCTTAGCAAGAACAGTAAGAGGACATAAACAAAAAATGAAAGAAATTAAACTATCCTTATTTGAAGATGGCATGACTTATGTGACCCTACAGACTCTTCCAGAAAACTCTTAGATTTAGTACACATTTAGTACACAATTAGGAAAATTAACACAAACATTAATAACTCACATATTTCAGCAATGCACTTGCTGAGGAAGAAATTAGAAAAATATGCTTTTCAGAATAGCTCTCCTCAAAATAAAATACCTAGAAATATGCCTCACCAAGCCTCTTTATAAGTCTTTAAGAACCTGAAAATAAATAAATAAAAGAAGATACCTTATGTTGGAAGGCCCTTTCATCCTCTTGGATTGACAGAGTTAATGTGGAAATGGCTATCTCTTACAAAAAGAAATCTACAGATACAGTGCAATTCCTAGCATAGCCAATGATATTCTTATCAGAACTAGAAGAAAAACAACAAGCCAACAATTCAGAAAGCAAACCCAAGAAGGAAGGATCCTTCTGGAGTTCTCACAATTATTTATCTGAAAATTATACTATGCATCCATAGCAGAAGATGCATAATGATACTGGAAAATAGTCATATAGACCAACAGATTAAAAGACCCAGAAATAAACCAAATAACTATGGGAACATAACATTTGACAAAGACATTAACGACATACACAGGATAAAAGACAACCTAATTCAATCAATGCCCTGGCAAAATTGGATGTTCACATGCACAAGAATGAAATTAGACCTGCATCTCTCACCTTGCACAAAGATTATTTCTAAATTCATGAGACTTTAATGTAAAGCAAGAAACATGGAAAATACTAGAAAGAAACATAGGCAATTCACTGGAAGTTTCAGGTACAGTTAAGAATTTCCTAAAAAGGACTCCAATAACAGGAAATAGTACCAAAATCAATAAATGGGACTCTATGATATTAAAATTTTCTTCATAGCAGAAGTAATTATTAGCAGAGTTAACAGAAAGCCTATGGAATGTCACAATGTTGATATCTATAATATATTAAGAACTGCAAAAATTAAATAGCAACTCCTCCAAATTACTAATAAGTGGGCTAATGAAATGGATGGTTCTCAAAAGAAACACAAATAGCTAACAGATGTTAAAAAAGAAACTTTTCAACATCCTTAGCCTTCTGAGAAATGCAAATTAACATCACTTTGAGATTTCATCTCCCCTCAATCAGAATGGCTATTATCAAAAAAAAAAACTAACATCAAATAATGGTTCTGAGGAAGGCAAACTATTAGTCACTACTGATGACGTGCAAACTGGGTACAGTCACTAAGGAAATCAATGTGGAAGTTTCACAAAAAGATAAAATAGAACTATCTCTATTACCCAGTTTCACCTCACTTATGGATGGATATACCCAAAGGACTCTTTCTTAGAATAGATATATATGAATATCCATATTAGTTACTGCTCTATGCACAATAGCTAGGGAATGGAATCAGAATAGTGTCCATCAACTGATGACTATATAATGAAAATGTGGTACATATATACAATGGAGTTTTACTCAGCTATAAAAATGAAGTTACAAAATTTGTAGGAAATAGATGGAATTGGGAAAGAGTGCTAACTAAGGTAACCTAGGCTCAGAAATATAAAAATCACCTCTACTCTCTCATATGCTGCTAACTATAATGTTTGTATGTATATAAATAAGGGTATGCAAGAGTGAGTATAGACTATGATTTGAGAAAAGCAATCATAAGAGAGGAATGAGAGTTGACAACAAGGCCAGAAGACAACAAAGGGTAATGTAGTATGAATGCAGACAAAAGCTATGTTGGGGCAGTGGGCACAAGGGGGTAGGGTGGTTGGGAAATAATGGTGCAGGAAAACAGAAAACAAAATTTGTTTGAAAGGACCAAAATGAAACTGTATTCTATTTTGCAAATAAAAGTTTTAAAAATAAATTTAATTTGGCTGAAGTGGTGGATTAGCAGTTAAAGCATTTGCCTGCAAAGCCAAAGGATCCTGGTTTGACTCTCCAGGACCCACATAACCACACAAGAGGGCGCATGCATCTGGAGTTCATTTGCAGTGGCTGAAGGCCCTGATGAGCTCATGTTTTTTCTCTCTCTCTCCCCTTTTGCCTCTTTCTCTGTCTCAAATAAATAAATAAATAAAAGAGTAAAGGAGATCAACACAGAGAAAAATCAACTCCTACCAAATCAGATATCCAGAGATACAGAGGCTCCCAACACCTCATCATGGAAGCTGACCAAAAATGAACCCAACATAGCTCAGAGAAATTTTGTGGAAGAGGGGGCAGAAACAATGTTAGAGCCCTCCCCTTGGCCCCTCCTTGTTGAGGTATATGGGTCATGCATTGGGGAGTTAGCCCACAGTTATGGGTAGGAGAAATGTCTCTGCATATCATGACCCAACATGTGACTCTGACATTCTTTCTGCCCCCTCTTCTGCAAAATTTCCCTGAGCCATGTTGGGTTCACTTTTGGTCTGCTTCAGTGCTGAGGTGTTGGGGGCCTCTGAGGCTCTGGCTCTCTGATTTGGTAGGAGTTGATTTTTCCCTGTGTTGGTCTCCTTCCCCTTTGTGCTGGTATCTGGTTCATCAGGAAAACATCACCCTTGCTTGTTTTGCCAATTGTCCTTAGTTTCAGTTGGGCCCCTTTTGAGGTATGTTGGGGCAGCTCTCTCCTTAGGATCTGCATCTATCTGGAAAAGAGAAGCAGATTCTCCAACACAGAGTAAGTTTTTATTAAGTGCAAAAATCTCAGTAACAGCAACCCACCATCTTTTAAAAATGAGCAGTGATCTTTCTGTCTAAGCTCCATGTATTACTGTACTCAGGTCATGGGGAGACAATATGCTTAGAATATTTGTACAGGTAAAGTTAGGGTTTGTTTTCTAAAAGTTAGCTAGAGCAGAATTTGTACTCATGAATCCTTAGACCATCAGTCAGAGGGAATATCACCCTCTTCAATGTAGTATTTCATGTTTGCAAATTACATCGTTTTATGTATTTATTTAGAATATCTATATTGAACAGGACTTGCTCTGAATAATTATTTTTATAAGGAAGTAACTTAGCAATTTCCAGAAGGAAGAAGTCCCATGGGGAATGACATAGAAGAACACCCAGTAGCCACCAATTATGCAATCCAGGCCCCTTTATTTGTCTTCTGACTGCCTTCCTCTGACTGTAATTATCTTTGCTAGTTGGCTGTTAATGATGGTCACTATAGTGTTCCTTTGGGATACACAGCAGCTAGTAAATGCTGTCTCCTAAGTCATAATTTAAAAAATTCTCCCATTATGAGTGTTTTGGTAAGAGAATCAAATGGAAAGAAACTTTAATTAGTTACTGACTATTGAAGGATTATAAAACAGTGAAAAGGAATGTTTATTCTCACAAACCTGAGCCACCTTCATCTTGTTCCAGAAAAATCTGACAGGATTTACAATATTGTACCAAATAATGTGCTTTACATTTATATCTGCTTAAGACCTATTTAATCATGGCAAATCCATTCTTTCATGTATCATAAAGATGCAATTAGACATTTGTTTTCTAATGTGATAAAGTTAGCATTAACACTTGATGATTTATTTGAGATGAGATTTTTGTAAGCATTGTGTAATATAGAAACAGAAACATGGCCTTATCTTCAGTTAGGATAGCTAGTCATAGTTACAAAATTTGATAATATAATCTTGTATCTTAAATAGAGAATTTAGTGTTTTTGCTGCTTAAAAAGGTAAGCTAGGGCTGGAGAGATGGCTTAGCGTTTAAGCGCTTGCCTGTGAAGCCTAAGGACCCCGGTTCTAGACTTGATTCTCCAGGACCCATGTTAGCCAGATGCACAAGGGGGCGCATGCGTCTGGAGTTTGTTTGCAGTGGCTGGAAGCCCTGGCGTGCCCATTCTCTCTCTCACTCTCTCTATCTGCCTCTTTCTCTCACTGTCACTCTCAAGTAAATAAATAAAAATGAACAAAAAAATTTAAAAAAAAAAAGGTAAGCTAACTGCCAGGCATGGTGGCTCATGCCTTTAATCCCAGCAGTTGGGAGGCAGAGATATGAGGGTTGCCGTGAGGCCACCTTGAGACTATATAGTGAATTCCAGGTCAGCCTGGGCTAGAGTGAAACCCTACCTTGAAAAACAAAAACAAAAACAAAAACAAAAAAATGTGTGAGCTTTAATATTTACATCTTTAAATTCATATACATGTCAATCATAATTTTTAATAATGAAGAATATTAGTAAAATATATAATATTTTAATATATGATGTTGAAAGAGTAGCCAATGTAAAGGTTGATTTTTATTGGGTTCTATCTAAATGCAATTATTTTATAATTAGCAACATATTTTATTATGAAGAACTTTTGCTCAAATCATATTTGAAGATGTTAACTTAGAAGAGCATTATCTAAATTATAGTTTCATGTTCTGATAACTCATAGTAACATAAAACATCTTAGAAGGTTCCAAAGATGAAACACTTTTGAGTGAAAACACCAGAAGTAGCTAAGCTGGAGTGCTTTGAATATTAGAATCTGGCATGATAGCTGTGAATTATTGGGTATTCTGTAAGTGATTATTGACATAATAGCTCTTCTATGTTGTCAGAAGCAACAAGTTTATGGCAAAGATTTTCCTCATCTTGGAATGACTCTATAGCATTATTGATGTGGGAGTAAATTCCTAGGGGTAACAATTAGATCTTTGTAAAAATGCAGGTGACTCCAGGCCACTGAACCTCCTAAATTCAGGTCTTTGTCCAAGTTATCAAAGAATTGAAAATATGAACTCAGAGAAGGGTTAATTATGAATATTGAGATTGATTTTAGGGAGAGTTAGGATAAAGAGTAAGGTGAGAAGTAAAGCCCAAGCTAAAAGTAATTTTCCTCCTTCTCGAGGGTTAGGGAGATGGAGAAAATCTCCCTCACATCTCCTGGAAGCAGCCTCTGGAAAAGGGGCTCCCATGCATGTGGAAAGCAAAGCAAGAGAGCACAAGCTGAAAGATGCCCCTTGCAGAGCTGGTCAGAGAAGACTAAGAGACAGTGAGGGACACATAGCTTTAAGGTTTTTTCACACAGTAGAAAAGCAGGAGAGCACTCTAAACAAAGCAAAGAAAACCATCCAGACATAAAGAAATCTTTTCCCTGCCAGTTGATCAGAGGGAGGAGACCAGAAAGATCCTCAAGTAAACTAAAAGACTGTTAAGGGGCCAAGGCCAAGATCCAAGGGCCAAGAGCTTATAAAAAGAGCTAACAATCAAGCTGGGCATGGTGGCGCACACCTTTAATCCCAGCACACGGGAGGCAGAGGTGGGAGGATTGCCACCCTGAGATGACAGAGTTAATTTCACGTCAGCCTGGACCAGAGTGAGACCCTACCTCGAAAAACAAAAAAATAAAAAAAATTAAAAAAATAAAAAAAATTTAAAAAAATAAAAAAGAGCTAACAGTCAAGAGGGCCAAGGTCCAAGAGAGACCAAGAGGGTTATACATATGTGTGAGGCCCATTTATAGGGATCAAACATCCAGCTCATCATGTCAGACTCAGACATCTAAGGGAAAGATCTGACTGATGTGCTAAGCTGAGAAACAAGCAGGAAGTTGCTGCTGAGCAGACATAGCTTATAGCCCTCTTGGATAAGACTGGAGGTCTAGTCCTGCCAGGGCAGACAAGGTGGCATCCATGTTTCTGTTGGCCAGTCCCTAGCTAACTACCTACCAGAAAAACAACAACAACAAGGAAAAAAAAAAAACAACTATGTTGCTCCTAACCTATATCATTGTCATTTGAGGGATATTGACATCTATCCTCAGTTACTTTCTAAAATGGTTGATCAATCTACAAGGTGGTTATATCTGCAAGATAAGTTCTAGTTGTTCCATGATTGTACAAATACTTGGTATTTTCAGTCTTTTTCAATTTAGCCATTTTAGGGTATGTATAATGCTATCATATTGTGATTTTATTTGCATTACTCTGATGAATAATGCAGGTAAATCCTTTTTAAAAAATTTAATTTATTAGTTTTCTTTTCAGCAAATATGGGCAGTTTGGTACCATTGTTTAGGCTCATCCATGATCTACCCCTTCCCAATGGACCCTCCTTGTTGATGTAAATGGGTAATGCATTGTGAAGTTAGTCCACAGTTATTGGTACGATAAATGTCTCTGCATATGATGACCCAACATGTGACTCTGACATTCTTTCCGCCCCCTCTTCCGCAAAATTTCCCTGATCCATGTTGGGTTCATTTTTGGTCTGCTTCAGTGCTGAGGTGTTGGGGGCTTCTGAGGCTCTGGCTCTCTGATTTGGTAAATCCTTTTTAATATATTTTGACTAGCTGGATATCCTTTCTCAGAGTACCTATTTCAATTTATTTATTTATTTATATGGTTTTCATTATGTATCCCAGGCTGATTTTGAACTTACAATATTTCTACCACAGCCCCCTGAGTGCTGAGATTATAGGCATGAGTCACCATACTTGGCACTGTCTTAAACATCTTCCTCATTTTCTTGTAGAGTTGTCCAGATTTTATTCTTCATTAATGAGTTATTTATATATTGTGGAAATGAATAATTTAGACACATGCCTTTCAAGTATCTCATCTCACTCTGCTTTTTTTTTTTACTCTTTTAGTTGTACTGCTTGATAATTTAAAGGCTTAGCAATATAAGAATGTGTGAATAAATGTGGTATATCACTGTAGTTGAATAGCATATATCAATTACAAATAAACAACAAGTACATGAAGAACATATATTGCTCTCCTAAGCACATGGTTTGAGAAAAATTACAGTTACAAAACCATAAATTTTGTGTAAGTCTAATGTAGTATTTGTAAACAAGCAAAAGTTGTCCTTGGGAAGTTTGTGCTATTCACATTGATGATGTTTACATGGGTATGTTCACTTGATAACTTAATTGTGTCATTTTGTGCACACACACACACACAAATTTGTATAGCTTTCCACTCCAATATTAAATTTCCACTTAAACTACATAGAGATTAGTCACAATCAGAGTGGAATGAACTATCCAGGAAAATATTTAAGCAAGAATGAAAAGTACGGGGTGTGATCATTTATTATAGAACTCTATAGTTAGCTATTACTGGGCACCATCTATTAAAAAAAAACTATTGAACATAAGCAGTTAAGGGAGACAGTATTCTATATTAAGCTTAACCTTGAGATTCACTTTAAGGAAACTTAGTTATGAAATTCTACATGGTTGATCCCATCGTGCTAAATGATTCAAATGATTGTACTTGAATGATGATTACAACTGTTATCTCTGAAGTTGAAGGATAATTTCTTAATGGTTTTACATATCCATACATTCCAAATGCATTGCAATAATCTATTCTTAACCTATCTTTGGTTTGTATGTGTTTGAAGTTTTCATCCCCAGGTGGCAGTATAGCATGGTGGGGAAACAAATCCAGCCTCTCTGGAGAGTGGTCTGGGTGTTCAGCTTTACCACGTATCAACTTTTGCATTTGCATGCATCACTGCATAAGTATAGTGTTGCGGTGTGGTGTGGTGTGTGTTATATGTGAATGTGTATGTGCTGATGTGTACTCAGTGTGCTTGCCTGTTGTGAATGAAGAATATCAGGTACCTCCCTCCATTGCATATCTGCCAGTTTTTCCTAGGAATAGAGTCTCTTACTGATTCTAGAGCTTGCCATTCACAAGCCACAGGGATTCTCCTGTCCATACTTCCCATAGGACTGGGATTGCAGATGTGTATGGTCCTACTCAGCTGATTATATGAGTTCTGAAGATTTAAACTCCAAGGTTCTCAGGATCCCTTGGGCCTTGAACCATCTCTCTCCTTCCTCCCTCCCTTCCTTCCTTCCACCCTTCCTTCCTTCCTTCTTTTTCTTTCATTCACAAAGAGAAAAATATCATGGCATATAGAAGTGATGTAATATGTTATATATGATCAATACTGCAATTTTTTCCTTTTCAATTCAAAATTTGATTCTGTGAACTTAAAGTCCAGTGACAGAGATGAAAATTAAATTTCGTGGTTAGCATAAAGAAATACTTCCAAGTTTGACATAAATATTATGTAGAAATATAAATGTATTTTACTTTAAATCTATGCCTCACTGCTTTTTCAAACAGAAACAGGATTTCTACATGTTCTATTTTCTTCATGTTGCTCAATGAAAATCATAGCATTGATAATATAACCAGTTTTGAGCTCAGAAGTTTGCATTTAACTTGGAGAGAGGGGGTTGTGGTTGTTGTGATCACAGTGGTATTGATGGCCAGTGAATATCAAGCCCTTTCATTATAGGCAAAGTTGTACTAATTGTGTATGCTGTTATAGATACCTTCACCTTTCTGGGACAAAATACCTGATCAAAAGCAGGTGATTGGAGTATAGGGTTAATTTTTGTTTACAGTCTTGAGAGGAAATTTCAGTATGTCAGGGAGAGGATGGTAGAACAGAAGCTAGACATCTCATCTTGCCACAGCAGCTGGTAGAAAGCAACAAGAGTGAATGGAGGAGATCTGGTAAAGAAGAATCTGAGCTTGAACACCTAAAAGTCCATGCCCCAGAAACATACCTCCTCCGGCAAGGTTCTACCTCCCAAATTACTATCAGCTGGGGACTGAGTATTTGAAACACATGAGGATATAGTTTTATATCGCATCCAAACCTCATATGCCCTTCCCTGTGCAACCATCATGTGTGAGTAAAATAAGTCAGGCATTTCTACTGTACTTGTTAGGAAATAAAGAGAATAATGCAGAATTTTAAATATATTTTCTAAATATAAAATGTGTGGCTACTTGAGCTTCATGTCCATTTACTTATAATTACAAAATAGAGTGATGTAGCTTTTTGATTCAAATTTCTGACAGAATTTTTCCGGTATGACTATGAAGGCTGCACTGTAGGCCATGGTTTATTTTTATTTATTTATTTAGGTTATTATTTATTTATTTTGAAGACAGGCAAGAAATAATCTGAACCAATGAGAAAAATCCCCCCAAAATGTGGAATTCTGAGGTTGCATAAAACTCTTTATTTTCTGAATGTATGTAGGACATGGAGCTGCTTGAAACCTCTTACACCATGGCAACTTTCCCTAAATTCTTATCAGGTGTAACATTAATCTGCAATGTCTCTGTGATATTGTTTCCTCTGTAGGAAGTGGCTTCAGTTTCTCACCATGGTGAAATTGTTATTCTTAAATCTCATTTGGCTTTAAAATGTTTCTCATGTGAAGATTTTGTGAATTAAAATATTACTTCTGGGCTGGAGAGATGGCTTAGTGGTTAAGTGCTTGCCTGTGAAGCCTAAGGACCCCAGTTCAAGGCTCGATTCCCTAAGACCCACGTTAGCCAGATGCACAAGGGGGCGCATACTTCTGGAGTTCGTTTGCAGTGGCTGGAGGCCCTGGCGTGCCCATTCTCTCTCTCTCTCTGTCTCTTTCTCTCTCTAGCTGCCTTTCTTTCTCTGTCGCTCTCAAATAAAATAAAAAAAAGATTAATTCTGATCTGTTCATCTTATTTATTTTCTTTTTGGATTTTAGAGGTCTCACTCTAGCTCAGGCTGATCTGGAATTCACTATGTAGTCTCAGGGAGGCCTTGAACTCATGATGATCCTCCTACCTCTGCCTCCTGAGTGTTGGGATTAAAGGCGTGAGCCACCATGCCCAGCTATTATTTCATTTTTTTAGATGGCATATGGATCATTGGTGAATATCACACAAGTTTAGAAATAATAATGTTAAAAAGAGTTTATTTGGAAGAGGATATGGTTATATGTAGTTATATAAATCATTGTTCTCGACTACCACTAGATAAAATTAAATAGCTGCTATAAACAGGGATCAATTGGCTAACCAGATAAACAGCAAGCTAATAAATGAGCCAGTGATCAGTCTTTCATAAAAAATTTCCCTTTCAAACAGGAAAGGTAAAGCAAAATGAAAATGAAAGGGAAAGAAAGATCCCTTCCAAAACTCTGAGAACATCGTGGAAAAGGGTGGGAAGGATGTAATAACTGGAGGATTGAGAAGTGTACTGCCAAATGTTGTGTTCTGGAGTTGATATGTCTGTTGCAATCATGAAATCACAGCAGCTGTGGTTGTCCACATAAGATTTCTACAAGACTGGGCTCATCAACATTCCAGCATGGGTGAGGGGAGGGCCTTGGGAGAGCCCACCCTTCCTGGAGAAGCCTTTGGTAGCTAATGACTACTGGGAATGGGAAGTAATTTTACCAAAAAGAATCCCCACAAAGTAAGGTGTGAAAGGAGGTTAGGGACTAGATGGAAGAAGACATTCAGTAGGAATGTGAGAAGATACTGAGTGTGGGTGATGAAAATACTATGTGTGTGTGTGTGTGTATATATATATATATATATATATAATCAAGGAACAAATAATTTACTTTGATGGAATTAAAGAGTGAGCTGTTGAATCAAGAATATAAGTACACAAGCCTCCCTTATATATTATTTGTGTGTGTTTGTGTGTTTTGCCACTAATAAACTCCAGAAGAATGTACCACTTTACATCCTGCTTCATGTAGGTGCTGGGGAATCAAACCTAGCCTACAGGCTTTGCAAGCAAATGCTTTTAACCATTCAGCAATCCCCTGAAGCTTTTATTATTTTTATGGAAGTTTGGAATGAGTGTATGCTTGCTCAAGAGGCAGGCCATTATACTGCTCATAGAAGGAGGTTACAGGTAGCATATAATACGAATGCTGTTCGGCAGGAAGCTCCAGGACAGCTGAGGGCTATTGAGATTTGACAAAAATCCCAATATTTGCATCTCTTAGATTTAGTGGAGCAAACTATGGTATAGATAATGATAAACACATTTCATATTATTTCTGAATTTCCGTGAAGTAGATGTGGGACACTAGTTTTTTTTTTTTTTTTTTTCCGTCTTCCCTACATTTTTGTTTTGCTTGCTTATATGCTCAGATTCACTAGTGCACTTCCAGGTGCTCTACATATAATAGAACCTTTTTATTTTACATCCAGTTATTCACTGTTTTAAACTGCATGTCACTATTTTCTAGTCTTTGTTTGTCCTCCAGGGCAAAGACAACTGAGCAAGGTAAGTGTGGTTTCTGTTTTTGGTTTTCTTTCCATGTACTGAGTAGAGCACTATTGTCCTCTCTTTGTAGAACAAAAAATCAATTGGCAGAGCGTTTTTCCCATTGGGATGAAAGCTCCTTTGATGTTGCTAGGATTCATGTGGAAGGTCAGGCCTGGAATTTGGCTGGCTGCCAGAGAATTTTCTGATCACTCAGTTTGTCAGAAAGATTCAGGGTAACAGTAGCTCCCTAGAGCTAATGGATAAACCCTGCAGCTGTCAAGCAAGTAATCAGATGGTTCAAATCAACTTCTACATTTGTGCTCACAATCAGGGCAATAGCACTACTGGGAGTCTCATCATCACATTTTGGCAAAAAAGAAATTATTTTAAGGCTATTGAGGCATATTTAATTTCATGGTCTTCTCTTTTCACATCATCATGCTGAAGGTGCAACCCTGGTTACTGAAATGTCCTGACAGCTAATGGATATGGATACATACATACATACATACATACACACATACATACACACACACACAAACATAATCTTATAGGACATATATTTCCTCTAGGGAGATACTAAGATGGTAAATTGGAGGAGCAACTACTTAAAACATTCAAAGTAGGAGAAAATATTCATTAGGAAAATAGTAAAAGACAGTATTTGACTATGCTAAGAGTAACTGAACACTTGCCAAGGAGCTACGGAGATGCGCTAACTGCATGTTCCCCAAAGGAGCCAGAGCTAGTTGCTTCTCCAGGGATGTCCACCAGTAACCTAGCAACATGGGGAAGTTGCTCACTCTGCATGCTTGTGCTCTTCAGTTTATGAACCAGTTTTGCCTTTATCCTCTCATCTGGTGGTCTTGGTAAGCTTGGGGCTGGCCTGAACCTTTTATGGATGATAAAATAGCTTTGGAGAGACTGGTTAGCAGTCTAGTTAGTCTAACTGGAGCTCAGGGCCTTTGGTCTTCCTGTAACTTCTTTTTATGCTACACAGTTTTATTGCTAATCAAACAGGAACTAAGGAGAAAAAGAGAAACAGCACCAAATGTTACAGTGACAAATCAGCCATTGGCTAGTTAATTGCAACCTGGTAAAACTCATCCAATCTCTATTTCCTTATCTAGAAAATGGAGACAACGATAAAATCTTTGTCATGACAGCCTCTTGAGAATTGGTGGGGTGACCTCAGAAGGGTTGGCTGTCACTGTACAGCCTTCCTCAAATGCTTGCATGTGCATGGATTGTGCTGTACTTACTCATTCTTCTCCAGATAGGCTCTTAGCCAGGGGCACATCATTGATGGGATCTTCATATTCTTTCAAACTATTGTTGTAGGGAAGAAAGTTGGATATTGAATGCTTTTTCTCAGGATTATTTTGTTTTGTTAATTTGCTTGTTGTAATAAAACTGTTTCAATCAAAACAAAAATGTAAGAGATTCCTTGTTGATTCTGTTTATCATATACAAGTTAATGCCTCTGCCTGCCTGAAATCTTGACACAGTCAATTAGATAGACGCATCTGCCCTATGAAGAGCTTCAATTTCATTGATTTGGTGGAATCTCACCTATACAAAGGCCATTTGCATTTGTTATATCCTTTTATATTCATGAATGAACACATATATCACTGCCATATTATTTCTGCTAAATGGTATTTTGCATGAAGTTTACTGAATCCATCTTAGAGAGCCATCTCCTATTATTTCCCTGCCAGTCCTCCCCACCAAAAACAACAGAAAAATATTTTGAACATCCAAACAGAAATGAACTGTTCTGTCTTTAAACATAGCCCCATGTAACCAATGTTTTTTTCTTTAAAATTTTTTTTTGTTTATTATTTACTTATTTATTGAGAGTGACAGACCGAGAAAGAGGCAGATACAGCGAGACAAAGAATGGGCGCGCCAGGGCCTCCAGCCACCGCAAACGAACTCCAGACGCGAACGCCCCCTTGTGCATCTGACTAACGTGGGTCCTGGAGAATCGAGCCTCAAAATGGGGTCCTTAGGCTTCACAGGCAAATGTACTTAACCACTAAGCCATCTCTCCAGTGCATAACCAATGTTTGATAGGAGAGTGTTCTCCTGGGGAGATGTTTTCAGATAGCAACTGAACAGATACTTAGTACACAGCCAATTATAATGGCTCTAAAGCCATGTCACTAGCCAACTGGTTACATGAGTAATTCAGATATGGAGGTCATATTTCCCCCTCTCCTCCCCTAGACATGCCTTCCTGTTTAAGATGATATTTGTGCCTTCTCAGCTGACCTTTTCCATTCCATCTTGTTATCACACTGGATTTGCATCAAAAACTTATCTGTAGAGTTGTTTACTTTCTGCCACATCCACTTAAGTGATAGCCCATTGGAAGACAAGCTTCATTTTATTAGCCACTATATCCCCTATTGTTTTTTTTTTTTTTTTTTTTTGGTTTTTCGAGGTAGGGACTTACTCCAGCCCAGGCTGACCTGGAATTCACTATGGAGTCTCAGGGTGGCCTCGAACTCATGGCAATCCTCCTACTTATGCCTCCTGAGCGCTGGGATTAAAGACGTGTGCCACCACGCCCGGCTAATATCCCCTATTCTTAAAGCAATATGGACCACATCCTCATCTGCTGAATGAAGTGGATTATTATCCTCATTTCTACACTGAAGGAGACAAATAAAAAATTAAGTGAGGGCTGGAGAGATAGCTTAGTGGTTAAAGTGTTTGCCTGTGAAACCAGAGTACCCAGTTCGATTCCACAGGACCCACATAAACAAGTTGCACAAGGTGGTACAGCTGTCTGGAGTTTGTTTGCCATGGTTGGAGGACTTGGCATGTCCTGTCCATTCTATTCTCTCTATCTGCCTCTTTCTCTCTTTCTCCAAAAAAAAAAAAAAAAAAAAAAAAAACAAAAACCCAAAAAACAAAAACAACTAAGTGAGATCCAAGCCACCAAAATAAAACGTGGAGGAAACAGAGACAATCCCAGGCTTTAGATCATGCTGCAGCACCCCTGCCAGAAGGAACGGGTCTCTCCTAACTCATGTCCTTGAAACCGTAATCTTCAGTTAGCATCTATTCGACCTGTACACTTAGGCCAGCTATAGTCCTATGTGGCAAGTACCGAGAACCTAAGGTCAAATGATGCCTAGAGTGAAATCAAAAGGAACATGATGATGTAAATAATATGAAATTCTATCCAAGATGTAACTTGGATATTGGGGAAAAACCTAATAAATAAATAATCATTCATTATCTTTACATGATACCTGTAGAGTCTTAATAGGGAAGCAAAACTCAACAAAATATGCCATTATGTAATCTGATGTATGATGCCAGTTCATTATGACCAGGTCAGTTATGAACCTTTACTCTGGGGTGCCAGGGTCACAGAATGAGGCAACAGAGGGAGTGGTTTTTGCCCCTTGTCTACCTGAGCTAAAGGATAACTGAGTTCCACTGGCCGTTTTAAGTGACTTGTTAGCTTACTTCCCTCTGCACCCCTCCTTTTGCTTCCCCAGCTGATCTGTTGTCACTAACATTGAGTCTTTTGTTTTCTCTGTAGGTCTGCATTGTTAAAATAGATTCTAATAAAAAGGGCTTCATATTATTATTTTATATCCTTTCAGAGAGAACATGTAGTCTTCTCCCCAAGGCAAATGCTTATGAATGTTCATGTGATTACCAACTTAAAAAGAAAAGAGATGTCTTCTTGTGTCTGAGGCCTTAGCCTGTGTTTAGTGATTCATAGTAACTACTTTGCTTAATTCTGGACTTTTCTGTCATCACGGGTCAGTAATTCTCCAGAATGGTAAAAGATATTTTATTTAATGAGACATACTGTTTTCATAATGTTAGGTGTAAATTTGCTTTTGTTGTTTTTTTCATGGACTACTGGCCACCTCTGTCTCCTAGGGCTAAAGATTTTAAAGTCATGTCCTTGTCCCAGTTTGGCTCTGAACTTCACCTTAAATTCTAAGAGGATTTATAACCCTGTAAGTTTTTTGGAGTAAAGAGTTAGGTTCTGGGATAAGCAAACAAATTAGCCACCCTTCTTCTCATACTCTCTTTCTCTCTGACACCAGGAAGATGTGTTAAGGTAATCTGCTCAGCACATGCATATTTTGCCATGACCAATTAGTGGTTGAAAATGTTCAGGAGAATATGCCATCTAATTAGGCATAGACAAAGGATGACTGCATGTGTCTCATATTAGCTATGAGTGTTCAAGTGCCCTGAAATGAATCAAGAATTCATTTTCAAAGTTTTGGAATTGATACATCCTAACAATGGTAAATAGAAATACTAAGAAATGCAAATAATGTTTTAATATTGTTTTGGTTTTTTAAGTAGGGACTCAGTTTGCTGTTTCTTTGTAATATTCTATATGGTTTATTATTTGCTTTTCTCATTTTTCTTCTTTTTATTTTTTGAAAGCATAGGTATCTCATCATCTTATTATGAAATAGCCCCAATCTTTTCCCAGTCTTAATATTTCTCTATGTTAGCATTAATTAATAGATTTCAAAATCAAAGTGACCCTTAATACCTTAAATTTAGCATATTGTTACTTCTATCTACCATATACATGTACAGTTACTATGTGCTAGGCTTAGGGACACAGTGAGCCCTAAGCCAGAATCAGGTTCTATCCTTATAGAACTTATACACACTGACAGACAAGCAAACATTTAAGTATAGAAGAATGTGTTATGGTAGTGCCAGGGACCTAGGAGATTATGTTCCAATGGCTTTTCTGGGGCAGGTCCTAGGAAATGTGCATGTTAACCTCAGACTTGATGATGAGAATAAGTTATCTTAGAAGAATTGTATATAGGATAATTTTACTCTTTGGGGGTCATGACCTCTACTTCTGAACAATATATTTTTATAGATATCTAAGGATAGAAGAGTTTTTTTTCAGCCCAAAAGCCATTAAGATTAAAATAAAAATTAATATGTGACTCAAGTACATGGGATAGAATGCTGACATGATAAATGAATAGTATTGGAAAAATGGGGCTTGTTTTCAAATTTCATCCTTGCTTCTTAATAGCTGCAGGCCCTTAGACACACTACCAAACTATGCCAATCCTTAGTTTCCACTTTTCTACCAAAGTTTTCTTTAGATTAAATGACATATGAAAAATTTATAAAATTGTCATATTACTGATTCAGGATTCCTAAAATTATCTGAAAGCCATAAGTCACATTACAAATTTATAGGACAGTAAGTCAACTTATTGAAAGACATTTGAGTTGAATAATAAATTTTGTTCCTTTATGTGTCACATGTCATAGGCACCTTTTTTAACCTACTCAATTCAGTCAAGACTACCGTGAGCATTGCAACTTCATTGCAATTACTGGTAGTTCCAGGTGCTTATTAGTATAAACAATGTAGGTATTGCATATTCTGTATAGACTCAAGAACCCATGCCAACATTTATGGAGTGCTTTATCACTTTATTATTTCCTTTATTTAAAGAATGAATTTTATGGGACAGTATTCCTTTAACCAATCTTTAAATCTTTATTCTGTGGAAAACATTAAAGAGCATATTCAGGAGAAGTAGTCATTGTAGAACAGAATAGAAATTTAGTTCCAGTCTGTGTCCTGGTTTTGTCATATAGTAACTTGCATATGATGATATCTTTAGGTTCCTATTTTCCATCTTTACAATGGGAATAATAATATTCATAATGACAGTGATTATTTCAGTGTTAATTCAGATCATGAATATCAGAACAGAGCAATGATTAATTGATGATTACAATGAAGTCACAATCAGGCTTGGTAAACATGTACAACACAAGCTCTATTGGAAATGGACTGCTTCCTTGGGTAGGATATGGAGAACTTAACCCTGACAACTGTATTGCCACACTTGGAAATGATGACACAAATGTTGGTAATAATCTGGAAGTTAAAGCAGATGTCTTTTTGTTTCACCAGACATTTATCTTACTATGTCTTGACCTTCTAATAGTAATTTTACATTTCAAGAGCTCATTTACAGAAAATTTGCCTATAATGTTTTGGGGCCATCAGGGCCCTCCCTGGCCAACAACTCACTGGAAGGTATCCCATCCCTGGCACTAAAAATTTTCTAGCAATAATTGATGGCTACTGAGTGTTCCATTGTACAACAAAGTAGGATTCCATATGATTTATTTATATCCTTTCAGATTTTTATTAGCCCTCCCACCACCTTTTCTTTTTCTGACCTCACTTTGGGCCTTTTCACCCCCATTAATCTATCTATCTATCTATCTATCTATCTATCTATCTATCTATCTATCTATCTATCTATCTATCTATCTATCTATCTAATCTATCTATATATATATACAATACCACCCTATTAAGTACCCCCCTCCCTTCCTTTCTCTTCCCTTTATATTTATTTTCTAGTTTATTGGCCTTTGCTACTGAGTTTTCTTCCTACTCACATGGAAATTTGGTCATCTGTAGCTAGGATCCACATATGAGAGAGAACATGCAACACTTGGCTTTCTGGGCCTGGGTTACCTCATTTAGTATAATCCTTTCCAGATCCATCCATTTCCATGCAAATTTCATAACTTCATTTTTCCTTACCGCTGAGTAGAACTCCATTGTATAGATGTGCCATATCTTCATTATCCACTCATCAGTTGAGGGACATCTAGGCTGGTTCCATTTCCCAGCTATCATGAATTGAGCAGCAATAAACATAGTTGAGCAAGTATTTCTCAGGTAATGAGATGAGTCCTTAGGATATATGCCTAGGAGTGCCATAGCTGGGTCATATGGTAGATCTATTTTGAGTTGTTCTTTTTTCTCTCTTAAATAAATAAATAAATAAATAAATAAATAAATAAATAAATAAATAAGCTGGGTGTGGTGACACACACCTTTAATTCCAGCAGTCAGGAGGCAGAGGTAGGAGGATCACATGAGTTCAAGGCCATCCTGAGACTACATAGTGAATTCCAAGTCAACCTGTGCTAGAGTGAGACCCTACCTTGAACCTTTCCCCCTACCAAAAAATCTAATAATTAATTGAAAAATACCTTCCTAAGAGTTGTTGCTCAGGGAGGCACAACAGCCCTCCAAACAACACAAGCTGTTGCTATTGCTCTTGGTTGTCCATAAATCTAGATAATAAGTCCCTAAAGCTAAAAAAATATAGTACATACTTTGGTTGTTAAGACATAAAGATATTAAGCTGGAAATAAGCAGGAAGCTTCCTCACTGCTGGCTAGCTTTCATAATGCCAGAATGTGCTATGATGCAGACTGCTAGAGGAGAAAAGTCAACAACAGTCTTACCCTGCTGTGGACCCTGCATTCTATTCAACTGACCAGTTAGGCAAAATGTGACCACTGGTTTAATAGTGTGACAGCTATGGAGGTCACCTATGAACTGTTCTCTGACTGTAAACCTCTTCACGCACCTATGTCTAGGGAGTTATATGGAACTAGTGTGGAACCCAATACATTGCTCTGCTAAATAAGTATCTTTCAAAACTGGTTTTTAAATAGTCATGTTTATACTTACAGATTAATGCTACTTTCCCCCTTGATAATAAAAGCTTTTCCCCCTAGGGAGTGATGGTTAATGCAGAGACTAGTAAGTGACCAAAGTGCTTAATATTTAAAGTGACTATTGAGTACTCAGCTTTTTAGGAGGACATCTATATTACCCCTCCAAAGCTCAGGGAACATACCAAAGCAGGAGTGGAAAGAATGTAAGAGAATATAAGAGCCAGAGTTGGGGAGGAGTGCTGTAGAATACTGTCTTTTTGCTATGTATGACATGGCTGTTACACTCAGGAATTCACAGCTGCCGTGGTTTCCCACACAAGATTGAGCCTGTCAATGCACCACCATAATGGGGGAGGGACTCATGAGATTCCTCCCCCCCTAAGCAGCTACTGCTAGGTAACAGTTGCTAGGGGTTTCCCTCAGTAGGAATCTTGTTCTTCAGTGTCTACAACACTGGTAAATTGAACAATCTCTAGTCTTGTTTGCTTTGCATTTGTTTCAAAGTAGGGCTTCACTCTAGACTGACTTGGAACTCACTCTATAGCTCCAGTCTGGGCTAGCACTCCTACCTTTGCCTCCCAAGGGCTGGTATTCAAGGTGTGTGTCACCATGTACAGCTCACCCTTCCTCATTCTCAGGCAAACATCTCTAATTTAATTTAGTGAGTGGCAAACACAGGAGACATGAAGTAGGAAGGGAACTAGTTGACAAGAAGGAGATTTTTGCGAGTGTGGAGGGGATAAGAGAGGGTAATGGGATGAATATAATCAAGATACATTAGATATATGGATGAAATTGTCAAAAAATCAAATAAACTCATAAAAAATCTGGGCTAAATTGTATGTGATCATAAGCTATGGCCATAATATATGCTTCTAAGTCCCTCAGCTTTAGTAGTTACAGATACTGTTTAATTAGAAGCATTAAATCTAACTCATTACATTAGAAGAAAATGTATTTAATTACAAGTTATAAAACTTGTTATCTATTATGTTCAGAAGTTAGGCTTACCTGTATCCATAGAGACAGGCAGTGATGTTAAATAAAAAGGTTCATTCTAATGATTGGTTGTTTGAAACTTTAATTCTGACTATATCTTTAGGGTGTTGAGTACACTATCTGCCCTACTGGAATTTGTCTTAGCCAATCAACAGAGCTGACCTTCTGGGTTGACTACATGGGAAATAGTCAAGGAGGCAGAGCTGCCTTTCAGTTCCCTTAGTTTGTAATCCCTTTGAAATCTTAAGAGCAAGTTAAAGTGAGCATCTTTGACTATTTTATAAATCCTCTTTCCCTGTTGTCAATACCTTTATCTTGACACTATTTATAGAGGAAGTCCCAATTCCTTCCTGAGTAACTGATAAGTATTTCTGAATAAGGAAACCTTTAAAAACTTCTAATGAGAGGGCTTGGAAAATGGATCAGTTGGTAAAGTGTTTATGATGCACACATGAGGACCTACCTTTGATGCTCAGATATTATGAGATAATGCCAGGAATGCACACACTAAAATCATGCATGAATGGGCATGTGGGCATACTACATACATCACACACACACACACACACACACACACACACACACATGCAAACTTCTAATGTGAGAAGTTCAGGTCATGTGTACTGGCTTGGTGGATTGGTGAAAGATAGAAGAACCTTGTCTGAAAGAGGTTCTGTCACCCATGTGTATGCAGGCCACATCTTTCAGGGGCCTCATCTGTGGCATGATTAATGTGGCAGAGCAAGAACAAGCTGAGAGTCAGAGCCCACAGCCAGCATGTCATTGAGCAGTGTGCAGTGCTCCATCACATCTTCTAGTTTAGCGATGGCTCTGTTGCTTCAGGATCACTGTCAACTTTGAGATTCAATAATCTCATTTCCTTTTGCACACTTTATTCCATTGGAAGTCAAGTTAAAATGAGAAAGCTTTGTTTTTCAAATATATTTGTAACTAATCAGTGAAAAATGATTAATCCTCCAACTCTGAAATAAATCCAGATTAATTGAATAAATGTCAGGGTTTTTTTTTTTTTAAACAAGCTGTAAACTCTAGACTCTAAAAGTCTAGAGCAATTACAGAGAATGATTCTTAGAAACTAGAAACAATAGAAGCCAGTTTTCTATGCTGGGAACTTCTCCCTTGATGTGAGAGGGTCATGGGGGCATGGCCCATGACTATGTAGTCTTGTCAGAAGAAGACACATGGCTGTGAGCACAGACGTAAAAAGGACAACTCCTGCTCTTCCTTTTGGCTAGTTTGCCATGTCTGATCCCCGCTGATGTGAAATTCTTATAGCTGCTATGGGGTAATCAAAAATTTTGGTTATCATCAGTTAATCAGCCACAAGGGCAAAGTGTAAAGCAATCTATGTCATCAAATAATTCTATCATTAGTGTTCATTATTATAACTTCCTTTTATTCCCCTTATCTGTGACCTTCTCACTTTCAAAGTATTTTTATTGAGAGTCATTATTTTCTCTCAAAACATCATAGGGAAATTTATGTACTTAAATAATCTATTAGTTTTTGGGATTGCAAAAACCAAGTAAGAACTAGATTATAATTTAGGTTTTTCAGTGTCTATTTATTTATTTTTCTTGTTTGATTTTTCAAGGTAGAGTTTCTCTATAGCCCAGACTAACCTGGAATTTACTATGTTATCCCAGGGTGGCCTTGAATTCCCAGAAATCCTTGTATTGATGCCTCCTGAGTGTTGGCATTCAAAGTGTGCACCACCATGCTCAGCTCTTCCTTTTTTTTTTTTTTTTTTTCAGGTAAAGGCTCACTGTAGCCCAGATTTACCTGGAATTCAGTATGTAGTCTCATAGTGATACTCCTACCTCTGTCTCCCTAGTGCTGGAAATAAAGGCATGTGCCACCATATCTGGCACTTTAAATATTTTATTATGAAAAAAATTGAATATATACAAATCAAGAAAATAATATAAACTACTGTATAGGTATATTGTATAGCTCACATAATCTCAACATTTTGGTTGTCTTTTTTCTTATTTTCTTGGAGCATTTTAATGCAAATTCCACTGTTATAATTAATAAAAAATTATCTTAGTAATGTGCTTCTGGCTGTTAAATCTTGTTTAGAAAACTTCAATCCACTTAGGGAGAAGTGAAAGTAGGCTATCTTTTCTGACTCTGTGCAAACAGAGACAGTTTGTCAGAGCCCGTATGTGGCATTGTTACATTTATGAATCATTTATCTCACTATTATTTTACTTAATGTTGGTACTACTCTAAATTTAGGGATTAGGATAATTATCCTTTCACTCCCAGCTATAGTGCACACTCCACATGACTTATAGTAAAATGTCTGAGGTATTGTAAATATGATATCGTTGAAATGAATATATCTCTCTTGATATATTAATGCTTTCATTTGGTACTTAGCTCCAATGATTTTTGTACTTAGAACTCTTAACAAAAAATGTACAATATTTATAATATCATTCATTAATTCATAAGTTGATTACCAAAATGGCAGCATAATTTGTACAGAGTTGAATAGTTGTGCTTGGTTAAGTTAAAATGACTCAGGCCAGGACATTTCCTGCTACATCACAGTGCTTCCTAAAATTCAAGAGACAGTTAGGGAAATTTGAACTCTTACACCTGGCAGTCAAGATTAAGGATAGTACTCTGTTCATTCTCTCTCTTCTGTGCAATAAGGAGCTCCTACTAAGAGTCAGGCACTCACCTTGAAGCTAGAATATAACAAAGAATAACTTCCCACATTTGTACTCCTGTGCTTTTATTACATGTTTCCCTAGGTCATCCCAGTCTTTGAATTTACACATCTGCTATCACCATTTTATGGGTGGGAAAGATTAGTCACAACGGGTTAAGTCTCTTAAACAGAAAGGCACACCACAGGTAGAATATGACACTCATGCACACTGGCTTCAGAAACCATAGTTCTGATGCTTTACTGTTTACAAATCAAATTCCAAAGCCTTCATTGCAATCACACTTCTGTGCTATACCCCACTTCTCTATTTCTATTTATTTATTTAGAGAGACAGGCATAGGGAGAGAGAGAATTGGTGTTCCAGGGCCTCAGCCACTGAAATCAAACACCAGATGCTTGCACCACCTAGTGAGCATGTTTGACCTTGTGCTTGCCTCACCTTTGCGCCTCTGCTTATGTGGGATCTGGAATTAGGCTTTGTAGGCAAACACCATAACTGCTAAGCCATCTCTCCAGCCAGCCACGTCTCTATTTCTTATTGAAATTCTTGCTTTTATCAATACAATGAAACAATATGTGGTCAGACCATTTCCATGGAATTTCAGATGGAGGCCAGGGCATTATTTTTTTCTCTGCCCAGTCATTGGTTCATTAGCTAAGATTCTCAATTGTAATAGTGAACTTTGGGATAACAACAGAGTACTGTTTGGTGTCAAAATATGAGCAACTCAGAAGAGGGGGCCGGAAGATCGTTAGAGCCACCAGTTGGGACATTATTCACAGAGGCATTGGCTCTTCCCCATAATTTCTGGCTACACCCACAATGTATGACCCACAATCTCCATGGGAATAACCAACATCCCCAATGAGGATGGTCCCCTCAGGGGCGGGGGTACAGGGATGAGGGTAAGGATGGCAATAACAAGTGCTGTTTACATACTGAGTATATCCATAAGCAATAAAAAAATTAGCAACTTGTTCTTTAGTATTATTCTCTGAGCTACTCAGCTGATGTGCCTGAGATAGCTGACACCAGTTGTACTTAGAGGTAAGAAAGATAGGCTTTAAAAAAATCACGAATGTATTCAAGCACTCTAAGTTTTAATAGATCCCCTAATTAAAAATAATTAGAAGATAGGATAAAATTTACAAAGTCCCATTGTTGAGTAACAAAGAGTACAATTGCATGTAAGCTATGTAGGCATCTGTAACACAAGGGATTAAAGCATGAGAAATTAACAACATAGAAATTATAATTTTGATTTTAAAACAAGTGTGTTCTTCAAGTGTTCTATAGAAAACATGCCAAGTGGTCATCTGTTCATGTAGTTAAGGTAAACAGGTCGTCACTATCTGGAACTAGGTTTGTTTCTCTCTTTTTTCAGCACCCCCACTCCCTTACAGGGAGCTTTGCTATTATGTCTGTCCATTAAATCTTGCTTACATTCCTTTCTTTTCATACTCTCCTTCAGTTCCTACTGCCATTCTGTGCAACTAGGAAACAAAGAACTTAAGAGCCATTGGTATGGGAAGTTTTATTTTTTTGAATATTTTATGTATTTGAGAGAAAAGAGGAAGAAGAAGGAGGAGGAGGAAGGAGGATGAAGGAAGAAGAAGGAAGAGGAGGGAGGAGGAGGAAAGAGGTGGAAGGAGGAGGAAGAGAACAGGGAGAAGGAGGAGGAGGGAGCAGGGAGAAGGAGGAAGGAGGGAAAAGGAGAAAGGAGGAGGGAGGAGGAAGAGGAAGGAGGAAGAAGGAGGAAGGAAGAAGGAGGAGAAGAAGGAAAGAGGAGGAAGGAGGGAGGAAAGAAGAGGAGGAGGGAGGAGGGAGGAGGAGGAAGGAGAAAGGAAGAAGAAAGAAGAGGGAAGAGGAGGAGAAAGAAGGAGGAAAGAGAGAGGAGAGAGAATGGGTATGCCAGGGTCTCTAGCCACTGCAAATGAACTCCCAATGTATGTGCCACCATATGTTTCTGGCTGTACATGGGTAATGGGAAATTGAGCTAGGATCCTTTGGATTTACAGACAAGTGCTTTAACTACTAAGCCATCTCTTCAGCATGGCTTGGGAAGTTTTAATGACTGTTGAGTGTCCAACACTCTAAACTCCAAGCTAAGTCCATCCAGAGCTGCAAAAGCCTTGGTGTTTTACAAAACCCACAATAGCACAATTCCTACCATCATTCCTCTCTAACTCCTAATGCTTCATGCTTAGATGACTTTTAGCCTTGGCTCAAGAAATTTGTGTGACACCATATCATCAAAATTATTAAATAATTGGGGAATTTATTTGAATTGACTTCAATGTGCACAAAGTCCTATGTTATATTTGGAAAAATAATTAGAAGACCTTCAGATATGACGGCAGTCTTCAGAAAGGTTGGGAGTTATAAGCTAGATTTGTTCTTTGTTTATCAACAACATCTGTGCTGCAGTCCTTGCAAGCAGTGAGGATAAAGACACCCTTTTTCAAATAAACCATGTGGACTCTTTCTTTGTAGTCATATGCTCAGTGTACAAGAAAGACACATGCTCAGCTGTAAACTTATTTCTTCCTACTACTTATAGCATTAGGGTTGGAAATTTGAAATACATTATTTTTAAAGGGCAGGCTAATAGATTATAGAATGTTTAGGCACAAAGACCATGAAATCTAAGCAGGAGACCTTGAGCAAATAGCTGCAGCTAATCATTTTGGAGAATGTGTCCACTATTTTTTGAGAAATTCATGTTGACACTGATGTAGTATTAATACATCTGTGTGGTAATTATGTCTATAACCTTGGCCTTATGAAAAATATACAAATGAGTACATCATTGAAACAAAAAGTCAAAATTGAAAAAAGAGAACAACAGCAAAAGACTCCTGAGTATAATAACATTTGTTAAAAAGAAAGTTTATATTTTGGTAGTTACTAAACTTTTAGGCTATTTCCCCAAAGTAATATTTTAACTTGTGTTTATTAAATTTGTTGAAAGTGAAAATGACTTCTATCTTCTAATCTATAGGTACATTCTGTTTAGAAAATTCTGTGTTCTTTTAAAATATAGTCACAAGTGTACTCACATATTATTTACTCATTTCTTTACTTTTCCATTTGTTACATTAAGACCTAGGACAAATAAGTCAAGTGAATAATCTAGTCCATTTCAATAGATCAAAATTTGTTTAATTTTGGAATATTACCTTTATATTTCCTTGCAATAGCTTTTGAAATCACTGTCCTAATAGATTCCCAGGAAAAGCTGTAAACTGGATAGTCATTTGACTTTTTATTTCTCTATGGTGATTAAGAAAAAGAATAAAAAGTATGAGGAATAAGGAAAAGGCTACATTTCTTTTGCATCATGTGAGTGTGAAGCAGTCAGGCCAGTTAAGAGTAACTTCACAGAGAGCTGGACTGTGATTTGCAGTACATCGAAGCCCAACTAATTTTGGCATGTGACCTGACTGCAGACAGTGCTTTCAATTCCTGCAAAACATCTGGCAAATGCATGCTGTTGTTAATTAGATGCTGGTCCAGAAAATGTTGATGGATGCAAATTTGTGCCAAAGTGAGAGGACAGAATGTTATCTTTATGTGCAATCGAGAGAAATATTATAGATTTTGAACACTATGACATATTTGCTTATCCTTGAATTTGGAACTTCTTGATTGCATCCATTTAAAATCACACTGCTCTCATTGTTTGAGATACAGCATTTGATGAATGTGAGCATGCTTGCTAGGAGCTACAACCACATCAGACTGATGATAAATGGCATAAAAATGATCTTTATATTGTGAATTTTGGCTTCTTTAGAAATATAACAGGAAATATTGACATGGTAGTAAAAAGCAAAACACACAATGTGCATTGGTGACTTCTGTTTTTGCTGTGACAGAATATATAACAGGAAAAACTTAATGGTAGAAGGGTTTGTTTCGGCTTATAACTCAGAGGTTGCTGCCCAGATTATGGCAGCAGGAGCAGGAAACATCTGGCCTCATTCATCCAGTCAGGAAGCAAAGAGTGATGAATGCTGGCATTCAGCTTTTTTTCTCCTTTTAATTTAGCCTGGGTCCACTGCTCATGAAATGGTGCCACTCACAGTAAAGGAAAGCCTTCCCTTCTGAATTAATTAATTAATTAATCAATGTGGAAATTTCCTCAAAGATATGCACAGAAATTTGTCTACTGTGTGATTCTTGTTCCAATCAAATTGACAATAGAGATTAACCATCACCTTGTCAACTTGATATCCAAACATCAGTTTAAAGCCATAATCATCTACATTTATCCCAATAGGCTCATGGTTATCTTATAAAGCAAAATTCATACTATCCAACTTCAAAAGTCTTCAAAGTCTTTCATAGTCACAACACTCTTAAAAAAAAATCAAAGTCCAATATCTATTCTAAGACTCAGTGCAGTTGCTTACATAAGATCTACTATAAAATTAACAAACAAGTTACATGCTTTCAATATATAATATAAAAAAATAAAAAAAATTCTTATCACCAAAAGGATGAGATTGGGGCATAGTAAGGAAAGGTAAGATCAAAGCAAGACTGAAACCAAGCAGGGCAAGCACCAAATTTTACAGTTCAGTTTTGGGCACTGGGGCTTTGATGGAATCATATGGGTTCCTAAGGACTTGAGTAGCCTCACCTCTCTGGCTCTGCTATCTGCAGTACTTATAGCCTCTCTCTTGAGCCAGCTCTACAACAAGCCTGCAGCTTTCCTTGGAGGATGTCCCAAGATTCTGGCATCTCCATCATACTGGAGTCTCCATTATAACTTAGGCTTCACCTCTCCAACCTCCACAGCAACCCCTTGGGGGTTCCTTGTGAGCTCAGATCCTGATGGATAAATACTGCCTGGCCTCAGTAGTTCTCTAAAACAAGTACCAGGTGGACCATTCTGACAAGTTTGTAAATTTAGGATGGTTTCCTTTGGACCACAATTACCTTGGTCTTTGTATGCTGACTTTAGAGAAGCACTTTCATAGCAACAGTTTTTGAGCAGCTAATCCTTTCAGTGGCATTCTAAAATTTGGTTATTTCTTTCAAATAAATTCAGATTTTCCTAAGGTGTAGGCTTCTATATGTGTATGTTTTCATCTTAGAGTGTCTTTCTTATTGTTCCAATGAAGAGCAGTTGATTTCTCTTTAATGGTGCTGATGTTTTAACAATTACAGCTGCTTTCTCAAACTCTTGATCTGTACTTTTAAACTTGCTCTTTTCCTTACCAAATGACTCATCATTCATATCATTTTAACCAACTTGTTCATCTCTCTTATTTCAAACCTGGATCAGAGTAGTGAGCAGTAACCATGACATAACCTGAATGCTGCCTGGATTGAAATTTCCTATGTTAGACAAATTGGTCCATAACTTTTAAATTAAGATCTCAGAACACAGGCCAAATGTAGCCAGATTCTTTGCCAGAAGATAACATGAACTACTAGCCCAACTCCTGTCAGAGGGCTTATTTCCTCTGAACCCTTTTCAGCTGAGTCTCCACACCATCCTCATTTCTCTTGCTGTTCTAGTCTTCAAAATTCTTTGAATTTTTTTTATTAATTAGTTTTGTATTCAGCAAATATAGTCAGTTTGGTAGCATTATTAGGCTCATCCGTGACCTACCCCCTCCCTCATAGCCCCTCCTTATTGAGGTATATGGGTCGTGCATTGTGGAGTTAGCCCACAGTTATGAGTAAGATAAATGTCTCTGCAGATCATGAACCAACATGTGGCTCTGATATTCTTTCCACCCCCTCTTCTGTAAAATTTCTCTGAGCCATGTTGGGTTCATTTTTGGTCTGCTTCAGTGATAAGGTGTTGGGGGCCTCTGAAGCTCTGTCTCTCTGATTTGGTAGGAGTTGATTTTTCTCTGTGTTGGCCTCCTTCACCCTTGTGCTGGTATTTGGTTCATCAGGAAAACAGCACCCTTGCTTGTTTTGACAATTTTTCTTAGTTTCAGCCCGTGCCCTTTTGAGGTATGTTGGGGCAGCTCTCTCCTTAGGATCTACATCTATCTGAAAAAGAGAAGCAGGTTCTCCAATGGAGAGTAAGTTAGCACCAGGACAAATGAGATAACCCTTACTTTTTTTATAGGGAATTTAATAGGTGTAGGCCCTCTTGTAGCCCATGATTGATGGTACCTTGATATTGGAGAGTGGGCTAATGTTTGGATATGGTTCTGACTTGTTTCCAAGCTCTAGCTATGGATCCCATACCACTGAGGGGATCAGTTAGCCAAGTCAAGAGCAGTTGGTTTCCCACCATGGCTGTGTGCCACTATTACACTTGTGTGGACATCATAACAGGTTATTTGCTGGTAAGTAGGTTAGACCATGAGTAGTTTGAACAGATATTGGTCATTTTCCTCCAGTCACCCATGTAGCCCCTTCTGGCACTAGACATGCTGACTGTCTGGGGACTGACTCTCTTCTAGCTTCCAGCCTTGCCATTCCATTTCATGTGTCAACTGCATATGGTGTCTTTGGCAGTGGGGTCTTACCACTAACCTTTGGTGGGTCATCAAGTACTCTGACAGAAATCTGTCTGTCTTTTAGGAAACTTTGTAGGTCTCTCTGATCAAAAGCTCATTGTGGATGATAGCCCCATGCTGGTACTGGGAGTTACAGGTCAGTGCCTGCTAAGAAAATGAGGAAAAAGATAACTAATATACAAGAGTTGAAGAGAAGAGAGGTAGAGAGGGAGAAGGAGGGGGAGAGAAGATGTAAAAGATTAATGTTAGCCTTGATCCTACCCTCTCCAGTGTCTTGTGATTCAGATGTTCCCTGTAAGGGCCTGGTGAAGGTTCAGCCATTTGGTCTGCCTTTTAGGAAGTAGATTTTATGGTACCATTGCTGTTTGGGTCTAGATTTGTGTTTCCCACCCCTTTGATGCCCTCCCCCGCCTCCCCATCCATCCTAGTGTCTAGTCCATGAGCTGCTTGCTGGATATGTAAGGTATCTTGGGTAGATTCAGGTTAGGTGCTGTAGATGAGTGAGACTATGTGGCAATTTTATTTCTATGATTGGGTAAGTTCACTGAGAATGATCTGTTCCTAGTCTTCAAAATTCTTATCATAATGGTTTGTTAAGCTATACTTATTGCATTCCAGGGTTTTTCTAGCCCAAAGCTTCTAACTTCCATCTCCCACCACCCCCTGCCCGCTCAAAAAACACTATTCCAAAATCCTACAAACTACACAGTCAACTTTTTCACAGAAACCCCACTCCTTGTACTAATTTTCTGTGTTTATTACTTTCCTTGTGGTTGTGAGAAACTACTTGACAATGTTAGGGCTGGAGAGATAACTCAGAATTTAAGAAATTTGCTGGCAAAGACAAAGGATGCAGGTTTGGTTCCCCAATACCCACATAAAGCCAGATGCATAAGGTAGAATTTGCATCTGGACTTCATTTGCAATGGCTAGAGGTCCAGACGTGCCCATTCCCTCTCTCTCTATCTTCTCTTTCTCTCTCAAATAAAATAATAAAATAATAAAATGTTTTTTAATATTAAAATGAGAAGCAACTTAAGGAAGGAAGGCCTTGTTTCAGTGTACAGTAAAAAGGGATATAGGTCACCATGATAGGCAAGGCATGGTGGAAGGAGCATGAAGCACCTGGCTACATTCAATCCACAGTCAGAAATCAGCTGATGATGATGTCAATGCTCAGCTTCCTTTCTCCTTTGTATTCTATCCAGGATATGAGATGGTTCCACCCACATTTAGGGTGGGTTTTCAGAACTCAATTAACCCAGTTTATAAACTCTTTTACAGACATGCCCAGAGATTTGTCTCGATCCAATCAAGTTAATAATAGAAAGTAAGTATCACATAATATTTGAAAATAAGTCAGAGATAGGCTGTAACAGAGTAGATGTTCATTGTTTGAAATTATTTTTTCCCATAGAGATCACATAGAGCATTGAGTATAACCCTGAGTGTCATAACTTGTAGAATTATGAGCGGACTTCAAACACTTCCATCTGTCCATTCCTGTTTTGTTTTTCATAAATCTTTTCAAGCCATCAACTTCATGGGCTTTGGAATAGATACTCCAGAATAATTTCCTTGTTTCTGCTTCCTCTAATCTTGTTTTGTTTCCTTTTTTTAAATAGCTTCTTTCTTGGGGGCACAAGGCTTGGATACAGAAGGAATTAAGAAAGATTTAGAGCTGAATAAATAAAATACAAGTAAATGGATGAAGTCTTTCTTTTGTTTTATAATGTCAAAGTTATATTGTTCATAATAATAATTGAGAGATTGATTTAGAACTTACTGTGTGCCAAGCACTAACTCTAGTGTTTCTCAAATATTATTAGATTTAATTTCTATAGCAACCAAATGAAATTAGTTTATAGTTGCAAAAATGGAGGCTCAGGCAAGTAGTATATTATTAATATTTTTATTCCATGCTAAATACCTGGCAATAGAAAGTTAAGGAAGAGAGAGTCTATTTTGGCTCAAATTTTGAGGATGCCACCCACCATGGTGGCAAAGGCATGGCAGTAGGAGCGCGAGGCAGCTGGGTGCATTGAATATGTAGCCAGGATGTGATGAGTGCTGGCGCACGCTGAGGGTGGGCCATCACGTCGTAAGTAACCCAATCTACAGAATCTACCACAGGCATGCTCAGAGTAATTATTAATTCGGCCACACTGATAGTCATAATTTATCATAACACTCTTTGCACTGGACAGAGTTTAATGAAGAGAAACCTAGCTGGTTTAAGTGCTGAGAATAAGTACTATCGTGATCCCAGCCCTACATGGGATATTTATATCACCCTTTCTAAGGGTCAAGGAGCATCACAGAAGACAAATGAGACTATGTCTGTAAACTACTTAATCTATATGCTAAAAATGTTTAGATGACACAGATTCTCTTTGGGAAAAGAACTGTAAGAATTTTGATGGTTTCTGACTTGAACACTTGGCTTTCTACACTTCATGGGAATATTAAACCAGATTTTTGTGAGCATAAGAGCAAAAATAAAAACCAAAGCCTTTTTGCCTAACTAGAGCATTTTGCATGGGATATGAATATCCTCTACGACAAAATGTCTTAGGAATGACTAGGATAAGGTTCTTTGAGGCCTGAATTAACTCATGATTTTAACAAATCACCAAGAATATCATTTGATTCCAGTGATAACAAATAAGGATGAATTTAAAAATCAGCTCACTGTTACATTATTTGAAATGATAGTGCTACTTAAAAATTCTACCATTTAAAGGTAAGTTATAGTTAGACAGATGAACTGTAGGTAATGTATGGTAATGCATGTCTCTGAGGTTAAGATAGAAACTTACTTAACAAGTTCACATGTCTTCAGTCTGTACAAAGAATGACTCTGAATGCATAAATCAAAGTGACAGAAACATCACAAAAACATGACCTAATGAGTTTGTGGATGTCTGGGTGGTTGAAACATGGTAGTAGGTGTCTGCCAAGCAGAAAAAATGGCCATTGAGATGAGAGCATCTGCAAATATCTTTTTTCTATTGCCCTTTGTGTTTATAGGATGAGTCTTACTGCCAGACCTCCTGTGTGACATGTTACACTGACTGTGTTCCTATCAATTGCATATCTGACTGCCAGAGTTTGAGGGTGAGGATGTTGTTGAGCTCTTACAAACCTCAGAATCTCAAAAAAGGTATTTCAGAAGTGGAAAGAATAAGAATATGGGAATAACAGAGGATGGATATAGGAAGGGAATAAGGTGGGTGACTTATGACTTAAGGAAGTCAAAGTTCTTTGGCTTGACGGGCCATGAGATATATAAGTATAGAGTCAGAAGAGTTGGGTTTGAGACTAATCTTTGTAACCAACCTTAAGTCTCTTGTAGCAATGAATTTTGGCTATGTTCCTCTGGATTTCTGGTTTGTCTGCCTCAGAGTTTCCACCTAGGAATTTTCTTTTACATATGAACTTTGTGATTAGGTGTCTCTTGGCATCATGACACCATTTCTAAAGTACTTATCAATAAATCTATAGGTCAAGTGCAGGGGTGGGGTATCAAACTTTTGTAAAATCAGTAAATAATCCTGGAAAGAATACAGAGAGAAACATCACTGTGAATTTCCTCAGTGATATTGCTATGTTTTATTCACTGCTTAACATAATGAATAAATACCTGAAATAGCACATTTGAGTTGTTCTTGAAGTGCTACTTAGAGGAATTCTAGCTCAGGCTCCTCATAATCTTTGTATGGAGTTTTTCTTCTATATTATGGCACTTTACTATAAGAAAGGATGAAGTGGATAATATGTAATGAACATCTGAATGTACACTGCTCACTTAAAGATCTCGTGATTTCTACTTCCCTCATTTTCCTTCTTTTTATCCAATCACTTGTATAACCAAGTGTGCTGGTTTTCATCTAAAACATAAAAATGTCTTTGTAAATATGTAACTGTAAGACATAGGAATTTTGACACTTTCAAACACCTAAATATTTTCTTACACAAATATATGCATATAATGCTGCCTCAATTATTTTTATTGGTTTATGGTATTCATTGTCTAAAAGACTCTCATTTAGTTTTTTACTCTTTTATTGATAGATATTTCAATTGGAAGCAAACTAAATGACAAATTATTCTTCGTGTATATATTTATACTGAGTTATTTGGTCTTTACCATTTATAATTTTCCCCTTCATTTATTTTTTATTTATTTATTTATTGGTTTTTCGAGGTAGGGTCTCACTCTAGCCCAGGCTGACCTGGAATTCACTATGGAGTCTCAGGGTGGCCTCAAAAATTTTTGATAATTAGCATAGAATTATTTGAAAAAGAAGATTAAAGAACGGCACTCTAGCAAAATCTACTTAGTTTACTCACTTTAATCCCAGTCTAGCATGAAAATCATACCTAAGATGATGGTATGAACTACAGGTGACTTTTAATGGAGAGGAGCTGGGTGGTAAGAACGAATCCAAAGCCCTGGCTTGTATACCACTATCCAATCCTACTTTGCTCCAATGTCTTTATGAAAGGGGTCAAATCTATCAGTAGCCATTTGAGGATTGCTTAGATGGTTCTCCTTTAAAAGGATAACTTACTATAAAAAAAAATAAATAAATAAAAGAAATGACCCAAGAGATCATTTCATATTTGCCTTTTCAGTTCTGATTCTGAATTTAAAAAGATTTTGCTTTTTGTGTCTTTAATTTCTAGAGAGGTTAGTGATACCTTCTTTCTTTATGAGTAGGGAGGACATTATCTTATTTACTTGCCATGGTGTGAATTCCTTCCTCAAATGTCTTCCATGCAGGTTACCATTGAATCCTTGAATGTTGTCACCAGGAGACAAATTCTTTCTGATGGCTAAAGATGATGCATAATGAATTAGGGGTGACTTAAAACTTAGCAACTTATGTGAAGTTGGGTGATAGAGTTGGTAACTTCATAGATGATTAAGGAAATCCAAATCACAAAATAAATTGATCTAGAATGAATAGAAAAATTCAAAAATCAATGACAAATACAAAATAAAGTCAACTTGGCAAGCTTTCCAAAAAATTGAGGATTTTGGATGATAATTTTTTAAATTAGTTTTGTATTCAGCAAATACAGGCAGTTTGGTACCATTATTAGGATCATCTGTGGCCTACCACCTCTCCATTGGCCCCTCCTTGTTGAGGTATATGGGTCGTGCATTGTGGGATTAGCCCACTGTTATTGGTATGATAAATGTCTCTGCATATCATGACCCAACATGTGGCTTTGAAATTCTTTCTGCTCCCTCTTCCTCAAAATTTCCCTGAGCCATGTTGGGTTAATTTTTGGCCTGCTTCAGTGATGAGGTGTTGGGGGCCTCTGAAGCTCTGGCTCTCTGATTTGGTAGGAGTTGATTTTTCTCTGTGTTGGTCTCCTTCCCCCTTGTATCTGGTTCATCAGGAAAACAGCACCCTTCTTGGTTGGCCAGTTTTCCTTAGTGTCAGTCGGGGCCCTTTTGAGGTATGTTGGGGTGACTCTCTCCTTAGGATCTGAATCTATCTGAAAAAGAGAAGCAGATTCTCCAATGGAGAATAAGTTAGCACCAGGACAAATGATATGTGAGTCAGCAGCTCATTAGTGCTATGAAACTATGAAATTTCATATAAAGAAAGTAACATTTACCCCATTATGTTCAGGGGAAAGTCAGACATCATATTTGTCTCCAGTTCTAGAATCTACAGTTCTGAAATTATTGATAAACCAAGGGTCCAGAACATGGCCAGAGCATCAAAAGGTTTATAATGGTACCACTGAAGGAAAGGTTTGTTAAAAATGAATTCCTAGCTGGGCATGGTGGTGCACAACTTTAATGCCAGCCTCACCACTAAACACAGACACCTCCTCAGGGTGAAAGGGTGGAAAACAATATTTCAAGCAACTGGGAATAAGAAACAAGCAGGTGTAGCTGTATTAATATCAGATAAAATTGACTTCAAACCAAAAACAATCAAAAAAGACAAAGAAGGCTACTTCCTACTTATAAAGGGAACAATCCATCAAGAGGATATTACAATCATAAATCTGTATGCACCAAACACAGGGGCACCACAGTTCATAAAACAAAACCTACTTGACAATAAAACAGAAATAAACACCAACACCATCATAGCTGGGGACTTTAACACACCATTATCAGTAATGGACAGATCATCCAAACAGAAGCTCAACAGGGAAGTAAGAGAGCTCAACAAAACCATAGAGCACTTAGACCTAACAGACATCTACAGAACTTTCCATCCCAAATCCACAGACTACACATTCTTCTCAGCAGCCCATGGAACATTCTCTAAAATAGACCATATGCTGGGTCACAAAGACTATTTAGGAAAATTGACATAATTCCCTGCATGATATCAGATCATAATGCTATATTCCTAGAAATCAACAACAACAACAAAAAACCCAACAAGAACCCCAACAGCAACTGGAAACTGAATAGCATACTCTTAAACAATAAATGGATAGTGGATGACATAAAAAATGAAATTGCAAAATTCCTGGAATTGAATGACAATGAGAGCACATCATACCAAAACTTATGGGACACAATGAAGGCAGTCCTCAGGGGAAAATTCATAGCACTCAATGCCTTCCTAAAAAAGACAGAAAGATCCCAAATCAATAGCCTGACCATCCACCTGAAGGCATTGGAAAAACAAGAAAAATCCAACCCAAAGAGCTCCAGAAGGAAAGAAATAATTAAAATCAGAGCAGAAATTAATGAATTGGAAACCAAGGAAACAATTAAGGCAATTGACAAAACAAAGAGCTGGTTCTTTGAAAAAATAAACAAGATTGACAAACCTATGGCCAATTTGATCAAGCAAAAAAAGGAAAGACTCCAAATTAACAAAATTAAAAATGAAAAAGGAGAGATCACAACAGACATAAGTGAAATTGGCAGAATCATCAGGACTTATTTCAAAAACCTCTACTCCAAAAAACTGGAAAATGTGGAGGAGATGGATAAATTCCTGGACGCATATCATCTACCAAAGCTAAACTAGAGCAGATTAAGCACTTCAATGAACCCATCACACTCATGGAGATTGAAAAAGTAATAAAAAAAACCTCCCAAAAAGGAAGAGTCCAGGACCAGATGGATTCCCAGCCGAATTTTATCAAATCTTCATGGAAGAACTCAAACCAATCTTTCTAAAACTGTGCCACACAATTGAAGAACAGGGAAAGTTACCCAACTCCTTTTATAAAGCTAGTATCACCCTAATCCCAAAACCAGGCAGAGATGCCACAAGAAAAGAAAATTACTAGCCTATTTCCCTAATGAACATAGATGCAAAGATCCTGAACAAAATACTCACAAACCAAATCCAACAACACATCAAAAGTATTATCTACCTGGACCAAGTGGGATTTATCCCAGGAACACAAGGGTGATTCAAAATACAAAAATCTGTCAATGTAATACAGCACATAAACAAGCTTAAACATAAAAACCACATGATCATTTCAATAGATGCAGAAAAGGCCTTTGACAAGATACAACATCACTTCATGATCAAAAAAGTGAATTCTTTACAACTACCCATACAGTTCTGGTGTTATAGATGACCAGTGCTTTAAAAAGTTAATCCATTGGAATGGTGTAAATTGTGATTTTACACACATTGTATAAGCAGTTTGTCGATTTATTTATGTATATAGCTTATAGGTTTCTCCATTCAGAACAAATTATACACAGAAATTTTAAGAATTGGCAATTTGATATCCTCCAAACCTATTGATAGAGACTGAAAAGATTAGTATCCAGATAATGTTAATTTTTTAGGTTCTATACAGGTTATTTTTGAAGCTCCTATGTGCTTGGTATAACACAAATGTTGTTACTATATGGTGATGGACCATGTGTTCCTATGATGCCACCTTCTTTTGTTCTAGTTGAATATAAGAGTGGAAGCTTGTCTAGGAGTATTCAGCAAGTCCTAGTTACAAAGCAGTACAAGCATAAAGTTGGGGGAGGGAGGGAATATTTTTTGATGTTGGCTATCCTTATTGGGGTAAGGTGGAATCTCATAGTTGTTTTAATTTGCATTTCTCTGATGATTAGGGATGATGAACATTTTCTTAAGTGTGTGTTTGTCATTTGTATATCTTTCTCTAAGAATTGCCTATTCAACTTTGCGCCCCATTTTGTGAGTGGGGTATTTGTCTTCTTATTGTTTAGACTTTTGAGTTCTTTGTAGATTCTAGAGATTAGGCCTCTATCAGTTGGTTAACCTGCAAATATTTTCTCCCATTTTGTGGGTATTCTATTGGCTTTGCTTATTATATGCTTGTCTGTAAAGAAACTCTTCAGCTTCATATGATCCCATTGGTTGAGTGACTTTTTAAGAACTTGAGCCACTGGGGTTTTGTTCAGGAAGTCTTTTTCCATTCCTATATCATGGAAAGTACTTCCTAAATTTTCTTCCAGTAGTATACGAATTTCTGGTCTTATGGTGAAATGTGTGGATCAAGTTTTAGTTTCCTGCATGTGGTTATCCAGTTTGTCCAGCACCATGTGTTGAAGATGCTATCTTTTTTCCAGCCTCTATTGTTTGGGCCTTTGTCAAATATCAAGTAGCTATAGTTGCTTGACCCAAAATTCAGGTTCTCAAGTCTATTCCATTGGTCTATACTCCTGTTTTTATGCCAGCACCATGCTGTTTTTATTACTATGGCTTTGTAATATAGCTTTAGATCAGGTATGGTGATGCCACCAGAGGTATTTCTTTTGCTGAGGATATGTTTGGTTATGTGAGGCCTTCTGCCTTTCCATATGAAATTTGAGATCATTTTTTCTATCTCTGTGAAGAACACTGTAGGGATTTTAATTGGAATTGCGTTAAATCTATATATTGCCTTTGGTAGGATTGTCATCTTTACAAAGTTAATTCTGCCTATCCAGGAGCATAGGAGGTCTTTCCATCTTCTCAAGTCCTCCTCCATTTCTTTTTTGAGAATTTTTATATTTTCATTGTATAGATCTTTTACTTCCTTGGTTAACATTATTCCAAGGTATTTTATTTTTTTTGTTGCTATTGAAAATGGGACTATGACCTTTATTTCTTTTTCTGTATCTTTGTCATTTGCATACAGAAATGCTATCAATTTTTGTGCATTGCTTTTGTATCCTGATACTTTACTATAGTTGTTAATCACCTTCAGGAGTTTTGGTATGGAGTCTCTTGGGTCTCTTACATATACAATCATGTCATCAGCGAATAGAGCTAACTTAACTTCTTCCTTTCCAAATTGTATCCCTTTTATTTCCTTCTCCTGTCTTATTGCTTGAGCTAGGACTTCCAGAACTTTATTGAAAAGCAGAGGTGAGAGAGGACATCCCTGTGTTGTTCGTGATCTGAATGGTAATTCCTCCAGTCTCTCTCCATTAAGTATTATTTGGGCCTTTGGAGCTTTGTATATTGCCTTTATTATGTTAAAATGTGAACCGGCCATGCTGATTCTCTCCAAGCAATACAAGCATAAAGTGGGGGGAGGGAATATCCAACATTGGATCCTACAAAAAAAAAATACAATGAGGCAAGAGTATGTTTACATAAACCTATGAAAGAATTCACAATCTTGTAATGTAGGCCTTGGTTGACATTGTTTTGCTTTAAGTGTATTTACAAAGTCAGAATATTAAAACAATACATAATATGTTGGGTTTTAAAAATCTAAACTCAGCCAGTCACCACCAAAGAAAAATATTACTAAATGTTATACTTAAATCCAGTGTAGTTATTGTGCTGATTTCCTGGGTTATAGATTGATGAACGCTAGCCTGCTCAGTGTTGGCAAAGCCTATAGGAAAGGTGTCTACTGTGCTGTCAGGCAGGGTCTCCATCCATCTACATAGCTTCTCGCTCTGTTGAGCCTTCAAAAGGTTTTAAGTTCCCAGTAGTGAAAACATGCAGTTTTATAATTTTCCTCAGTTTGAAACACTGGCATGAATTTGGACCCTCAGAGGATTGAGAGATAATTTCAAAGTCATCACAGTGCTGAAACAAGATATCTTTATGAGTTTACATTATTCCCACTTCTATCTTTGTAATCTGAGTTACTGTTGGAACAGACTTCAAAGAAATGAAGTGCTTCTCTGATGTATGTAGTATTCCCAAATCCCAGAAATGTGTGGTTTAAGCATTGGACACTTTAGGTGCCTTTCCATTTCACATGATGGAATGATTTAACTGCCCGGCAATATCTTTATTTAGGAAATACATAAGTACACACAGTGTTTATTCTAAGAGCAACATATTATCATTCTGTCAGAAACAATTGTTTTCAGAAAAGTCAGCTGTCAATGAAACCTTCAAAATGATGACCTAAAGAATTAAAAAAAAATTAATCTATAAAAGTGGGAAAGCCAATGCTTTTCTTTCCAGATTATTTAGAGGAAGAAATAAGTTACAATGTTTCTGAAAGTACTTTACACAATAACAATGACTTAAAGAAAGGTTGGAAAGTAACAGAATTTTGCTTATTTAAAATAATAAACAGTCTTGTCAGATATTTGGCTAACAGAAATAACAACTGCTAATGGAATGTGGCAATGATTTATAAATAATTTACAAAACTTTCTGCTGCATCATCTCTGAATAGACATTAGAAATATTTGGATTATTATTTCCACCGTAACTTGGTAACTTCATGTAAGATAATGTGTATGTATAACTTTTAAATTCTTGCAATTAAAGCCAAAAAACCCCCCACTAAAACCTAGCTTTCATTTTCAGGGATCTAAACTATAAACTCCTTCCAGTAATCTTAGAAAATGGAAAATTTCTTCATTGTTTATTTCTCTAAATCATGTAATACTTTCAATGAAAGAAAATTCCCTTAATGCTCAAAAGGATCACTTTTCCTGACAAATGTTCAAACAATTGGAATCTAGTGCTTCACAGCAAACATGCATATCAATCAGCTCTGTTTGCAAAAAAATGATGATATATGCACTCTATATATGCATACATAAAATTTGTATATATATTTAAAAGTGTATTAATACAGTATACATATGATAGTTTGAGGTTTTAAAAAATCAATCACTGCAATGTCACAGTGTATTCCTGCAATGAGCACTAATATAACTAAAAAGTGAACAGAAGTAAAATCCTTGAAAAAAGACTTTCTTGGCATCCTGGAAAAATAGTAGAAAAAAAAAAAAGAAAAATTTAACTCACTGAAAGAAAACAAATGAAGATTCTTTCGGGGCATTAGTGATGAAAAGGAGAATTCCAGGGAGATTTACAGAAATGTGATGCCAAGTGAGGACAGCTTTTAGATCAGGCATGTGTACGTACGTGTCTCATGCTTAACCTGCCTGGCAATACCATGCCTGAGTGGTTGAATATCTACTAAATGCTAAGCCAAGTGTGATACTAGAATAAAGGCATACATTGGAGCTGTCTTCTGAAAAGTCATGCATTATTACTGTTTTCTTTACGGCCTCCTACTTTTAGAGATATGCTTAATAAGTATGATCCCCAACATGTCAGAAATGTCATTTTCTTAAATCAGAGTTCACTATTGTTTGGCTAAATACCTTTTCCAAGGAATGGGAGCAGTGTTATACCACATCATCCATGCCTAGAACATGAAAATAGAAAACAGAGTTGGCATCTTGATAGTGTACTCATGGATATAGCTCTCTTAGAATAGGCATGTACAACCACCCCTCTCTTTGTACACCACAAGTAGTTGCCTCTCTGTTTTCCCCTTAAAATTCAGACACTGAGATGGACATTCTTTTGTCTACTCAACTTTACTTTTATATTTTTAATACCATTACTTCCTTGGAGACCAATCTCTCTTATGATCTCCTCTGGCTTCCTTTGGCTGATGGTCATGGCCACCTTTTTTTTTTCTTGTGGGGGGGCATATACTCAATACTTTCTTCAGATTATTTTTCTAGTATTTTTGGGAAAGATTGAGCTCCTTATAGGAAATCAGAGTTCGGCTTACTGTTATGCCAAAATTTGTATTTGTCCTATTTTATTTCTGTTTGTAAAATGAATAAAAGTCAAAACTCTTAAAGCTGTGGAAGCTGAAAGACTATTAAAGATTGGCTTTTCTCTTAGTAAAGACTTCAGCAACAGGACAGAAGGAGCAGAGACACAAGATACAGACAGACAGAGAAATGGATAGACAGACACACAGACAGAAAACCAGGCATAGTAGGAATAGCCAAGATTTTCCTGTTGTGATTTTTCAAAACTGGACTTTTATAATTTTATTTATGAGAGAGAAAGAAGGAGAGAGAGAGATAGAGAGTGAGAGAGAATTGGTGTACCAGGACCTCTAGCCACTGAAATCAAACTACATATGTGTGTGCCATTTTGTGTGCATGTATGAATTTGTGCATATGTGTCACCTTGTGCATCTGGCTTATGTGGGTTCTGGGGGCTGAACATGCGTCCTTAGGTTTCACAGGCAAGTGCCTTAACTGCTAAGCCATCTGTACATCCCAGAAATGGACTTTCAATTTAAATGCACTAAATGAACAGATTTTAATATTTTGGTGATTCCTTCATACTTAATTCACTCAAGCTTTAAACAATGAACAATAATTCATTGTTTAGTGAAAAATAGTATTCCATTGTATGACATAGTTTTTCCAGTTTCAAGATATTATGAAAGCTGCTAAAGACATATTTAATATAACTCACTTTTCATTGAAAATGTACTAAAAAGTATGCTATTTGCTGGGTTTTTAAATAAATAAGCATTTTAAGAAAAATGTCATAAATACATATTTCAGCTGCTTCACATTCTTGCCAACTGTTATCAGTGTTTTATGTGATCTAGCCTTGCTAATATATGGTGCAATTGGTGATTTTGATTTGCATTTTCCTGATGGCTAATAACATCCAACATCCTTTAGAGTAATTATTAAATATCACTTCTTCTGTGATGTATATACTCAAATCTTTTTTTCTTTCATTTCATTTCAATTCATTTCATATAACAGGTTATGCAATTTTATCCCCTCACTCCTGATTCCATTTCCCTGAGGACCCTCCTCAGTGGGGTTACGGTGTTCACTATGGGATCATGAAAGCCTCAGTCAGTTTCTGTGGGGTAGTGGGAGACCAAGCCTCAGGGTATTTCTACCCACTCTGTTGTTCTTACAATTGTTCTGCTCCTCTTCTGCAAAGTTATCTGAGCCATGGCAGACCTGTTGGCAGTCTGATTTGGTGTTGAGTTCACCTTAGCTTCTGGTTTGCTGCACTGATAGCTTTTGGTTGAGCATGATATCTGTTACCATCACCCTGGAGCTGGTTGTCAGGCTAGCAGTGAGAGTAGTATTAGTGTCACTGCTTTATCTGCAATTTCTTTTGGGTTCTGGGAGATGTGGTACAGGTGGCAAATCTTTTCTGGGGAGAGGTGAGTCAGTCAGTTGTCTTCTTGCCACATGATCTTGGTTCTCCTCTGTTTTCTCTGCCATTTGGAAAATAAAACATTCTCCAACCAAGAGTGATCTCTTCTTGGGTTAAAGGGGTTGTTCATAGCTATTTCAGAGACGTTTTGGTGTGTAAGCCCACTGTTCTTCTCCAGAGAGCAGTGAGGTTTCAGCTTATTGCTAAAGTCTATGTGTTTCCTAACCATGGAATTATGACTTGGTTTCCAGCACCAGATATGAGTTCTCTCCCACTGAGCAGGCTATCTAGAATCTACAAAGAAGTCAAAAAATCTAAACAATAATGATACAAAACAACCCAATTAAAAAATAAGGTAGAAAGTTAAATAGAGAATTCTCAAAGGCAAATACAAATGGCCACTGCACACTGAGAGACATGTTCAACATTTTTAGTCTTCGGAGAAATGCAAATCAAAACATCTGAGATTTCATCTTACTACAGTCAGAATGGCATTCATCAAAATGACACCAATGCTAGCAAGGCTGTGGGGAAATAGAAACCTTTACCTACTGCTGATGGGAGTGCAAAATTATGCAACCACTATGGAAATAAGCATGAAGTCTCCTGAAAAAGATGAAAATAGATCTACTACTTTATCCAGCTACACTGCTCCTGAGCATAGACCCTAAAGACCCCACTCTTTGCTACAGAGGTACCTGCTCATCCACATTTGTTGCTGCTGTATTCAGAATAGCTAGGAACTGGGATCAACCCAGGTGCCCATCAGCTGATAAATGGATAATGAAGATGTGGTATATATACAATGGAATTGTACACCCTCGTATAATAGTGGCACATAGCCTTTGTGGGTAACCATCAGTGCTTTGGACATGAGGCCAGCTCAGTGGGAGAGAATGCTTTTTCCATTTTTAAACTTGGGTATCTCCCCAGTCATTGAATCATGAAAGTTCTTTAATAGATTGATTATAAATCTTCTGTCAAACATATTTATTGTGAATATTTTCTCCCAGTTCGTATTTTCTTTTCTCTTCTTTTCTTTTCTGTTTATGTGAGAGAGATAAAGAGACAGACAGAGATAATGGGAATGCCAAGGCCTCCAGCTGCTGCAAACAAATTCCAGACACATGCACTAACCACCTTGTCTGTGTGGCTTTGCATGGGCACTGGGGAATTGAACCTGGGTCCTTTGGTTTTGCAGGCAAACACCTTAAACACCAAACCATCTTTCCAGCCCCTAAGTCTTTATTTTCTTAACAGAAGTTATTAATTTTGATGAAACATAGCATATAATTGTAAGCTAGTATATTTCAATCCTAATTAAGAAAACTGTCAATCACAGTGTTAGGATAATGCCTGTTTTCTTCTAAAAGGTTTATGCTTTTCACATCCATATTTCTCCAATATTACAGATATTGCTTTGTCCTTGCTACTGATTATCACCTTGTGCAAGATATAAGAAAGCTATATGAATATCCTATTTGTGTCAGTTTTTCCCTAATCAATTTACCATCCATGGGTTTTTCTTATCCCAGTTAAATTTTGGTGATGGCTTAAAGTATGAGCCTTCTATCTTTATCAGATTTATCAGTTGTTCCATGTAAGAAGAATTCTATCTATATATCTTCTATCTATAATCTGCTTGTCTGTCTATCTGTCTATCTATCTATCTATCTATCTATCTATCTATCTATCTATCTATCTATCTATCTATCATCTATCTAGGCAGTCAACATGGAATAATACAGTCTTGCTTTATTGAATAGATTATGATAAATTTTCATTTATTTCAATTCTCAAATTGCCCCAAATATTCTCAAAGTGAGTCTCCTTCATTTGGAGTCTTCATTTCCTTCAAAGCATCTCTGGCACTATTTTTTTTAGTTCCTGACTAAGGAGATGGCTCAAGCTCATTCTCAATTCTCCTTGTTTTTGCTCCAGTGTCATCCATTCTTCCCATGATCCCTGGGTCCTTGGTCCTCTTTAAGGAGAAATTTTATGTTGGAAACAAATTTCTGAGAGTTGAGTGTGGCTCATTGCTATGGGGATGATATTAATTATATGCTTTTCTAAGTGGCTTGCAAGAGAATATGAATTTTTGTTAACCTTTTGTCTTTATGAAATGACTATGTAGTTACTTAAAAAGGTCATTTCATTCCAAGTCAACCTCTCAAGTTTCCTATCTGACTTTGTCCATTTTATGTTTGTCTTTTCTTCTTTCATGTGAGTGTTCTAAAAAAAATAGTTTTTCTCAATTAGTAATGTGTGGCTTGACTTGATTATGGTATTCCTTAATACAGAAAATAATGTGAAAGTAGAATGGTTTCATGTATCATTTTCTCACCTTCCCCTTAAGTTGGTCCATTATAACCAAACTGCATTTTCTCTGTCAAATCTTACTACCAGTGTTTGCACTAATGTGTTTTGTTTTCCAGAATCCAGTTTAGGAGTACACATTACACTTGGTTCTGATGTTCCTTGGTTCTCTGCAATCACTGACAGTTAAATGTCTTTCTTTGTCTTTCATAACCTTGTAATGTTAAGGGGTATTGTCACTCATTTTGTGTAGTGTTTCTCATCTTGAGTTAATTTGATATTTTCTAATGAATAGGTTGACACTGTGCATTATCAGTAAAGATATACAGAGGTGGCGGGTCTTTTGTGTCATGTCATGAGGACATGATGGTATCTTGCCACATTATCAGTGATGAATATTTTCATCATTTAGTTAAGGTAGTGTTGGATATGTTCCTCTACTCCATAGTTACTATTTACTTGTTCAACCTAGTAAATGTTTGATGAAAGATACCTTAAGAATTGAGCAAATGGCCAATTTCTACTTTAATTTTTTCCTCCAACTTAGTATTCATAAGTGGATTTTGCCTTCAGCAATAGTTGCTATGGTGTCCTTATCTTCATCTTTTATTTCTTTTTTAGAAAATATTTTATTTATTGACTGATTTGAGAGATATAGCTAGAGATACAAAGGGAGAGAGAGAGAGAGAGAGAGAGCAAGAGAGATTGGTGCACCAGAGCCTCTATCACAAATCAACTCCAGACTCATGTGCCACCTTGTGCATCTAGCTTTGTGGGTAGTGAGGAATTTGAACTTGGTTCCTTAGGCTTCACAGAAAAGCACCTTAACTGCTAAGCCATCTCTTCAACCTAGATCATCTTTTATTTCGTTCATTGTACATATTGTTATTGAAATACTTCATTAAAAACCAGTTGTTTCTTCTCCAATCTCCTCAGTTATTTATTAAATCAACAGATTAACAAATATATATTTCATTACTCGAAATGCTATTTTAATGTTTAAGGTATTACAACTTTGTCCTGTGGGAACTTTTTCACATTGGCCTTGATATGCTTTTAACATTAATAATACTTTGGGGAGTTGGTGTGGTTTTTTCATATTGCACAGCTTTCTGACACCATAAATATTTCCTCCTTAGAAAATGGTACTTAGAAATAAAGATCTACATGCTAAGCTTGTCTATGGCCCTGTTGTCATGATTTTAATCATTATCAATGGAAAGAGCTAATAATCAGATGCATATATATTGATCCATATTTACCTTTATATGTGTGCATCTAACTTACATGAGTACAAACCAACGCCTCTGACTACATTATTAACCAGTAAGTGAATTTTCTGTCCATAATAAACCTTAATTTCATTATTTACAATGTATTTGCAGATTTTTTAAATCCTAGAATATATATAGTTTCAAAAATGCTAAACCATATTCTTAAGAGAAACAAACTTACCAACTAGAAGATAGCATTGTGTAGGCTTCTTTAGCCTGAAAATGTTTAGCAAAACACTCTGATTTGAAAGTTGCTTAATTCACTTTTATTCCCCAGTCTCTTCTGTGTGATTATGTGATTCATTTGTAATACAGTTGTTTTTGTTTGTTAGAGTCTGATTTCCATCTTTCTCTACATCCTGTTTTCTGTTTTGTTTTAATTTACATATACAATTATTATGCTGTATAGCAGAACTGCGTGTCTACCATCAGTTCATACAGATCAATGTCACTACTCAGCATGCCTCTTGCTACCCCAATGGCACCATCTCCTTGAATAGTTCCTCAGGAGTCACTCAGTTTCTCACAACCATAGGTCTGTAGTCTAATCTTATTTTCCTTTCCAGGGTATTATGTAAACTGGATCATACTGTTGTTGTTTTTTTTCTTTTGAATCTAGTTTATTTCACTTAATACAATTTGTTTAGGATTTATCTGTCTTTGTTACCAGGTAAATCAATAGCTTATTACTTGTATTGTGGAGTCATATTTCATTATTTTTTCCATGTCTAAATGACTGGCTTGTTTCCAATATTTGTTGGTTATACTTTCTCATCACCATGGCAAAATGCCTGATGAAAGTAGGTTAAGGAAAGAAGGGTTCATTTCAGCTCACAGGGCAGTACAGTCCATCATGGAGTAGGGAGACATAGCAACAGGACCAGGAGACAGCTGGTCATGTTGCATGTACAGCCAGGAAGCAGATAGAGATGAATGCTAGGTTATCTCACTTGATCCTTTGTATTCACTGCAGGACCCCAGCTCATAGAATGGTACTACTTACATATAGGGTGGCTCTTCCAACCTCAGTTAACCACACCTCGAAACTCCCCCACCCCCAGACATGCCCAGGGCTTTGTCATCCAAGTACCTCTAGATCCTGTCAAATGGAAAAATCATTATCAACCACCACACTGATTTTAAATAAAGCTGTCCCTAAAACATTCATAATCATATTTATGTGACCATGAATTTTCATTTTTTTCTTAGATAACAAACCAAAGGTTCAATTTCTACATCAAATGATAGCTTTTTAAATTTATATTAAACTGCCAACTGTTCCCAAAATGGCCTCACCAATATTCATGTCATCAGAGTTCCAAGTGCTTCAGCTCCTTGCACAAGCTCCTTGCTGACTTGCCATTGTGTGTTTCATTTTATTTTGCCATGAAAATAATGGAGATACAGCTTTGCACCTACTTGTTATTGGTTTTCATTTTGAGTATTTTTTTTAATTAGTTTTCTATTCAGCAAATACAGGCAGTTTGGTACCATTATTAGGCTCATCCGTGACCTACCCTCTCCCCATTGGCCCCTCCTTGTTGAGGTATATGGGTCATGCATTGTGGAGTTAGCCCTCAGTAATTGGTATGATAAATGTCTCTGCACATCATGACCCAACATGTGGCTCTGACATTCTTTCCGCCTCCTTGTCCACAAAATTTCCCTGAGCCATGTTGGGTTCATTTTTGGTCTGCTTCAGTGATGAGGTGTTGGGGGCCTCTGAAGCTCTGGCTCTCTGATTTGGTAGGAGTTGATTTTTCTCTGTGTTGGTCTCCTTCCCCCTTGTGTTGGTATCTGCTTCATTAGGAAAACAGCACCCGTGGCTTGTTTCGCCAATTTTCCTTAGTTTCACCTGGGGCCCTTTTGAGGTATGATGGGGTGTATCTCTCCTTAGGATCTCATGTATCTGAAAAAGAGAAGCAGATTCTCCAATGGAGAGTAAGTTAGCACCAGGACAAATGAAATAACCCTTACTTTTTTTTATAATAGGTGTATGCCCTCTTGTAGCCCATGATTGATGGTAGGTTGATATTGGAGAGAGGGCTTATGTTTGGATATCGTTCTGACTTATTTCTCAGCTCCAGCTATGGGTCCCATACCACTGAGGGGATCATTTAGCCAAATCAAGAGCAGTTGGTTCCCCACCATGGCTGTGTGTCACTATTGCACTTGTGTGGGCATCACAACCGGTTATTTGTTGCTAAGTAGTTGAGTATTCATTTCTGTTATTGGAAGCTTTAATATGTGAACATGCAGTAATTTGATTGTGTTCCCATCCCATTATCCTCTTTCATCTCCTTTCCCTCACCCTAGAAAACCACTGAGGGCCTTCCTCTCTCAAGGTAACAATTTCTCTCTTTTGTTGCCCCATTCCTTATGTTATTCCTCTGTTCTTCATAGCAAAATGTTAGTGGAAAACTATGCTAGTCTTGTGGGGGTGTTGGAAACCACTTAAGGGTTATGAATGTACTGCTGCTTCAAAGAACACCTACTTACCCTGGGACTCTTACATTCTTTCCACCCCCTGTTCTGCAACATTCCCTGGGCTGTGGTGATAGTAATATCCTTTTAGTGTTGAGCTCTTGGTAGCCTCTTATTTTATGCTTTGATGAGTTTTGAATCTCCTCAGGGTAAGCTACCATCTCCATAGAGATGGTTCAATAGCTAGCAAGGAGCATACCACTCACTTTATTCTGCCACTGTTTCTGCAATTTTTCCTGAGCTCTGGGAAGAATTTAGTAGAGATGACTCATACAGTGCTAAGCACAGGGCTTTCTCATCTTGTCCCTTTGGTGAGTCTTGGGTCTCTCTGGTATTCATCTGTATTGTGAAAAGAAGGTTGTCTATCCAAAAATGAGATCAGCATTAATCAAAGCACATAAACATATGCAACTAGAAGGTATTTTGATGGGCATAATTAATGTCTCATTTAAGCCAAAGAACAGTGGGAGCTTCTCTCTGAGGTCTATGACCTACCAAGTCATTACCTTTTGACTTGGTTCTCAGTACCACATGTAAATTTCCTTTCACTGATCAAGCCTCATATCCAAGCAGAGAGTAGTTGATTACCACCATAACCGATGGGCCACTGTGACATGATACATCTTGGCCTGGCTGGTTGATTTTGTAGCTTGTAAGATCCACTGCTTGTTTGGACAGTAGGTGATCTTTATTTCCCAGTGGCTCTCATAGCACTTTCCAGCACTATGACAGACAGCTGGCAGGGAGATGACTTCCAGCTCAGTTACAGCTTGATTTCTCAAAGTCCAGTGACTGTAGTCTACAGTGTCTTCAGCAATAGGATATTACCATCTAGTTCTGGTGGGTAATCAAGTGCTTTGGCAATGTCGTTCATTGTTTCTGGGAACTTTTGGGCCTTCCTGATCAACAGTTTATCTTCTAAATAGACATTCTTTGTTAGAAATATGATTGTGAATATTTGTTCATGGTTCATAGTCTGGCCATCTTTTAGTTCTCTTTACATTGCATGTTTGTCATGCAAAGTATTTTATGTGCATGAAATCACAGTCACAATCTATAGTTTTTTAAACGTTTGTTTATTTTTTGTTTTTATTTATTTATTACAGACAGAGAGAGGGAGAATGCCTCTAGCCACTGCAAATTAACTCCAGATGCATGTGCCACCATGTGCATCTGGCTTAATTGGGACCTGGAAGGTTGAAGCTGGGTCCTTTAGCTTTGCAGGTATGCACCTTAAATGTTAAGCCATCTCTCTATCCCATAATCTATAATTTTATTGAAAATGATCTTGCATCATATTTGGAGAGCCATACTCTTATTTTTCCACTCACTTTTCTTATACTACCTATATGGTTTCATTTTTAAAATTTGTATCTCTCCTGCACTTTAAGTTAAATCTAGTATGGTATAAAGAATAGGTCGTTATTGGGTTGGAGAGATGGCTTAGTTGTTAAGCACTTGCCTGTGAAGCCTAAGGACCCTGGTTTGAGGCTCCATTCCCCAGGACCCATGTTAGCCAGACGCACAAGGGGGCGCATGCATCTGGAGTTCATTTGCAGTGGCTGGAGGGTCTGGCATGCCCATTCTCCCTCTCTATCTGCCTCTTTCTCTGTCTGTTGCTCACAAATAAATAGTTTTTAAAAAGTATAGGTCATCAAAAGAAAGAGAGAAGAGACACAAATTAATAAAATCAGAGATGAACAAGGCAACATCACAACAGATTCCAGAGAAATTCAAAAAATCATAGGGACTTACTACAAAAGCATATACTCCACAAAGTATGAAAATCTGAAAGAAATGGATGATTTCCTTGATCTATATGACCTACCTAAATTAAATCAAAATGAGATTAATCACTTAAATAGACCTATAACAAACATGGAGATCCGTACAGTTATCAATAATCTCCCAACTAAAAAAAGCCCAGGCCCGGATGGATTCACTGCTGAATTTTACCAGACTTTTAAGGAAGAGCTAACACCATTGCTTCTTAAGCTTTTCCAGGAAATAAAAAAAGAAGGAATTCTACCAAACTGCTTCTATGAGGCCAGCATCACCCTGATACCAAAACCAGGCAAAGATAGAACAAAAAAAGAAAATTACAGACCAATCTCCCTCATGAACATAGATGCAAAAATTCTCAACAAAATATTGGCAAACAGAATACAAGAGTATATCAAAAAGATCATTCACCCTGACCAAGTAGGCTTTATCCCAGAGATGCAGGGATGGTTCAACATACGCAAATCTATAAATGTAATACATTACATAAACGGGTTGAAGGACAAAAATCACATGATCACCTCATTAGATGCAGAGAAAGCATTTGACAAAATCCAACATCCCTTCATGATAAAAGTCCTACAGAGACTGGGAATAGAAGGAACATATCTCAATATAATAAAGGCTATTTATGACAAGCCTACAGCCAACATATTACTAAATGGGGAAAAACTGGAAGCTTTTCCACTAAAATCAGGAACAAGACAAGGGTGTCCACTGTCCCCACTTTTATTTAATATAGTTTTGGAAATCTTAGCCATAGCAATAAGGCAAGAGACACACATAAAAGGGATACACATTGGAAAGGAAGAAATCAAGTTATCATTATTTGCAGATGACATGATTCTATACATAAAGGACCCTAGAGACTCTACTAGCCAGCTGTTAGAGCTGATTAAAACCTACAGCAATGTAGCAGGATACAAAATAAATACACAGAAATCAGTAGCCTTCATATATGCTAACAACAAACACACAGAGGATGAAATCAGAGAATCACTCCCATTCACAATTGCATCAAAAAAAAAAATACCTTGGAATAAACCTAACCAAGGAAGTAAAGAATCTATACAATGAGAACTTTAAAACACTCAAGCGAGAAATTGCAGAAGACACTAGAAAGTGGAGAAACATCCCTTGTTCCTGGATTGGAAGAATCAATATCGTGAAAATGGCAATCTTACCTAAAGCAATCTACACATTTAATGCAATCCCTATCAAAATTCCAAAGGCTTTCTTCATGGAAATAGAAAAAACAATCCAAAAATTCATTTGGAATCACAAAAAACCTCGAATATCTAAAATAATACTGAGCAACAAAAAAGAGGCTGGTGGTATCACCATACCTGATTTTAACCTATACTACAGAGCCATAGTAACAAAAACAGCATGGTACTGGCACAAAAACAGACATGTAGATCAGTGGAACAGAATAGAGGACCCAGATGTAAGCCCAAGTAGCTATAGCCACCTGATATTCGATAAAAATGCCAAAAATACTCATTGGAGAAGAGACAGCCTCTTCAGCAAATGGTGTTTTGAAAACTGGATAAATATCTGCAGAAGGATGAAAATAGATTCTTCTCTCTCGCCATGCACAAGAATTAAGTCCAAATGGATTAAAGACCTTAACATCAGACCGGAAACTTTGAAACTGCTAGAGGAAAAAGTAGGGGAAACCCTTCAACATATTGATCTTGGCAAAGACTTTCTGAATACAACCCCAATTGCTCAGGCAATAAAACCACAGATTAACCACTGGGACCTAATGAAATTACAAAGATTTTGCACCGCAAAGGACACAGTGAAAAAAGCAAAGAGGCAACCTACAGAATGGGAAAAAATCTTCGCCAGCTATATATCTGATAGAGGATTAATATCTAGGATATACAAAGAACTCAAAAAGTTAAATAATAAGGAATCAAACAAGCCAATCAAAAATGGGCTATGGAGCTAAATAGAGAGTTCTCAAAGGAAGAAATACGAATGGCATATAAGCATCTAAAAAAATGTTCTACGTCACTAGTCATCAGGGAAATGCAGATTAAAACTACATTGAGATTCCATCTCACTCCTGTCAGATTGGCCACCATCATGAAAACAAATGATCATAAATGTTGGCGGGGATGTGGAAAAAAAGGAACCCTTCTGCACTGCTGGTGGGAAAGCAATCTGGTCCAGCCATTGTGGAAAACAGTGTGGAGGTTCCTAAAACAGCTAGAGATTGATCTACCATATGACCCAGCTATAGCGCTCCTAGGCATATATCCAAAGGACTCATCTCATTTCCTTAGAAGTACATGCTCAACCATGTTTATTGCTGCTCAATTTATAATAGCTGGGAAATGGAACCAGCCTAGATGTCCCTCAACAGATGAGTGGATAATGAAGATGTGGTACATTTATACAATGGAGTTCTACTCAGCGGTAAAGAAAAATGAAGTTATGAAATTTGCAGAAAAATGGATGGACCTGGAAAGTATTATACTAAGTCAGGTAACCCAGGCCCAGAAAGCCAAGCGCCACATGTTCTCTCTCATATGTGGATCCCAGCTACAAATGACTGGGCTTCTGCGTGAGAATGAAAATACTTAGTAGCAGAGGCCAGTAAGTTGAAAAGGAGGCATAAAGGGTGGAGAAAGGAAGGGAGGAGGATACTTAATAGGTTGATATTGTATATGTGTAATTACAATGATTGTAATGGGGAGGTAATATGATGGAGAATGGAATTTCAAATGGGAAAGTGTGGGTGTGGGGAGGGAGGGAATTACCATGGGATATATTTTATAATCATGAAAAATGTTAATAAAAATTAAAAAAAAAGTATAGGTCATTATATTTTATGGCTGAACAATTATCTGAACAGTGTTTAAGAATGTACCTTTGCCTAGCAGTTTCAGATGCCACCTGTGGCCTGTGATTAGTTTCCATAAATTGCTGATCTATTGCATGGCTTCTGATTCTGCTTCTTTTGTCTGTCCATTAATATGTCAGTATTCACACTGCTTTCACTTGGGTTTTCTTAAAGAAGGCTATATTCAATATGGAGATACCATGTGCAACTTTTTGTTCATAGCTCCTTTCATTGTTTACCTACTCTTTACAATTATTTTCCATTTTGAATATAGGATCAATTTGTCTACTTCTGGAAAAATACTTTAATTGTGGTCACATGGGTAGATTAAATTTGGGAAATCTTATATTTTAATGGTATTTGAGACTTTCAAAACATTAATAAGATTGTTTTTCCCTTTATTTTATTTACTTTTACTTTGGTACCATTTTCTCAACATTTATTTACTTATTTATTTATTTAAGACAGGGGGGCATATATATTTAGAGAAACAATGGGTACACCAGTGTTTCTAGCCACTGCAAATGAACTCCAAACACATTGCCACCTTAAACATCTGGCTTGCATAGGTACTAGTGAATCAAATATAGGTCCTATTGACAATTTTTATATATGTACATAATGTAATTTGACCATAATCCCTTCTCATCACTGTATCTAGTATCCCCTCGCATGTGCCCCTTCAAGTGAACCCTTTCCTTCCCCCCAACCCTTCCCTCTACTGTTTTGATGGCTTTTTAAAAATTGTTTTGCTCCCTTTATTGTCCATGATGTTATGTTGGTTGTGCAACAATTTTATTAATTCATTTAATCTTCTTATATCTTTAAAGATCATTTGAAAATATTTCTTTTTCATTTATTTTTGCCCATTTGTGTGGTATGAGTGCATGTGCATATGTGCAATTGTGCATTTGTGTGTGTGTGTGTGTGTGTGTGTGTGTGTGTGTGTGTGTGTTTGTAGAGGCTAGAGAACCATCTTGGATGTTATCCTCAGAAATATTACCCATCCCTTTGTGAGACACAGTATGTAATTGACCTGCAAGCTCATCAGTGAGGCTGAATTGGCTGACCAACATGCTCCTGGGGCCCTTCTATTTCTTCCTCGCAGTGCTGTGGTTACAGGTCTATGATACTATACCTGGTATTCTTATGTGGTTGTTGGGGATGGACTTGAGGTCTTTATTGTTGTGACAACACTTTTCACACTGAGCTATATATCTCTAGCCATACACTTATTTATTTATTTATTTATTTTTGTTCATTTTTTATGTATTTATCTGAGAGCGACAGACACAGGGAGAAAGACAGATAGAGGGAGAGAGAGAGAATGGGCGCGCCAGGGCTTCCAGCCACTGCAAACGAACTCCAGACGCGTGCGCCCCCTTGTGCATCTGGCTAACGTGGGACCTGGGGAACCGAGCCTTGAACCGGGGTCCTTAGGCTTCAGAGGCAAGCGCTTAACCGCTAAGCCATCTCTCCAGCCCTAGCCATACACTTTTAAAAATGCATTTTTATCATAAAGACTTTGAAGCTAATTGTGCAGTTTAAATTTTGAATATTTATTGTTGCTGTTACAAATTGATTTTTCTCTTATTTTAATCTTTTTTATCATATAAGCTATCACTATTTTATAATTATTAAGAACATTTTGTATGACTACATCATGTGTTAGTACCATCTTTTACCTCCTCCCTGCCCCCATTCTACAAGGAGCCCTCCTCAGTGGGGTTGCTGGTATTTACTATGGGGTTGTATGTGATGTGTTGTGGGAGCAGCAGTCAGTTATTGGGGGGAGTCAGTGTCTCTGGGCATGACATCCCAACCTGTGACTCTTACAATCTTTCTGCCTCCTGTTAAGCAAAATTCTCTGAGACTTTGTGGGTGTGTTTTAAGTTTAATTGTTGATGAACTCTTAGGAGCCTCTGGATCTCTGCTTTGGTATGTATTGATATCCTTAGCATCTTTCTCCTTCACCCTGGTACTAACTGTCAGACTCACCATAGAAGTAGTTCTATTGCTTTGTCTCCCTACTTCATCTGTGGTTTCACCTGGACCTTGACTGAGATGCAAGGGGTGTTGTATCTCCTTGAGTCTCACTACCTTCTGAAAAAGGAAAACATATTCTTCAACAGAGAGTGAAGTCAGCATAGGTTAAATTGGAAAAGCATTATTAATTTGGGGAGAGTTAGATGGATGTAGGCCCTCTTTTAGCCAAAGGCTAGTTAGTGGAAGGTTGATATTGGACAGCATATTGCCTCCATAGGATTCAAACCTGGTTCCCAGCTCCAGAGAATTCCTTTCCAGTGAGTGGATCTCTTAGCCAATCAGAAAGCCATTGATTACCCACAAAGGCTGTGTGCCACCATTGCACTGGAGTGTATTTCTTGTCAGGCAGATTGTTTCTGAGTAGCTTAGACGCTTGCATGCTCACACTGTTGTTGACCACTTTCCCCCAGCAGCTCATGAACCACTTTCCAGCACTAGATGTGCTAACTGCCCGGGACTGGCTTTCTTCCAGCAAGGTCTCTCATGTTCTGTGCCAGCAGCTATGATGTCTTCAGCATCTGGGTCTTACCTTTAACTCAGACAAGTAGTCAAGTGCTTTCACAGAAGCCTGTCTTGTTTGGGGGATCTTGTAGGTTTCTCTTCTCAACAGCTCAGTAGAGGTAGTACCTATTTCTACTACTGCTAGTTACAGGTCAGAGCCAAAGTTTTTATTTTTATTTTGTATTTTTTTATTTTAGAGGGAGCAAGTGAGTAAGAGAGAGAGAGATAGATGGACAGACAGACAGACAGACACACACGCACGCACACACACACACACACACACACACACAGAGAGAGAGAGAGAGAGAGAGAGAGAGAGAGAGAGATTGAGAGAGAAAGAGAGAGAGAGAGAGAATTGGAGCTCCAGGGCCTCAGCCAGTAAGATAAAACTCCAGACACTTGTGCATCCTTGTGGGCATGTGTGACCTTGCACTTGCCTCACCTTTGTGCATCTGCCTAAGGTAGGATCTGGAGAGTCTAACATGGGGCCTTAGGTTTCACAGAATCTTAACCACTAAGCCATCTCTCCTGTGGCAGTGCCAAATTTTTTTAAGGTTAGGCTTTATCCTCCAGGGCCCTTCTTTTTAGGTGCTCCCCCTATACTCTTTTTGAAGGTTATATCTTTTAGCCTACCTTCAAGGAAAAAGGTTCTATGATACCAGTTGATTTTGGGTTTAGTTTTGTATTTATTTCCCCATACCTTCCCATTTATCTGATATGCCAGCAACTCAAGCTGATCCAGGTTAGGAACTGCAGATGATTGAGAACATGTGGCATTTGTCTTTTTGTGATTATGTGTGTTCACTGATTATGATCTGTTCTGAGTTTATCCATTTTCCTACAAATTTTATTGTATCACTTTTCATACTGCTGAGTAGAATTCCATTGTGTATATGTAACACAACTTCATTATCCATTTGTCCAATGATGGGTACCTGAGTTGACTCCAGTTCTTAGCTATAAGGAATTGAGCAGCTATAAACATGGTTGAGCAAATATCTTTGTAGTAAAGCATGGAGTTAAATTATTGATTTTTAAGGAAACTTTTTATCTATATTTGCTAACACTTTGTATCATCTGCATTTGTTTACCATTGATTCTCTAAGGACATTTCCAGTTATTCATGTTATTTATAGATATAACTTTATGGCTTCTTTTTCATGTCTAATAGCATTGGTTAAAACCTGAAGTAAAATATCAGCATAATAGAAAGTTAGGTTCACCTACTTTCTTCTGGGTCTTAGTAGGAATTTCAGTAATTTCTTCTTCAGTGTGTGTGTGTGTGTGTGTGTGTGTGTGTGTGTGTGTGTGTGTGTTTGTATGTGTGTGTAAGGAAATATCCTTCTAGTCCTCTTTATCACAGAGTTGTATTAAGAAGATGAGGAGATGTTTCAGGGGATTAAGTACTTGCCACTCAAGCATGAATTCCAGCATTCAGAACCCCGGTGCCCATATTAAAAATTTGAGGCCGTAGCAGGAGTTTTAACCCAAGCCACACCTATGAGTCAGAAAAGAGGCACAAACAGAGAATCTGCTGGAAGATTGTGGGTGAGTTGGTCTGAAAAAAGGAACAGCAGCAAACAACATAAGACCTTGCCTCAAAGGTAGAAGACAATACTGACAGCTCAAAATTGTCCTCTGAGTCACATGTGTGTTCTTGAACTCACACGCATAGACACACACAGCCAATTTTTGTTAGAAATGAATGCTGATTGTATATATTGCCTTTTCTGTACCAATTAGTATTTTATTTTAGATACTGTAATTGGTCTTACAATTTTCATTAGTTTCTTTTACAGTTTTCATCTCTCCTGAAATCCCCATCTGATTATTCATACACCATCTTTACTTAATTTATTAACATTAGTCATAAGTTCTTTACTTTTCTCAATTCTTATGCACAATTTCTAAATTTGCCTTCTCTTGATTATATTTCTGGCCCTTGAGTCATATTTTCCTGTTTCTCTGCTGATATGCTGGGCATTAGATGACAGTGATTCATTTCCCTCTAAAGGGTGTTAAGCACTGTCCCAGCAGGCCGTTACATTGCTGGAAGATCATCTTGATCTTCTGGAGGCTTAGCTGCAGGTTCTTTTGGAGAGGAATTGCTATCAGTCTAAGAAGCATTTCTTAGTCATGGTGACATTTATTGTTCAAGAATATGGAGGCTTAACAGATCAGATGAGGTATTTGTGTATCCTTTCTTTGGGGAAGTTTCCTCCTAGATTTTTAGCTTTTTCTTTGACAACCCTGTACTCTATCTGAGTTCTTAAGCAATTGACTGTCATATTCTGTGTGAATTCTATCCCTTCCTTAGGGAATAAAGGGTGATGCCTTTGGAGGAATAGCCAAATGTGTGTGGTTCTTCTTCCAGTGGATGAATCCTTTCTCCCCCAGTTTTCTGTTGGCCAGTCTCCAATCTCCAAACACATGAAAAAGTATTGTCTTTATAACTTTTTATTGTCATTAGAAGGAAGTTTAGTCTGGTTCAAACATCTCTGCCATTACTTAAATCCAGAAGACCAGGACAAAGATGAGTCTCAGTATAATTAGTTCCAAAGTATGTATATTTTACATTGTACCACATGGTTCTACCTATTCTGAGTGGCACTTGCTAAGTGTGAAGAAATAACATTTTATTAATTTTTGATTATTGCTCAAAGTTAGGGTATAGAAAATAGCTGGTAGTCTTCGAACATGTTAATTGGTGAATAATTTGTTTTTTAAAGAATATTTAATTTTTATTTATATATTTGAGAAAAGAAGAGAGCCAGAGTGAGTGAGTGAGAGAGAATGGGCATACCAGGGCTTCCAGCCACTGCAAATGAGCTCCAGATGCATGCATCACCTTGTGCATCTGGCTTACATGGGTCCTGGGGAATTGAACCGAGGTCCTTTGATTTTGCAAGCAAATGCTTTAACCACTAAGCCATATCTCCAGCCAGAATAATTTGACTGTTTTAAGTGAGCTGACTTGGAGTTACTAACCTGATTGGATTTTCCATGATATCTGCTGTGACCTTTGTGAACCTGTCCCATGTACTAGTGTTCTTTTTTTTTACACACAGCTAGGTGAAAAAGATCAATCAGCCCTCCCACTTCTAGAAGGCTGAAAAATACTTAGTATTTAAACCTCAAACTTATAACAAAATATAGGTTCTTCTTGATACTAGGCCTCACTTCAGACAAGACATGCATTCACAATTTTGTTTTTTAGTTTTGTACTCAGTGAATACAGTCAAGATGGTACCATTGTTAGCCTCTTCCCTGATTGCCCCCACTCTGCAGAGCCCCTCCATGTTGCGGAATATGTGTTATTATTCATTGTGGGGTTAGCCATCAGTTATGAATAGGAGGCAATGCCTCTATGTATCATGACCCAACATGTGGCTCTGACATTCTTTTGGTCCCCTCTTCTGTAAATTTCTCTGAGCTATGGTGGGTTCATTTTAGGCCTGCTTCAGTTATGAGGTCTTGGGAGCCTCTGTGTCTCTGGATATATGGTTTGGTAGGAGTTGACTATTCTCTGTATCTATCTCCTTCACCATTATGCTGGTACCAGGTTCACCAAGAAAACAGCACTTTTGCTTGATTCCCAATTATTCTTAGATTTAGCTGGGACCCTTTTGAGGTACTATGGGATGGTTTTCTCCTTAGGATCTGCATCTGTCTGAAAAAGAGAAGCAAATTCTTTGATGGAGAGTAAAGTTAACACCAGATAAATGGTATAACCTTTTTTTTTAATTAAAAAATTTTTTTAGAGAGAGAGAATGTAATATGTGTAGGCCCTCTTGTAGCCCATGATTGGTGAGAGATTGATAATGGAGAACAGGCTCATTTTTGGATATGATTCTGACTTGTTTCCCAGCTCCAGCTATGGGTTCCATTCCACTGAGCAGATCAGTTAGCCAAATCAAGAGCAGTTGGTTTCCCACCATGGCTGTGCACCACTATTGCACTTGTGTGAACATCATGTCAGGCTGTTGTGTTTGCTGCTGAGTAGCTTAGACCATGAGTTTCCTGTATAGATATTGGTCATGTTCCCCCAGTCACTCACGTAGAACCTTCTGGTACTAAACATGCTAACTTGGGACTGACTCTCTTCCAGCTTCCAGCCATGTCACTCCATGTTAAATGCCAACAGCCTATGGTGTCTTCAGCAGTAGGGTCTTACCATTAACATTTGGTGGGTCATCAAGTACTCTGACAGAAATCTGTCTTCTTTTAGGAAACCTTGTAGGACTCTGATCAAGTGCTCATTGTGGATGATAGCCACATGCTAGTACTGGGAGTTACAGATCAGCACCCAAGGAGAAAAAGAAGAAAAAGGCAAGTATAGAAAAGAGATAGAGATAGAGATAGAGAGATAGAGAGATAGGGAGATAGATAGCTAGAGATAGATAGATAGAGAGAGAGAGAGAGAGAGAGAGAGAGAGAGAGAGAGAAACTGAAGGAGATTAAGGTCAGTCTTCATCATACCCTCTCCAGGGCCTTGTGATTCAGGTGTTCTCTCTAAGGGCCTGGTGAAGGTTCAGCCATTTGGTCTGTCATTTAGAATGTATAATTTTATGGTACCATTGCCATTTGGGTCCAGTTTTGTGTCTCCCTTCCCTCCCTCTCCACCTACCCTATTGAAAAGATCAATTAGACAGAGCCAATAGTAAAAATAGTAGCCATCCTTAAACTTAACAACTAGCAAGCATTCACAAAATTAAAAAATATATATGGCAAATATACAGAAAAGAGCACATTTTACCAAAGATTCTTTCAAATAACTCTGTTGGTCTCAGAAGCAAAAAATGCATATTTATAGATTTATGATTTCTTTCTTCATTATTTCAAATGGAAAATGTGAATTCAATTTTGGCAACTGTCTGCAAAAGTATTTCATATGAGCAGTTCATAATGTTTTCATCTGTAACATCATCAAGTTATGAAGGACTCAATATGACTCACATGAAGATTGCAAAGGCATGTTCTATTTTGCAAGTGCTTGGTATATGAGAAGTTAACTATTAGTTGTTAAGTTTAAGGATGGCTACTCTTCTTACTATTGGCTCTGTGTAATTGGTATTTTTATATATTTAAATAAAATATACTCTAAAAGAATTTGATTTTTTAAGCTTCTGTCCAAGAACTCAGGGAAGGATCTGGGTTTATGACATGTGTAATGATCATTCTTGTGCTAAACACAAAACCCTTTCTGGGGGAGAGCTGTTCCCATGTCCCCAGTGACTATGTCTCAAGTGTACAAATATACTAATATATTTTATTTAAAACGGCTATTTTGGGCTGGAGAGATTGCTTAGTGGTTAAGGTACTTGTCGGCAAAATCCAAAGACCTAGGTTAGATTCCCCAGCACCCATGAAAGCTAAATGCACAAGGTGGTACATACATCTGGAGTTTGTTTGCAGTGAGTGGCTAGAGGCCCTGGCATGCCCGTTCTCTCTCTGACTCTCTGATGAAGAAATAAATAAAAATTTCATTTAAAATGGTTATAGTTGTTTTTATCTGTAAGTTTTTGGTTATTCATGCTATGTCTTAGTGACTTTTGAAATATAGACCAAAATCCTATCATTGATTATCACCTGTCATATTTTTGAGTGATGTTTTAAGGAGCACTAATTTTATATATATGTAAATTAATAATGGGGTGAATGTCTGGAAGAAAAAAGTAAAGATCACAGTAGTTGGGTGTTTTCTGATAAGGCCTTGAAACTGTCACTCTTATAGAAATATAAAGGAAGTAATATTTAAGATAATTAAAGAAATAAAATCAAAGAATATCTAACCTGATTTGGCAAATGGATGAAAATGACTGGTAAAGGAGGAGACAATTTGGTAAGAAAGATGGCTGCTGAATAAGAAGTAGGCTAGCAAAGAGAAAATACAATTTCAGATAAAGGATTATATTTAGGGATATGGTTGAGGATAGAAATGGCTATTTGGGATTCATTCTCATAGAACTGATGGATGGAGTATTTAGAGTGAGTAAGACAGGGTTAGCCATCATCTATAATACAGCGGATGATGTTATGGTAATTCTGTGGCACAAATTTATAGAAACATTTTGTCTTAAAATGTTTTAGTGTGACATATTCTGGAGTGCATTTCTGCACTAGAAATTGGCCTCATTTTCCTAGCAGTTTGCAACTCATGTATATTAACCATAGTCTTTCAAATTTCAAAGCAAAAATAATCCCTTGGGATTTCTCTACTGCTTATTATCATTCTGTAGACACACATGAGAAAAATGTTAAGCAGGTTTATAGGCAAGCTTTGATTTAAGGTCTCTCTCTCTCTCTCTCTCTCTGTGTGTGTGTCTCTGGCAAATGGTTCAGTTAAGTTTTTTATTGTAATTTTCTTACTGATTGTCAAACTTGGAACAGAAACTTCTGATCTCTCATTGTGCCTTCATTTTGGATTTATCATTTATAACAGGAGAACCCACACTTACCAAGGCATGATCACTTTTGGTTGTCATCTCTGCTGCTTCTCTTGTGAGGTTACCAGGGGAAGGGTGAACTAAGCAACTCTGTACTTCTCTACTTCCTACTTACCTATTGAATGCTTTGATTTTCAGTATCAAGAAAACTAGATTCCATCTGAATCTGGGGTTTTGCCACTCTTTAAGGAGGAGATCTGGTGGCACTGGTGTTGGGTAGATACTGTTTAAAACAAAATTGTCATCTCAGTTTTGTGAGTCAGGAATCAGAGTGCAACTTAGCTAGGTCATCTGGTAGTGGTATCTGCTCAGAAGGCATCTTCTCTGGCTGAAGTCATCCTAGGCACTTCTAGGTAAAGAATCATCCCAGCTCACCCTCTAGGTTGTTGATAGAGTCAGTTCCTCAGAGGATATGTGGAGAAGGCTGCCCTTGGAGCCTTCTCACCAGGCCTCTCAGAAGGCAACTACTCACATTTGCCTCATCAGAACAAAACTGAGAAGGGAAGAAAGTATGTTACCAGGTGGATGTCTGGTCTTGCCATATCATCACTACTGCTATGAATTTTCATGGGAAATGAGTCACTGGATCCAGTTCAAAATGAATTCATGAAACAGAGAAGTGTGTAGCACAGAGGAATAGGATATAACTATAAGCCAAAAAGCATTGCAAAAGTTCTATACTTCCTCTGGGGGAGGGGCTTCTCTTCATGAGTGGATGCTGTCAGAGCCATGCTAGAAGTACTCACTGTCCCTGAACTTTCACAACTAAATTCTGCCTCCCTTCAAATAGGTCATGACCTCTTTGGTTCAGACGAGAGCCTGTCTGGTCTCTTTAAAAGATTTTGATACCTACTGGGATTCTACATGCAATTGTCGTATTTTCACATGCACAATTTTTAAGAATTCATAATGTAACTTTTTGAACTTCTGATAGACTTTTCATAAAAATTTCATAGATTCATATTAATTTTTTCTATTGTAGGAATATTTTATTGTGATATGATTAATATACATTGAAGGTTATTTTTAAAGAAACCATTTTGCATGTGCAAGTTTTTGTGCATGTGTTTATTACATTTTTAAGTTATTATACAAAGTATTATATATTGTCCTGGCATTTTTTGTTTTGTGTTTTGTGTTTTGTGTTTGTTTCTGTTTGTTTGTTTGTTTTTTGAGGTACAGTTTTGCTCTAGCCCAGGCTGACCTGTGGAATTCACTACATAGTCTTAGGGTAGCCTTGAACTCACAGTGATCCTTTTACCTGTATTTAGTTTATTTTCTTCCCTCCATATCCCCTTCTCCTTTCATTCTCCTCCATTCTTTGTGCTTTCACATGTCATATGTGTCCTTTTGTCCTTCTTACCCACTTCCTCAGCATCTTCTTTTAACTCTTTCTTGATCTTCTGTATAGATTTTTAGGCTTTACCAATCCCTTTCCCCCACATATTTGCTGTTATAAGTTGATCCTTGCTTGTAATATTTAAGTAATCTTTTAAATAATTTATTAGTATTCTATGTGATCGAATAATATGATAATATCACCCTAACTTGGAGTTTTCATGTGTATGTTAAAGATAGTCAAAGTCTTTTCCAGAGTACTAAGTTGGGGACACACTTGTACCAGTTAAGCTGCAGCCACTTCTGTACAAGCTGAGGCTACAGGAAGTCCTGCCAGGGCAGGACATGGCTTCCTTCTGACTGTGATTCAGGAGATCTTGGCTGTTTGAAGCGTCCTTCAGATCACCTAGGAACCTGGAACCTTATCCTGCTGCTGCCCTGTGGTTCAGATTCCAACTTCTCTTCCTGAGTAGACACGCATAGGCCATGTGTTGTATACCTTCAAGGGGACATTATTCACAAAGACTACAGTGTGCAGGATTCCCCTGTCAGTAAATTGTATTCAGTCTGTACAACTTAAAAAATGTCATCTTCTGCCAGGCTTGGTGGTGCACGCCTTTAATTCCAGCCCTTGGGAGGCAGAAGTAAGAGGATCGCTGTGAGTTCGAGGCCACCCTGAGACTACACAGTGAATTCCAGGGCAGCCTAAGCTAGACTGAGACCTTACCTTGAAAGAGAAAGAAAAAAAGGCACCATTTTTCAGCCTATTAGAATGACCTGGGCTGGGATGATTTGCATAACTCTTCTACATTCCCCCACATCCTTTACATCCATTCACATACAGGTCTTCAAGATACCTATCACCTGGTTCTTGCTTCTCTGAAAAGGAGACACAAGACAGGTATTCTGGATTTCTACTACACCATACTGAGAATAAATCTTTGAAATTAGAAAAAATATTAGGAGTATTAAATTCTAACATTCAGAGATATGATGATTCCCAGAATCATAATAACTAGGAGGTGAATGGCATTCAATAAGGAATAACTCATTATCAGTCATCAATAACAAAGAAATTTCATGTATATAACTCGCATTAGATTCTGAATTTTAGTGATGCCACTTGTGAATACATCTAGATGGTGATTATAGGGATTTTTTTCTCACTAAGCAGGTCTCATAAAACCCACACATTTTGTTGGCCTAATTGAGTTACTATATGTTCTTGAAAGTAATTAAGCTATGTAACCCTAAAACATCTCAATTTACTTTTATGTGAATTCAGATTGTTGTTTCTGCCCTAGTTAACCAAGGTGAGTGAACTGTTCCTCTGTGTGGTCTGACACCCCCTAGAGCTGCCTGTGTGTGGGAGGTAGCCCCTGGGCCTGAGGTGGGAAGGTTTGGGGCACTATGCTGAGAACAAGCTATAGCTGCTGTGAGACTGATTTTTAGGGGGTTGGCTTCTTCCATTGTCTTGCTAAATTTAGCCTTCTTTAAATCCATGCTCTCATATTTTCAGGTGTGCCAACTTACATCCCACAATTCCTTTAAATTAAAACAGAATATGATGCTTCCAAGAATTTTCATATTTTTTCTTGGACAGAGTTTTATGAATATTCCAACTGAGTAATTGGATGTTCTGTGCATAGCATGTGCACAATAATATTTCCTTAATAGAATTTGGGAACCATAGACATATTTTCACCTTGTTGTAGGGAAAGGGAAACTTAAATCAACTCATAATACTCCTTGTCTTGGGAGAAATAATGAAGAAAGGGTATAGAAGACTACTCTAGCATCTAGTAATGTTTAGTATGATGCAGGAAATTTAAGGTGCATATTGATTCAACTTCTAACCCATCCCCACTTTACCCAATTTCTCTAATTCAAGTGAAATTTTCTTGGCCCCTTTGAGAATGATGCTTTATTCCCAGCCTTAGCTCAGCTATATAATCTGAGTTAGTCCATAACCAACTCTTCTGGATCAATTAAATGATGAAGATAATTGATGTATTCTGTTATCTGCTGAGTACTTGGAGATACATTAGATGCATCACACATAAGATTATAGCCTCTAACCACTTCTCTGTGACTGCTAATTTCAGAAACAAAATAAGAATGAGCAATGAAGTTGGTTGGAAATTTAGTAGAACCACATGGCTGTTTGGGGGTTGTTATATTGTTAGTGTACTCCAAAGCTGAAAAATCTAGTAATCTTTACTCAATACAGTACTGCAAACTCATCCATATGGATATGGCCCTAAATCCTCAGTAGATGCTCAAATAATAGTCTTATCCTTGGAGTATAAAGATCACCCACAATCTTCTACATTTGTATATGTGTGCCCAGGTAGTGGTACTGTCTTTGAGCATTTGAGAGGTGAGGCTTAGGTTGAAGAACTGGATCACAAAGGGACATGCTTTCAAGTTCATAGCCCAGCTCCAGGTCAACCTAGATCTCTCTGCTTCCTACTTCTTGACTGATGTAACAGGTTGCCTTATCTTCCTGTTGCCATAGCCACAATACTCTGGCCAATATGCTTTTCCTGACATAATGGACTGTTCTCCTTCAAACTAAAAACAAAAATAATCCTTTCACTCTTGTGTCTTGTATTTGTATTTCTTGATCAGAAAAGTAACTAATATACATAGATGTTATGGAACCCTACATATATTATGCTTCTTTTTCTATTCAAATAATCCCCACATATGATTTATACATTAGGCACTGTAAGAAATTAACATCAATCACTAACAAAAGAGTAGTTATAACATTCAATAATAAAAGTTCTGTGAATATTGTCTTATTTTTTCTCAAAATATCTTACTGTGCTATAATGACCATAATTGATGTTAACCATGAATGACAGGCACTACTGTAGCGTCACCTTGAATGAGTGATAGGTGCGTTAGTGTCAGGCACTATTCTTGTCCCATGCCAGTCCATCCTCACAACAGCTCTTTACTTTCTATAGACAAGGGCAATGAGGCTCAGAAATCAAGTTGTTTGCCCTGAAACACCAGAGTTGAGTTTTAATTATTATACCTCCCTGGAATTCATAGATATACATATGTAAGTATGAAAGACCCTGGCCTCTGGGATATAGTTTAGCTAATCTGCTGCACTATCTTGTGTGTTTTGAAAGCAACTCCAGATGTATCACCATAATATGGATGATTCTCTATTATAGTTTATATTTTATTGTTATAACCAGCAAAGATGAGGAAACCTACCAAAAGATGACAAATTATTTGTGCTATAATCAGAGCTACAAACATGTCTGGGATGAGAACTCAATATTTTAGCCTTATTTCCAATCAAGATTTTTTTTGTGGGGATGGGGAAGTAGAAAACAATAAAAATGGACGTTTTTGTGTGCTGTCTGAATATATTTATTTAAAGCAATTTTAACACTATAATAATGATTTATGCTTTTCAGATGAGTGTAGAATAGGACAGTACTGTTAATTATTTATTCTTGGATACTTGATTCATATTTGTTTTTCTTAATTTTCAGTGATATTATATTTGGCTTTTTTTTTTCAAGGCAGAGTCTTACACTAGCCCAAGCTGACCTGGAATTCACTATATAGTATCAGGGTGGCCTCGAACTCATGGGGGAATCTCCTACCTTACCTCTGCCTCCTGAGTGCTGGGATTAAAGGTGTCTGCAAATATGCCTGGCTACATTTGGTTTTTATATTCTGTTCCAATAGCATCTGCTTTCATGACATGAGGTGGCATTCACTTAGTAATGGTGACAGCAGCCTTCACATAGTTTTTCAGTGTTCTTCTTCTTGGGCTAATACGTCAGAGACCATACCTCTGTTACATGCTGATCTCTTGGTCATTATACCCCAGCCTGAAGAAGGAGGCAAGGCAAGGAAAGGGTTAGACACTTAGTGATTAAACTGGGCAAATAGAACTTTTAGAACTGTGACAAAGATGAAGGCAATGTCTAAGCATCTACATGGGGGATTGGGACCCTTTCACTTATTTTTTGAATACTTGGACATTTTATTATTTCCTTAGGAAACACATCAACAGTTTTCTTGGTTGATCCCGTATGCAGCTATCCCTACTCTTGCTGATGTCCAGAGTCAGTTCATCCCCCAGATGAATCCAGCCCATTGGCACCATACAACAGTCTACTTATCTTTGGGGCAAGATGATTGACTTGCTGTCTGAATGGTTAGACTCCTGTTGGATGACTTTATGTCAATTGCCATCCATGGGTGACACTTCCAAGGCTATCTTTCTGACATCATTTTTTTAATAAGGCAAGGTGTAATGATTAATACATCACAACATTTCCTTAAAACATTGATAATGATATTCAGGAAAATGACAGGAGGTGTCCATTGCTTCTGAGGCAAAGCTGACTTCTGAGAAGGAACTCAGAGGAAGCCAGAAGGATAAAAGAAGGGTTGAAGAAGCTCAAGAGCAGTAAGTGTATTGTTCTTGAAATAAAGAATCGAAAATTAAGGCATTTCACCTAAAGCTTTGAAACACTATCTCATTCTCTGAATGTTGCTTGGGTTGAAAGCAGGGAGATGATTTATATTGGGCCATCTCTTTCACAGTGCTAATTTCATGTTTCTCAATTATCCAGTGACTTTTATCTCAAAGGTGCTCAGTCTGACATATTGTACAAATAATCCTTCTCTGTATCCCTGGAAAGACATTATCTCCTTTTAAAGGTATTGATGCCTGGAAAGACAAAGAGTATCGGGTATGGATGAACACTAGCATATTCATTTACTACACATAGGCATTGGCAAGTTGCCCACTGCTTTTCATAGCTCTGCTCTGTTCAGTGGCTTCTTGCTTCTTGTAATTTCAGAAGAAAGTCCTAACTTGACACCAAATGTTCAACACCTCTTTAGCAGAAAATAAGCCATCAAACCCCAATCCCACAAGAATGCCGATACAGGATTTTTAAAAATGGAGAAACAGCATGCCTTCCAATAGCAGAATAGTTGCTAGTTGAAGTTGTAGCCTATCTACTAGTCTGTATCTAGGTTGAGAATTCTCTGGAGACTTGTTCAAATAATACTCATGATAGGCCTATCCATGTAATGTTGTCTAAGGATTGCATCCTGGTGTAATTCAGGGCAGATGAATTCATTTTAGTATACATTGTGCAGAATGAGAACTAGGCAGCTTTACCCACTTACCCATAAAGCCAGATTCACAAGGTGGCATATACATCTGGAGTTTGTTAGTAGTGGCTGGAGGGCCTATTGCACCCATTCTCACTTCCTGTCTATTCTCTCTATCTATCCCTACTTGCCAATAAATAAATATAAAAAAATTCATCATTTTGTCAGTTTACTACCACATAAGTTCTTTGCCAAATATTTGACCAACAGTCTTAGGTTATTCGATTCAATTTCTATATTCTAAGGGTTTCTTTCCTGTGAAATTCTAGCCTTTATTCTCACCTGTTCAGAGGATACCCTGAGGGGATCCTTTCATTACCAGGGTACCAGAGTTGGGATAGCACAAGTTTTCTGGTTCTGGGGCAGCTCCTCTGGCTCCTATCTTTTCATCTTCCCTGTCTCAGAAGAATGTTTGGGATCTTTTGTAAGCCCAACAGGGACACTACATGGCAGTGTTGATGAAAACAAATGTTATTAAAGATCTACTTTCCCATCCTTATTATAACTCATGTAAGAGGAATCTAAGTTGCATTTTATGAACATGATACTTAATACTCAGGCTGAGTTGGGCATGTTGTTGGAAGTGGAAGATGGATTAGTAATAAAATCCATGTTCCCTGCCTTGCAAGAGCTCATGGCCCATGGAATAAATGCACATAATAAAAAGGACACCTAGGGGCTGGAGAGATGGCATAACAGTTAAGGCACTTGCCTGTAAAGCCTAAGGACTCATATTAGACTCTGAAGGGCCCACCTAAGCCCAACACACAAAGTAACACAAGTGATCAAGGTCACACATGTAAACAAAGGGCACCCACATCTGGAGTTCATTTGCAGTGGCTGGAGGCCCTAGCACGTCAATTCTCTCTCTCCCTCTCTCTTTCTCCCCTCTCTCTTCCTCTCTCTCTTTCTCTCTCTCTATCTAATAAAAAAGACCAGTCTGTTGGGCTTGCCTCAAAAAATAAAGGACATATGGTAAACATGGCCCACCTCCTGACAGTTAGGAAATAATTTCTTTATGTGTTAAGTGGAATTATGGAAGGCAATGATTTATTTTTTTCTCCTTGTTCCATGTTTCTTGATTTCTCTTAAACTATTATCAATACATGTCATGGCTCTCACAAATGCACACTGAATTTTGTGTGTAAAAATTTATCATTTTGTAGAACCAGGTGTGGTGGTGCATGCCTTTAATCCCAGCACTTGGGAGGCAGAGGCAGTATGATCACCATGAGTTCGAGGCCACCCTGAGACTACATAGTGAATTCCAGGTCAGCCTGGGCCAAGGTGAGGCCCTACCTCGAAAACCAAACCAAAACAATACACATACACACATACACACACACACACACAACATTTTGGGCTGGAGAGATGGCTTAGTGATTAAAGTACTTGCCTTCAAAGCTGAAGGACCACAATTCAATTCCCCAGTACCCAGGTAAAGCCAGATGCACTCATTCTCTCTATCTCTACTTGCCAATAAATAAATAAAATCATCATTTTGTTCAGTTTACCACAACCTTAATTCTTTGCCATAGGGATCAAATATTTGACCAACATTCTTAAGTTATTTGACTCAGTTCCTTCCCTCCTTCCTTCCTTCCTTCCTTCCTTCCTTCCTTCCTTCCTTCCTTCCTTCCTTCCTTCCTTCCTTCCTTCCTGTCTATCTATCTATCTATCTATCTATCTATCTATCTATCTATCTATAAATAAAGCAGATAGATAGATTGTAACTGCAATATTGATGACATTACCGATATTCATTCTTGAGGTGGAAATTATTTTCTAGTGGAAACATCTAAATGATAGTTCCAGTGTCTGCTCAATTGTCCTTCAGATATGAAAAATCACTAGGTGAAATTCAAAAATGACTAGCAAAATATGCCAAAGGCATAGTATAGAAAGCTCAACAGAAAAATCATCAAATTTCAATTATAATTTATGAAAATATATATGAAAGTGTGTGTGTGTGTGTGTGTGTGTGTGTGTGTGTGCACATGTGCATGTACAGAGGGAAGAATATGACTGTCATTTGTGAAACAAGAAGGGAAGTTGCATAGTGGTCTATATATAGACTTGGTAATTGCACTGCTTATTTCTGCCTAAGTAATTCTCTTATCCCCTAACAAATTGATCTGTGAAACACTTTAAAATGTATCTTTTAAGAATATTGTATTTATGAATTCGAGAGAGAGAGAGAGAATGGATGCCTCTAATCACTGCAAATGAACTCCAAACAGATGTGCCACCTTGTTCTTCTAGTTTACATGGGTTCTGGGGAATTGAACCTGGATTCTTAGGCTTTGCAGGCAAGTGCCTTAACTGCTGAGCCATCTTCCAGCCCCTAAAATATATATTTTTTGTTTCTTAAATGGCTAAGGCCAAAATTTATTTCATAACTTAACATCTATGTAACCCTAGACTTAACATTTAAGTCTCTATGTCCTTACTGTGAAAGGGAGTCACACTGTCTTCCCAAGGTCAGTGAGAGGTTGTAATGAGTGTGTGCATGTGAAAAAAAGATCACAAATATGGCAGCCACCTCCAGAGATGGCAGATGATACTATGTGGGTGCTTGAAGAGATGCCAGCAGGTTTCCTTATCACATTGGTTCTAAATGTAGAACTTGTCTTCTTTCAACATTACTTTTGTTTCACAGTTATGTGGGCACTTGTTTTAATATTTTGTTTTACAGATGATCTACATATTTGGTTTGGGTTTCAACAAAACAGAAAAATTTGAATCACATACTTTAGAGATTATGATTGTTAACTCTTTTTATTTATGTTTTTCTTTTTAATTTTAGTGCGCACTATGCATACATATGTGTGTTCATATGTGTGTAGTTGTACATATGTGCACAGATGTGCACGCATGTATGTGTGTTTGCACATGTGGAGGTCAGAGAACAACTTTGGGTGTCATTCTCAGAAATGCCATTCACTTTTTTTTTTGAGATAATATTTCTCATTCACTGATTAAAATTGTCTGGCTGGCCACTGCCCAGCTCGACCTCTCTAGCTTTGAGACTATAAATATGTATTTCCATGCCTGGCATTTTACATGGGCATTAGGGATCAAACTTGGGTTCACATGCTTGAAAAGCAAGCATTTTGCAGACAAAGCTATTTCCCAACATTCCTTTATATATACTTTTCTATATATTATTTCTTATCTTTTCTAATTGTTAATTTCCTAATTATCCTCTTTGGGGATAACCCGCATCCCCAAAGAGGAGGGTCCTTTCAGAGGGAGGGGGCAGGGTTGAGGGTAAGGATGGCACTAACGTGCTATTTACATACTGTGTATGTTCATAACTAATTAAAAAAAAATGAATGAGCCTATATATCAAGAAGTAAAGTAGTGGGCTGGAGAGATGGCTTAGCGGTTAAGCGCTTGCCTGTGAAGCCTAAGGACCCCGGTTTGAGGCTCGGTTCCCCAGGTCCCACGTTAGCCAGATGCACAAGGGGGCGCACGCGTCTGGAGTTCGTTTGCAGAGGCTGGAAGCCCTGGCGCGCCCATTCTCTCTCTCTCCCTCTATCTGTCTTTCTCTCTGTGTCTGTTGCTCTCAAATAAATAAATAAATAAAAATTATAAAAAAAAAATTATAAAAAAAAAAAAGAAGTAAAGTAGAGCTCATCCTTCTGAGACTCTGAATGGGAAGCCAGGAATGCAATGCCCTTCCCTTCCCTTCCCTTCCCTTCCCTTCCCTTCCCTTCCCTTCCCTTCCCTTCCCTTCCCTTCCCTTCCCTTCCCTTCCCTTCCCTTCCCTTCCCTCCCCTCCCCTCCCCTCCCCTCCCCTCCCCTCCCCTCCCCTCCCCTCCCCTCCCCTCCCCTCCCCTCCCCTCCCCTCCCCTCCCCTCCCCTCCCCTCCCCTCCCCTCCCCTCCCCTCCCCTCCCCTCCCCTCCCCTCCCCTCCCCTCCCCTCCCCTCCCCTCCCCTCCCCTCCCCTCCCCTCCCCTCCCCTCCCCTCCCCTCCCCTCCCCTCCCCTCCCCTCCCCTCCCCTCCCTTCTCCTCCCCTCCCCTCCCTTCTCCTCCCCTTTTCTCCTTTATTCTAGTCTCTTCTTTCTGATTGTAATGAGTCAAATTAATCTTAGTTCCTTTTTATCTAGATTCTATATATTCTATATGGCCAAAGCCATAGTTTTTTTTTTTTTTTTTTTGGTTCCTTAGTCTATTAGAATGCCTTTTGTTTCCAATCCCTCTATCCAACTACTGTAGTCTCAATGTATTTTTGTTTACATTCTCAAGACAATCATATTCAGGGATTGTCAGCTTAGGGCCAACTGTTTATTCGTGATTAATTTATCAATTTTGATGAGTAAAGGCACAGGTAATAAGCATGTATAGTATAACTTCCACTAGTTGGTGAATTTAGATAACATTCAGATAACTTTTCTTATCTGTAGAAATATAGACTTTATCATACCTTTGACAGACAATGTAGGATTAAATACAATAGTGAGTGTGAGATTGTTAAGTATAGAGTGTGGGAGCTAGAAGGGACTATACCAGGGATTCTTGAGATAATTGACACTTCTAGCAACTGATGTTCTTTAGATTAGATCTAGTTCCCTTTAACTCAAGTCCAGCTCATTTAGGAGACTTTTGCCCTAGTCATGCCAAAGAGCATGAAGGCTTGATGAAACGGTTCCTCTGAAGAATGGCCAGAGGCTACCAAGTTAGTTACTGAATAGTAAGCGAGGCCAAATTAGTGCAAAAGCTGCCAGAGACAATGATGGAGCTGCTTGTATTCCCAAATGTTGAAATATTCAATATATCTCCCAATCTTAGCACTTACATTACATCACCTTTTATTACAAAGGGCCAACAAAAGACTTCGAAATATTGCAAAAAGGTAAAAGTGGCTAATCTTCTATGAGCAAACATAAGTCATAGCTAAACTGTTACTTTTGATTAATTATTATAGGAACTAAGTACTTTTTTCTACCAAGTCATTGTTCTGAATTTGTGGCTCACCTTTAAAAAATGAAACTAAGCTTTTAATTTGGAAATGTTAGAATCTGGGGAGAATTGTTTAAATGTGCAGCTCTACAGTTTGCAAATGAAATAGGTCAGGCAAAAATCAAATTAACCAGCCAATGTGATACTTTCTCATGAAATTCTGGACTAAATTTCTATCTAATATTGTTTATTTTCATGGTTTCTATTGACACTATTGGATATCAATTGGAAAAATCCTCCTGACTCATTCCTGCTCCTGAAATGCTCATGAGACAGGATTTGACATTTTCCTCGCTAGCACCCACTCACCCAGAGCATGCTGTGGAGTCTAACTCAGCTATAACCTGAGGCGATTTGACTGTATAAAATGTCATTTCTGGGGTAAAATATCAGGTTGTATTGTCAGTTACACATGAGGATGCTTAATGATTCTTCATTTGAGTACTTGCTGATGTAGATTATGAATAACAACATAGTATGGAATCATCATTGGGATGGGTGGGTCATTTGGGTGGTTTGTCCACTAGATTACATGTGCAGAATGTATAGGCTAACATTCTCTTAAAATACCAGGGACACCTTCCAGAATCTCCAGGATGGCTTATGGTCAGATAACTAATTGATTTTAATGATCTAAAAATCTTTGGAGAATTAAGGTCACTACTAAACATGTGATGGAATACCAAATTGTATTAAATATTATGGCATGCCTCTTCCTCCTCATTACAGAAACCAAAGTTGTATGTACTGCTAATTTTTTAAAAAAATATTTTATCTATCTATTTATTTGTTTGTTTATTTATTTATTTATGAGAGAGAGAGGTAGATAGAGACAGAGAATGGGTGTGCCAGGGATTCTAGCCACTGCAAACAAACTCCAGATACATACTCCACCTTGTGTATGTGTCTTATCTAGATACTGTGAATCAAACCTGGGTCCTTTGGCTTTGCTGGCAAGTGCCTTAACTACTAAGCCATTTCTCCTGGTTTGTTTCTCAAGATAGGGTCTTGCTCTAGTCAAGGCTGACCTGGAATTCACTATGCAATCTCAGGCTGGCCTCAAAGTCATGGCAGTTCTCCTACCTCTACCTCCTAAGTGCTGCTATTAAAGGTACATCCAGCTTTGCCACTAAGCTTTTGATAAAATCTTCCATGATTCAAAGCCTCTGCCCCAAACAGTAGACTACTTCATCTAAAACTGTTTCTTTTTCATATGAATATATGAGGGTTTTGTGTGTGTCTGTGTGTGTGTGCATATAGAGATCAAAGGTAAACATATTACGTGTCTTCCTCAGTCACTCCTTACCATGTTTATAAAAACTGTCTTTTATTTGTATATTCATTTATTTGTTTATCTACCATCTATCTATCAAGTATTTGTTTGAGAGAGAGAGTTAGAGAGAAAGGAGAGAGAGACAGAGAAAATGGGCTGCCAGGACCTCCTGCCCACAAACTCCAGACTCATGCTCCACTTTGTGTATCTAGCTTTACATGGCAATAAAATCTTGGCTCTCAGCTTTGTTAAGAAGTGCCTTTAACCACTGAGAAATATCTCCAGCCACTACTATGTATTTCAAAGACATTTTTATTTATTTGATTAAGGAAATAGAAAGCATTTGCTAATATGGGCATACTAGGGACTCTTGCTGCTGCAAAGAAACTCCAGGGGTACGCACCACTTTGTGCATCTGGATTTTTGTACAGACTTGGGAATTGAACCTAGATTGGAAGGCTTTGCAAACAAGTGCCTTTAACCACTGAGCAATCTTCCCAGGCCCACATCCATGTTCTTTGAGACAGCATCTCTCCCTAAGTCTGAAGCTCGCTGGTTTGGCTAGACTAGCTAGCCAGTAAGGCCCAGAATCTCCGGTTTCTGCCTTCACTGCAGCAATGGGAATATAGGTGTGCACCATCATGCCTGACTATTTATGAACGTTCTGGGGATTGTACTCAGGTATTCATGCTTGAAAAGGAAATGGTACTGATTTAGCCATCTTTTCAACCTCCATCTACAACTCTATTAAATATTTAGCTTCCCACTTTTATTTATTTCTAATGTACAAATGTACAAAACTTTTATGAACCAAATTAATCTTTCCTCCCTAGCCTCATTTTTATTTCCTTCTGTAATATCATCTTACTGCATTTTAAGTCTTTCTTACATATCAGTCATATATTCTCAGGTAGTTTATGGGTTGCTAGAGAGTAGGGAAAATTTCTAAAATTCTTTATGTGCTGATGTTTCTCACATACTGAAGTACATGCACCAGCTGCCCTGCGCTGCTCTTTGAGCTGTGGGGAGCTCAGCTCAGCTGGGATAGATCTTTCTCAGAGAACTGCTGCACTTCATCTCCAATGTCTGGTGAAGGAGGGTTCTTCTCGTAGGAACTGTCACCTCAACAGTAAACGATTCTGTAATAAACTTTTTATCTTGTTAGCAAATTAATACAGTTTTAAATCCTGTTTATTGATGTATTTCTTGCATCTTATAATACATTTTATTTTTTATAATACATTTTAGATAGGAATTACCTCATATGTAATAAAAGTGAGTTTTATATGTTTACCTGCTATTTATTTAAACTAAGTAGTTTAGTCAAGGGGAAAATATAAATTTTTGCTTTAGGGCTATTACTTTGCACATATAAAACAATTTGAGAGGCAAAGTCTGGAGGCAAGGCAAGAAGTTTGAGAGTGCTTATTATCACCCAAGTAACAGAACATAATAAAGATGATGATGATGCTATCAGGGTGCAGTTTAATGGCATTGGTGTTGGATGAAGCTAGATTCAATAAACAGGTATTACATAGGTACATTTTTTTTTTTTTAGAAATTGAATTTTTGAAGAGCAAGAGGTGGTGGCATACTTTTTTCAAAGATCCCCCTGGCTAAATTTCAAAGAACAAGTGAACTAGAAGAGGTACAGGCTTATTTATTAGGAATTAATTGCAGTTGTTCCTGATTATAGCTGAGACTAGGAAAAGATTAGCAACAGGTGGAAGTGAGAAAGGTTAAGAATTAATGTGCTCTCCATTTGGTTGAAAGATATAAACAAATCAAGGTGCAACTAAAATAGATGCTTTCTTACTGCTGGCTAGATTTCATAGTGCTTGAAAGTGTCATATAGGCTACTGGAGAAGAAGTCATTAACAGTCTCAGTCTGTGGTGAACCCTGAATATTGCAATGCTGACATGCTAGGCAAGATGTGCTCACTGGGCTGATAGTGGTTATTACTATTGTAGGATAACCAACTGCTTTCTGATGGGATTTGAAGCCTACCCCACAAGAGGGAGTAAACCAGTAAACCAGGTCAAAAACCAGTGGCTGGAGAGGTGATAGACCCTAGATGAGCATCTACTATTGCTGTTGTAGTTTTGCTAAATGGATGGGTAGTTAAACTGCCTTTTCAATATTTGTGTTTGTGCTCATAGATTAGTGCTACTTTCATCTTTGGTCAGAAAGCTTTTTCTTTTTAAACAGTGTGTGGCCGTTAATGCAAGGGTTCATACCTAGTCAAAGTGCTAAAAACAAGCAACTGTTGATTGCTCAGCCCTTTGTAGGACATCTATATTACCCCCTACCAAGGCTCAGGGAGTATCATGGGAGAGAATGTAAATGCTAGAAGATGGGGAGAAGTGCTGTGGAACTCTATCATTTGGATACAACATGGACACTGTACTCATGAACTCACAGCATCTGGGGGTATTTGCAAAAGACCTGCACAAGACAGGGCCCGGAAACATTCCAACATGGATAGGGGAGGGGCTCAGGAGGCCTCACCCCTCCCTGAGCAGCTAATGGCAGTTGATGGTTGCTGAAGAAGTGGGAGTCATTCACTATAGGTGTACTATGAGTAAAGGAAGCCAGGCAAAGGAGTATACATAACATATGGTTTTATTTATTTATTTAATATTTTAGAAAATGTACATTTATCTGTTGTAACAACAACATCTTGTGGTTGTTTTAAACTAGGGTTTGTCGAGAAAGGTGAGGAGGACCTGGGTGGATTATAAAGGAGGGATGTCAGGTAACTTTAATGGGCAAGGTAAATATCCATTATCTTGACTATAGCATTGATTTCAAATATCAAAAACAATTGAGCTGGTTTAGTTATATGTCAGTGGAATTTAAAAAGAAGTACTGTGACTTTAAATGAAAAAAATTAATTCTCATCTAGCTTTCTCATCCTGTAATTCTCTTAATTTCAAGGGGAGAAGACCCAAGGTCAAGTGTTTTAGGAGAGTTTCTTCTGTATGAATCATGAAAGTCAGTTAGCTAAGGTACTAATTACTAACTTAATAAGAGAGGGCTCCTTCCTATGACATTATAAGTGTGATATAAACATGCATCTTGACTGAAACTGTATGTTCTGAACACAATTACTGAAAAATCAATCAATTGTCCTCGAGCCTTGTGTTGTAAGACATCGTTGGTAATGTATAATTATGGAAATCCACATGGAAATTGTTAAAATTTTAGAATTTTAAAGAAAATGTTATTTTATCTGTCAAAATAGATATTCACAGAACAAAATCATATTTGAAAATATCTGTTATATAATTTCTCATATTTTAAAGTCCCTTATTTTGACTGCCTTTCCTTTCATTTATTTATTTATTGAGCCATATCTTGCTATGTAGCCCAGGCTGGCCTGCAACTCACAATCTTCCTGCTTTTGCCTCCTGAGTGGTGAAATTATAGGTATGCACTACTAGGCTGCCTTTTAATGAGTAAAAATTCAACGGTGATTAATAGATTATCAGGAAACAATATCTTCTTAATTACCACAAATTCTTTATTAATAGACACTATTTATAAGGCTTCATGCCTGACACCTCTATGTTAGATGTTAAAACCTATACTTTTTCTAGATTGTACTTCTAAGTATTTTGAGTGTAAGTTTCATGGATTTAGCCATAGGTGGGCCAAGATTTAATGAAGATGATTAATAATGCTTTTAATAGAGTTCAAGTGCTTACATACAAATAAATTATTTGTTACTATGTTGTTTACTATTTATGCTTACTATAGTTAATAATTTATATTATAAAATATCAGCCCATATTTTTTACTTAACAAAATATTCTCATCATGGTGAGAAAAATATATATTATTCTTTTTCCACTGGAAATAATTTATTATTGTCTTTCCCACATTCATTTTTTGAGCTTTAATCTCAACATTTACATGTGTTCTATGATGTGAACCTAATATGACCACTCAGAATTCTATCTGCCTTTTAGAGGAGACATGAACATGGAATGACAGATGCCAAAAAGTAGCTGAGAGACTATGACTTAGATTTAGCTTTATGTTCCCCATGCCTCAAGCAGCTGAAATATCATTATGCATACATTTAAATTCTCTTAATGAGAAAGGATTAAAAATGGTACAGTGGGGTTGTAAATGACCTTAGCTATCTGAAAGGTATGGTAGACAGTTGGACCACATGATTTTTTTTCTTTTTTTTTTTTTTAAATGATGAGACTAATTCCTGTGAGCTTTCATCAGTTTCTATTGTTTTAATTAAATCTCAGTATCTCAAGTGGCTTAAAACATGGAAACCCATTTTAGAATTCTATGGGCCAGAAGTCTATTGTTGGTCTTGCCGGCAGCAGGCTATGACCCTCCTGTGAGCGTGGCCCATTTTCTCACCCGTCAGCACATAGAAGCCTAGGTTCCTTGATCCTTGCCTTCTTCATCTTCACTTCCTGCAGGATTACATCTCTCTGTAACTTCTCAGACTATTTCTTGACTCTTAGACTGAAGATTCTTTTCAAAGAATAGGTTGAACACACTTTCATTTATAATAAACTAAATGTAAACTCCTGGATAGTGTCTCTCTCTCTGAGGTCTTCAACGTTAATCATGCTGAAGTCACAACCCTTTGAGTGGGCACAGGTCCCAAGGATTAAGACATGGCCAACTCTATGAGCTTTTTTTTAAAGACCATATGACTATAATACTAGAGACTTTGGTAAATAAAATAAAGACATGGACAGAGGCTTGGAGATTTATAGTCAACCTTTAAAGGAAGTAGCTGAAAATTATTGCAAGAAAAATAACTAAGTTAGTAGTTTTTAAAGCTAGAGATTTATTGTAGTACATCCAATATCCATGGCAGGATATACACATACGCTAAGACTGGAATGATACAGAGAAGATTGTCATGGCCCCTGAGCAAGGATGATAAGTTCATGAAGCATTCCATACTTAAAAAAATACTGAATATACTATAAATTCTGTCCTCTCAGAGAGTTAAATAGATAAAATTATCATATATATGCACTAAATGAAGGACAAAATGTAGTTTTGTATTTTAAATTAGCATAATAAATTTCAATTGTCAGAAGACATAACTGATAAATAAAAAGACATATTAGACTTCAAAATCTTTAAAAAACGTTGCTGTGACATATCTTTTTTGTTTAAGTTAATTAAATGCCTATTATTTCTTGCAAGACCCCTTTAAACTATATTTTCTTACTGAAGTTAATTATACTAAATGAGCTGAATAAAATTAATAAGCATGTTGATTTAAGAGCTGCAAGTGTAGTTGGACTTGATGATCTTAAAAAGCAATTGTAGTTTGAAATTTAGAGCTCAAGCTTTAAAGCCAGGAGACAGTTTTGAATGCCATGGGAAATTTGTTAGTTTCAAATGTGCAGAAAGATTGAGAGATGCCACACCCACAATACCCCCACTGATCTCTATGAAGCAACAATTGGTTTTATATACAGTGAAGATCTGAGTTATGGAACAGCAGCATTTAGTCTATTTCTAAAAGTTAATTCACATGTGAATGTGGATTAGTAATGTATTTCCTAGTATACTTTAGCTATCTGACCTACTCTCCTCAGTTGAAAGAAAAGGATGTATGAAGGAGATGGAACTTGAAGCCAGGGAAGGGATCTGGCCTTATGACACACATCGGCAGGATAGGTGTGCTGCGGCCTTCTCACAGTTTATTTTCCCACTCACCTAGCCTTGACTGTTTCTAAATTTTGGCAAAAGTTACCATGAACATCTTAGGACAGGTTTTTCTGTAGATATAAAATATTAATTTTGTTAACCACCAATGTGTGTGTGTGTGTGATTGTGATAAAATACTTGACCCAAGCAAATTAAAGGGGAAAAGATTTATTTTAGCTCACAGTTTCAGAGACAAAGAGGCATAGTGGAGCACACCTATTCCACTCACCCTGGGGGCAAAGCAACATAAAAACAGAAAAAGGCCAGGATGAGATGTACCCTTTCAAGACACTTCCCCAATAGCCTAGTCCCTGTAACCAGACTCCACACCCTACAGTTTCTACCGCCTTCCAATAGTATTGAAATTCTGAATTCATCCATGGGTTATACCGTTCATCAGGTAGAACGCTCATGAACTAATTGTCTTAGAAAAACTACTTATTGACACTTCAGGTATTCCTTGCTAATCTCTTAGGTATTTTTCAATCCAATTAATGTGGCAATAAAGATTAACCCTCACAACCTAGAAGCACAATTTCTAGATTTTATGGCAAGACATACTTCTGTAAGAAATTACCAGATGGGGATGTAACCAGAGGCAGAGCACTTCCTACCATACACACTTAAAAAGAAAAAAAAAAAGAAGGAAGAAGGGAAGGAGGGAAGAAGGGAGGGAAAGAAACTGTTAAGCTATCTTCCAAAGCACTATTTTGTATCCCTAGACAATGAATAAGACTTCCTGGTGCTCCTTACCTTGACAGTATTTGGCACCATTATTGTTAGGGATTAAGGGCATTGTCATAGATATAAAGTGACAATTTGTACTGCCCTTTGGCATATGATGTACAGCAGCTTTTTATATATGGATTTGGCATCTGTATGTCTATAGGGAAATGACTGTTCACATGTTTTGCCCATTCTTGTGTTGTTTTTCTTAATGTTGAGTTTTTTTAATGGTTTATTTTTATTTATTTATTTATCTATTTGAGAGAGAAAGAGAAAGAAACAAACAAAGAGAGGGGCAGATAAGGAGATAATAGGCATACCAGGGCTTTCAGCTGCTGCAAACTAACCTCAAACGCATGTGCCACCTTGTCCATCTGGCTTATGTGGGTCCTGGGGAATCAAACCTAGATCCTTTGGCTTTGCAAGCAAGCACCTTAACCACTAAACCATCTCTCCAGTTCACTGTTGAGTTGTATGTGTTTGCATATTTTATCTACTCATCTTCTACTAGTATTTGTTTTGCACATTTTCTTCGGGTCTGTGGCTTGGCTTCTCATTCTGTTTTTTGAATTTGCTAGGGAATACCTTGGTTTTAGTGAGGCCCAGTTAGCTAGTTTTTTCTTTAGTGAGTAGAGCATTTGGCACTGCATCTAAATACTCATCTTCATGTCCAAGAAGACCTAGGTTTTCTCAGAAAGTATTATTTTCTAAAGTCTTCTACTTGAATCAGTTACATTTAGAACTACGGTGGTTCAGGTAGCCTTTTTAAACAGTGTAAGGTCTGCATATGGATTTTTCATCCACCCCTTCTTGCTCCTTCCATTTTGCGCATATATTTATCCAGGTGTTCCAACATCACATGTTGACAAGTGTTTCCTCCACAGCACTGCCTTTGCTCCTTGGTCAAAGATTAGAGCATGGTTGGGCTGGAGAGATGGCTTAGCGGTTAAGCGCTTGCCTGTGAAGCCTGAGGACCCTGGTTCGAGGCTCGATTCTCCAGGACCCACGTTAGCCAGATGCACAAGGTGGTGCACGCGTCTGGAGTTCGTTTGCAGTGGCTGGAGGCCCTGGCGCGTCCATTCTCTCTCTCTCTGTCTATTTGCCTCTCTCTCTCTCTCTCTCTCTCTCTCTCTCTCTGTCACTCTCAAATAAATAAATAAAAATGAACAAAAAAATTAAAAAAAAAGATTAGAGCATGGTTTATGTGGGTCTGTTTCTGTGTTCTCTTATTATATTCATCAAGCTGTCTGTTATTTTGTCAATATTACAATGATTTGAAGTGATGTTACTTATATCCTAAAATTTACTATAGTTGGGTTGACACATATTTTTTGGAAAAAAAATAGTACTCTTACAGAGCATGCGTCTTAAATATTGATGTTACTCTTGACGTTCTTGAAAACTTAGCATTAGAGAAAAATGGGATTAACAGAAAAAGATCTGACAGGCAATCTTGTTTCACTGTATCTATTTGTATAGAAGTTTTGAAACTGCTTATTTCTATAAGGATGGTGATGAAATAAATTCTTGGAATGATATTAGATTATATTCTTTGTGTGCTTTCTTTTAAGTCATCCTCTCAAAAATTTACGTGGGGAAGAAGAGATGAAGAAAACTTAGAAAAAATATTATGATAGAGTAGTTTTTCTAATAATTTTTATAGTTTTATTAAAAATAAAACACAAATAACAGATTAAGAAATGAATATATAAAAATGTTATAAACTATTCTACTCTTTTCATCTTATATTTTGGGGAACAATTATGGAAAATATTATCCTATTTTTAAAATATGAAGAACTGGAGGTGACACATCCTAGAAGGAAAAAGATGCATACAGTCTGAAGAGAAACCAGGATATGGACGTGACACATTCTAGAGATTGATTCATAGTAGCCAAAGTCACCAGAGACTGCTTTATAAATTTTACTTCCCACTCATTAATTAAAGATAGAAACTACATTTAATAAATAATTGGATCTAATAACTGTAAGAGACACTCCTGTTGGGTGAATAGAGGTACTTTTATGACCAAATTATGTAAATAGGATATTTTTGTGAAGGCTGTGAAATTAGAGCAATAGGGATTAAATTTTAACAGGTATTTCTTTCAAGTTAAAGGAGATGGATAATATAACCTTTGATCTTCCAGAGATTTATTTTTATTATTGTTACAACCAGAGATGTAGGCTATATCTCTCCTTTAAAACTTCTCTTCCGAAGGCTGGAAAAACAGATCAGTCAGCAAAGTGCTTGCCTGAAAACTTGAGGGCCTGAGTTCAATTCCCAGAACCTATATAAAAACAGCCAGGACTTGGAATCCTACAACTGGGGAGACATGGGCAAGCAAATACATGTTGCTTACTGGCCAGCCAGTCCAGCCTACTTGGTTATTCCCAAACCATTAAGAGACCCTGTTTCAAAAAGATGGATAACACCTGTGGAAGAAAACCAAAGTTACCCTCTGGCCTCCCCACACCTGTGTGTGTGCATGCATGTGTACACAAACACACACACTCGTTTCCTTTCTCTAGATTAATGTGACTATAAAACAGTGTTGCTAAATTATCTGTCATGAAATACTTATTCCAGCTGCTAAGAATATAGTAAATCTAAGACTAATTATTTGTTTTGTTATAGATCTGCCTGTTAAAGGAAGACACATTCTTCTAAATCAAAAGCTTCCTAAAACTAATAACGTAATATGTTACATTAAATTCCAGCTATTTTGTGTTGATTCCTTCCTCATTGAATTTCAGAGAGTAATCACACTTCAGGATTGCATCCTGGTCTTTTAGTTTGGTATTGACATGCTACCTAAGACTGAAGTTTTAATTTCATATTTCTTTTATTTGAAGGTTTATGAATTTAATAGTTTATTGTTTATTGCTGTAGTTTTTAGGATATGTTATACTTGTTTCTTTTATGCTGACACCTTCTTTCTGAATGTATGCTCTCTAATATAAATATAGTTTATGGGATGAACATAATGATAGAAATTTCTTATTTAATTTTGAGTTCTGCAAATCAGTATTAGAAAGTAAAAAGAAAATATCATGCTGAGGGAATCTTTTCTTTCTGCTATCATTTTTGTCAACTGTATCATGAAGTTTTTTATTTTTTGGAGAAAATGAATATGTGTGCTGTTCAGTTATAAATTAGTGTATCAGCATATTGGTTGTAGGAAGTCTTTAATTCTAAGAACATGGAGAAATGAATTTGGCATCCAAGTTATGTTTACTTCCCCAAATATTTACCAAGTACAGTGTGTTATTTCTATTCTTGTTATTTAAAAAAATCACACCAAAATTGTGTACAATAACTGAAGATTAGGCATCAGGAATTAGAGTTATTGTGGATTATGTCAAGCATATTACTATATTTAGTGGTGATGTGTGGCTATAATTATACCTCAGATTCTTTACATATGTCTTAGTAACTAGAAAGATTTCATCTTTAATCAATATTAGGACATATCAATTTTGGTTGGACTAAATATCAGCCTTGCATTACTATCTTTTTAGAAATGATACGAGATTCTTAGACATCACCTTGATTATATGTGTACCAATAACAATGTAGCAATGGGAATTTTTGTCATAAATACAATTCACATGATAGCTATAAGGGAATGTACAATAGGAAAATTGTCTTTTGCAAAAGAAGTGAATATTCTGGGGAATCTAAATCATGAAATGCACATTTAAAGATTAAAAGTCACCATCAGATGGTGATAGGTTTATATCCCACATGTGGTCTGGTTCTTCAGAAGGCTGTTACAGGCTTTAGAACAGGTAGTGACACCTTAAAATACGAGCCAGACATGGCCAAGATTTTACCCAATAAAAAATGATGGCAGTCTATTAAAGTCTCAGTTGATCATACGTCACAATGTCACTTGATGCTCATATGCCATTTTCCCAGGTGCCCTTGAAATATGCCATTATGGAGGCCTGTGATTTAATGACAATGACAGATCTTACTGTGTTAGAATTAGCATCATGATCACAGGATTTTCAAAACTGGACATCAGTCTTCAGCAGAAACACTATGAGCTTTTATTTCTTCTCACTGGAAATTTACTTTGATTTTCTGCCTTGGTGATTTCACATTCAACTTTGAGCTTCAATTACAGAGAACAGCAGTGCTACTTATATCAACCCCCCCATTACTTTGTTTGCTGAGGTGTAAAATAACTTACATTTAGAATCAGAAGAAGCCCTACCTAACCTCCATCTAGTACTGCAGAAAGAAAATAATTAGTTCCTTTAATTTAAGGGTGTTAAATACCTCCTTTAGGATGGACATTATAGGGAAGTGCTAACTGATCATTAAACAGTTATAATAAATAGATAACTAGATTCTGCCTGAATTGCTAATAAGACAAGTGTAGTAGTCATGAATTAATGATTAAATTAGATGTATTAACATCCATACTAAACCTCCCTCAGTTCTGGATTCATGCTGAGAATAGTTCAAATAACCCTCTTGACTTAAGCAATGACTGTATACAAACTGGTAGGGTCATAGTTACTTTTAAAAAAGATATAATGATTTTTAAATCATCATAAACACTTATTATGTAGACTTTAAATATTCATTACAGATATTTTGGAGGTCAGGGATATTGAGAAATTTACATAAAATTTAAATATTTAATTATTAAAATATAAATTCTTATCTGTGTCTAGAACACCACTAAGATTTTGTAAATAGAAGAGAAAGGTATTTAGTAAACATTAACAAATTTAGTAAGCCATTCAACATATGAAGATACTTCCTTGATACTGCTTACATGTATTGAAAAGCAATATGCAATTATGCCCTATAAGTGCATATTGCACATATACAATATAGTTATCAACAACACTATTTCTATGAAGTGCAGATTGTGTTAATTCTGATCATTTTGTCACAATGTTTTTAATGTGTTAGGTAGTTTGTAAATTCCAATATGTCAACCACAAAATATGTGCATTAGAATAACCAGGAAAGTCCATTGTAACTGTGGTAGTTTGGATATGGAGTGTCCTTCATAGCCTCATGCAGTTGTGATTAAGCCTCATAGTTAAATAATTAAATCAATACTGGGGAGAGCCTTTGGAAGGTGGGCCTTGCTGAAAGAGGTGTGTGACTAGGGGCAGAGTTTAGGACTATATAGTCAAGTCCCCTTGCCAGGGACAGTGAGTTCATGCTTACTGATCCCTCCCTGCTGATAAGTGATAGTGTGAGTCAGCTGTCTGCTCTCCACCATTATGAAACCTCCCCTAAAAACTGTAAGCTGAAATCAACACTGTCCTTCCATAAGCTGCTTCTGGTTTGATGCTTTTGTCCAGGCAATGAGAAGATATCTGAGAAGGTAATTGCTAAAGTAACCAATTAAAAATAAGTTTTGAGCCAGGTGTGGTGGTGCAAGCCTTAATCCCAGCATTTGGGAGGAAGAGGTAGGAGGATTGCCATGAGTTTGAGGCCACCATGAGACTCCATAGTGAATTCCAGGTCAGCCTGAGCTAGAGTGTAACCCTACCTCAAAAACCAAAAATAAATAAATAAATAAAAGTAAGTTTTAATAAAAAGTTATTGGGCTGAGTTTTTAGCTCAGTAGGAGAATGTATTTAGCATAGCCAATGTTTGAGGTTCAATTTCTAGAAGCATAAAAGCAAATAAAAAAATGGAAAGAAAGAAGGGAGGAAAAACAGAAAAAGGTAAAATAAATACAGGAAATTTTTATTTAGAAAACAAGTGAAATAAATGCCTTACCAGGAGAACTGACATAGAAACTATAATAAAACTATTAACTTATTATAATAGCGTATATGTATGAAACATCTAAAAAGTCAATAAAGGTAATGCCTATTACTTATAACTTTTCCTGAAATAATATATAATTTAACCTACTTCTAATGGGAAAATTAAAGTTCATAAGCATGTCAGTGCGTTGAAAATAGGTCTATATAGATACACAATTTATGTAACTTATTATAACAGTTTTCAAAAATTACAACAAATATGCAAATAAAAGTAAAATAAAATGCAGATTGAATGTAGTAATAAAAAATTTAAATTTGGGCTGGAGAGATGGCTTAGCGGTTAAGCGCTTGCCTGTGAAGTCTAAGGACCCCGGTTCGAGGCTCGGTTCCCCAGGTCCCACGTTAGCCAGATGCACAAGGGGGCGCACGCGTCTGGAGTTCGTTTGCAGAGGCTGGAAGCCCTGGCGCGCCCATTCTCTCTCTCTCCCTCTATCTTTCTTTCTCCCTGTGTCTGTCGCTCTCAAATAAATAAATAAAAAAAAATTAAAAAAAATTAAATTTGAATGTTCTAGGAGGAATCAGAAAACAATCAACATTATATGTATAGTTAATAAATAAACATAAAGATAGATAAAGACCAAAGCTTCTAATAAATTAGGAAGGAAATGTTAAAAGGAGGAGAGAAAAAAAGCAAAGAATATATGTTCCCCTGGTGACACTGGCAGGAAGCCGGTAGCCATGGGCCCTGGCACAGGTTGGTTTAAAGCTGATGTTGCAGGTGACTTTCCTACATAAATGCTCACAGCATTTGCTCTATTTTCACTCTTGTAACCGGATTCATAAGTCATCTTAATGAAAACAAAGCAAAATGATAGAATTTAGTGCATAAAATACTCAGGAAAGTGGTTTTATTGTAGCAAAAAACTGGGAGCAGGTTGGATAGATGGCTTAATGGTTAAGGTGCTTGCCTCGAAACCTATGGACCCATGTTCAGCTGTCCAGATCCCACGTAAGCCAAACACACAAAGGTGAGGCAAGCGCAAGGTCACACATGCCCACTAGGTGGCGCAAGCATTTGGAGTTGGATTGTAGTGACTAAGCCCCCCTCTCTATATACATATATGTATATATGAAAAGAAAATGGAAGCATCTAAATAATAAATAATATATGACAATGTTTAGCATTAATGTCAAAGAAATATTTTATAGAAATAGTAACATACAAGAAGCAACATGCAAATGTCTTTAAACAAATATGTCAAAAATTTTGGCATCTATTTCAAAATGTTTATAGCTGTTTTATTAGAATAATAAAGTATGCATAACCTATTTTCTAAATTTATTTAAGGTTTTACTATAAAAAAGAACAAACTCAAACTTTAGTCAACCAGTAAAAAGGACAGGTCAACTTTTTGTCTTGTCCATATCCACTAGTGATAAAGAGACTGAAAAAAAAAATTGAAGACAATGACTTGTAAGCCACTCTTTACTCAGTTCTGTGTAGGGACCCAAGCCACAAATGGATGTTTTGTAAAGCAAGTCATTTGCCCCTGGTCTCAGAAGGGTTCGTGTTACAAAGTTATCCAATCGTCAGGGATTTCCTGTTCAGTCTAGAATTTAGACTTTGCTTTTATCATTTGATCTGAGAAGCCTGAATGCCTCTTTTCCATGTGCACTGCTCTCAAACAAAGAAGCTTGTAGTGATAGTTACCAGGTAGCTAAACCCATGTTCCCTCTGCCTTTCTGCATGAGAGACCCAGCATGTAAAACAATACGTACGTGCGTGGCCATCACCAGGCAAAGTCTGAAAAAGGATTTAACTGTCAACTTGAATTGCAGAATGGGAAAATTTAGTGCATACAAGACACTGGTTTTAGTTTTCTCCTTGAATTTTGAATGGCAAACACCCAGATAAGGAAAAATCCTTGGTTCTATAAAGAAACAGATGGTGGAAAGGGTGGGTTTGAGATGTGAGGGTGGATTAAATGACCATTTTGACAACATGGCTTCTCATTTCTTTCTGTCTTGTGATATTTCATGGACAGCCTTGCAGTGTAAGATGACACATTGAAAGTAAAATTTTCTCCTATTAATGGCTTGAGCCCTGCCGTGCTGTGAGAGAATCAGCAGAACCCGTAGGATTTTATTTACAGTTGACATTCTCTATTGTAATTTTGTTTTATTTTCAAAATTTCTTTTTGTTTTCACTGGAAAGGAAAAGTACATTGCTCAATTTATATGGTAAAAGTGTACCAGTTGCTTTGTTATCAAAAAGCAAAATGTGTACACACACACACACACACACACACACACACACACACACAGATTGTGGGAGGGAAAGACAATACTTCCTCTCCAAAACTGTGAAAATAAAGCTTCTACCTCACCTCCCCTCAGATATATGATTCTCAGTCTCTCAGGTTTGTGTATTCATTAGCACCAACTTTGAGTGCTAAAAAGAAATTGCAACATATGGGTCATGGGACCAATTTGTTACATGTAATCCCTCAGAATGGACTCCAGTCATTAGTACTTTTAAGTATGCCAAGTAGTATCAGTATGCAGCCATATTGAGAGCCAATATGTTTTTGATTGGAGTGAGTTGCTTCATAAACTATGATTTGCATATACATAGGCATATATATGGTTCCTATTAGTCACTTAATCACCACTTTAGTTATCAGATAAACTATTATGGTATTGAAATACTTGTATTCAAGTAACACTTACTTTATTTAATCATAGTGCTCAAATGCAAACACAGTGATGTTGGAAATTTGGATATGTCAAAAGAAACCAAAATATCATTCCTTTTTTAAAAAAGTGAAAGGTCTTTACTTCATAAGTAAAGAAAAAATTCTATCTTCTACCTACAAATTGATGAAGAAGGAAAAAGGCATGCTTGCTAATTTTCTGTCACTTCAAACTATAAAAATTCATGACAAGTGCTTAGTTAAGTTGGAAATGACATTAAGTGACAAGATTTTGTACTCTGCACATTGCCCCACGGATGAGGGAGATGTACTATTACCTCAGTGAGGCAGTACCAATCTTTGGGTTAGTAACTGACCATTTTAACAGCCTCCTGGTCTTCTTACCTGCTTAGCATTGCATGTAAGAATACTGTTTCATAGTAGTCAATGAATGTGGAGTCCTAACTTCCACTTTGCTTAGCTTGCTAATAGTGCAGACCTGCAAGCCGCCAGGCTCAGCCACGCGCTTGGGTGATCTGGTTGAAGGTGAGGTGTTTGTCTTACGTCTTTATACTTTGGAGGATGTTTTCTAAGACCGTTGGATCAGTGAGGCACATCCTAGAAGCTGTTTATGATTTCCTTGTTATTATGATGTTAGCTAGTGGAACTCCATTTGTCAGGGTGGAATGGGCCCAGTAATTGAACTCTCTAGAGGCCAGGATTACTGAGAGAGGTAAAGCATTAGTGTATTCAGTCCAGCCAGAATGTTTTTATGTTTTCCAGGGGGGATTCTATGTATATTGGTACTGCTTGGAACAAATGTTATAAGAAACAGGCCAGTGCTTCTTAACTCTGACTGAGGTATTAGTGTCTCCTAGGCAACTTCCTGGGGGCTTGGGGGGATGTCTGACCTCCCTCCTGAATTCATTAGATCTGATAGTCCCAGAATGGAACTTGACATTACTATGCTTTAAAAACCCCTGGATCAGTGGATCTCAAATTTTGGCTGGCAGGAGACCCCACCTATGCAGAATGCAGAGTGTAGGCCTACCACCCTAGGGTTTATAACTGAGAGGTTCTGAAAGGGGACCTAGGATTTTTCATCTTTAAGAAGTTCCTAGGTGCTTTAGCTGCCTCAGGGACCACACTTCTAGGACCACAGCTTTCAGGAATTGCAGCGTGAGGGCCAGGCAGCATCACCACCGTGAGAGGGTTTGCCTGTAAGCTCTGCTGTTAGTGACTTGTTGGCCCCAATTTCTCTACCAGTCTAAAAACTGATCTTTTAAATCCATTGTGCGTCTTTCCTAACAAACTGAAATCATTTTGGAAATTGTTTCATTAGTTACCTTGGAACATATTTAACTATCTGAAATTTTAATTTTGCCTAAATAAAAGCATATTTTTTGTCTTAAAGTGTATTAGTTTAGTCACTTGTAGCTACATCATTCACCTTCAAAGAGCTCTATCTTTGCTATGCCTCCCCTACATTTTAGTGTAATTTTATTTACCATGTATTTAGGTTGGAGAAAAAAGTGGCGTTAGAAGGCTTAAAGTGAATTAAGTATATGGGGGGGGGGGATGTTCCGCACTGCCCCCTGGAGGATGAACTCGGTCATTTCATGAGGCATGTCAGTCCTGCAAAGGCCGTTTTTTGCTAGGGTGTCCAGGGCTCAACCTCCATTTCAGTGAATCTCAACAGTGTTCAAATCTTGGTTCCTGAACTTCTCTGCTGCTGCAGCGTTCCTAATGCATAATGATTATAATTAAACTTTAGAAATCATATGTATGCAATGATTTTGGAGTCATGCACTTGTTTTAAATGCATTGACCAAGTATAAGTAAGTATAGCATGTCCTTCACAGGCACACTACACCTGAGTTCTCATTATTAGCTAGATAATTGAGAAGCAGATCTCTTGCTCTCTCCCAGACTCACTTAAAAAATTCTTTATTATTTATTTGAGGGGGGGGGGGGAAGAGGCAGAGAGAGAGAGGGAATGAGAAAGCGAGAATGGGCACACCCGGGCCTCCAGCCACTGCAAATGAACTCCAAATGCATGTGTTCCCTTGTGCATCTGGCTTACATGGGTCCTGGGTAATCAAGCCTTGAACTGGGGTCCTTAGGCGTCACAGGCAAATGCCTTAACAGCTAAGCCATTTCCCCAACCCACTTTTTTTTTTTTTTTTTTATCTCCAAAATGAGAGAATAATTTATGTCTTGCAGGGATCTTGCAAGGAACAAATACAACAAGGAAGGCCAAGTTACCAGCATGGCAACTGCTTGCCAGTACCCAATGTGAGGAGTGTTTTTAGTGTTGGATTCTTGGGTCGAGAGCAGAGACCATGATCAAAATCAGAGACCCAGGAAGCCACCGAACCAAACTGAACACTTGTCATCAGTAACATTAACTTTGTGGTGTGCTAGAAAGCATGTGTGTCTATAAGACATTTCTTGAAATGTGGCTTCAGGAATAGTTCATTTGGGATTAATTTAAAATGGAAGTTTGTTAAAGGAGTATCTCACTAAAGCTAGATTGGACCCTAAAGTCTGTAAATCTTTATTTCATTATCATGTGTTCAGTGCCATGTTAGACAATGATTATTCAGAGCATACTCTAGTCTTTACAATACAATACAGGCTTCTCACCCCACTGAACAAGAGGGCTTTGGGAACTCCACCCTCCTTCAAAGGAAGTGGGTGCACACAGTGGGCTCCTCCAGTTTTCCAAAGCTGCAACTGGTTTGGCAGCCAGATGTTTGTGTGGAAAATATAAATTCAAACCCAGACTTGAGCATTCTGAATACTCCTAAGTTGATTTGTTCATTTAACCCAGAAGCAACATAGTTGTATGTAGGTATGTATCGTTGCATCAACAATTTATTTTAATTCCACTAAACTCCGTTTGTTGCATTGATTTTGTTCACTTTCCATGCAGTAGAAATTTTCCGCATTACTCCCAGGCTGTATGTAGCTCAGTGCTCATAAGTTTGTGCGCTGTGTGTGCCATTATATAGGCCCCAAATCTATGTTTTTCAGTTTTTCTAATTAACAGAAGAAAATCTTGAGTAATCATTGCAATGTAATAAACATAAAATGTTACTTTATTTTCTTCAGCATTTCTATTAAAAACCTATTTAAAATGACATAAAAAAACCCTTTATATTCTACCTTTCCTCTTGAGGTTCTGATAATAGAATTTTGTTTTCTATCACTTCGTATTTTAATAAGCAGGGAAACAAGATAGGTAATTAGATTTAATTTTAGGCTGACTCCGAGCCTTCTTCCAGCTCCCACGGGATTTCTCCTCTCCCTCGTAGGAGTGTGTGTCTTCTTCCTCATGAGCAACAAACTTCAAAGCATTGACTTGCCAAGAAATGTGCAGGCTTTTAACTGCTGGCATGAGAATGATTCTCTCCTATTTCATCTTTCCGTACTCTGATTTCTTACCTGTCTCCACTTCTCTAAGCTAAATATTTACTGGGCATTTCAGATTCTCCATTCTATCATGTCTCCCTAGCTCACATCTAGAAAAACACTGGACTCTATAAGATGTAGATATACAATGTAACGTTGTTTACTGTAATAAGTTCAACTTGGTCATGTGCTCCCATTATATCTGTAGGAGGGAGAAAATAAACTTCATTTTACCTTTCCAAACAGTTAATTCTTTCCTCTGCACTATTATGGCTTTTTATAAGTTGACAACTCTAGAGTAATTCCCCCCCCCATTATATTTCCTTCTCTAGGGAATATAAAGAAAATTCACGCACACAAGGATGATAGGATAGGGGTCCAGGAGGTCTTCAGAGCTATCCTCAGCTGCTTTGGGTGCTGAGTACTCATTCGTGCCAGTGGAGTGTATGATGATGGCCTCAGATGTCAAAGTTCAGGAATCGCTGCCTCACCTCCACTCTAGCCACCACGCTTTCTCCTCAGCTCTAGGTTCACATGTGAGCTAGGGGAAGTAGTCCTCTATATTTGACCTTCTTTATTCTGAAAGTTGACACTGTTTCTCTTGGTCCTTTGCCTCTCCCCAGTCATCTCAGTGACAACCACTCATTGTGAGTATTTGATTTTCTAATCTCTTCTTTCTATAATACAGTTTACGGGGGCACATGCACCCTCCCTTCCATCCTCCCTCTTCCTTTCATTCTCTTCCCATGTTCTTAAAGAATAATGTGTTCCACATCCATCAGTTGAAATTAGTGGTCTCCATGCTGAATATTCTGGCTTTGACTTTTTGGATCTCTTATTTCCATCTCTCAATGAAGCCCAGCACTCAGCAATAAAAGCTTTCAGTCCTTCAAGTGATGACTCTGATGTGTATGCTTAGACTTTATTTTCAATGCAAAAGGAGAACACAATTGTATTCTTCTCTGATGGATTCTGCTTTTCTCCTAAACCAATAACTACTTCAACTTTGAGAGCTAAACTAATGGCTATCAAGAATTAGAGAAATTTAATTATATCACACAGTATTTCTGGACTCAAATGCAAACCTTGCATAGTGGTTTTTGTCCAGTATTGTTCCCTGGAATATTTTGGTGTTTTGGGAATTTTGAGACAATTAAGTAGCACTTCATACCCAGACTGTTGCCTTTTCAATGTAAACATAAAATAGGAGGTAATGGGAACAGATAAATATTTACTGATATTTATTGATGTTTTATGACCCCATACATATTAAAGAGTCTTTGTAATGACATTCAAATAAGATAAGAGTAGTTGATTTTCCAACTGTGCAGATTTTTAAACAAGTTATAGAGAAGGCAATTTAAAATGTACAGTGTAGGAGTTGATTTGTGACATTAAATTGTACGTTTTTTTTTAATATAGACATTTAAGGTTTGTTCTATTTTCCCCGATGCTATGGTAATTATCTCTAATAGCTCAGGATCAAGAGGAACATAAATACAAAAGGGATTTCATTCAATGCAGAACTGGTAGGGGGGGGATAAATGATCAGATTTTCTAACTATCAAGAAAACCAAGGGGCTAGGGAGATGGCTCAGCAGATAAGCGTACTTGCTTGAAAAGCCTGCCAGCCCACTTTCAATTCTCCAGCACCCATGTAAAGCCACGTGCACAAAAGTGGCACATGTGTTTGGAATTTGTTTGCAGCAGCAGGAGGCCCTAGTGTGCTCATCTTCTTTCTCTCTCTGTCGAGCTCTCTCTCTCTCTCTCTCTCTCACACACACACACACAAATAAATAAATAAATAAATAAATAAATTAATTAATTAAAGAAAATTATTTCAGGGTAATTCCATGTTTCCACAGCAAAATAAAGGAAATCAATATTTATGAAGGAACAATTATATTCCATATACGATAGATATGTTTATGTAATATACATATACATGAGTGGTATAATAACCTACATATGTATTATGCTTTGTTTATTTCCTATTATGTGGGCAGTTCATACAAAGATTCTTTACAAAGACTCAACTGCCACACAGCCATGTTAGAATTTGAGAAGAATAAACTTGATTCTCCTTCTATAACTCATTGCCAAATAAAAAAAATCATCTTTGTATAATCCTTTCCTCTCAGATGTTCAGCAGTTGATATTTGAATAAGGCAAAATTTTAAAAAAATAATCATTCATAACAAACTAAACCAAGAAAGTGATTGATTACTTAAGGACATAATTTTATAATATTATATTTTACCATAAAACATGAAAATTTAGTTTGACTCTTCCTATCTATTGACTTTGTATGTTCCTGTGAAACTGGGTTTCAAGTAAGTGACTTTATGACAGTTGAATGTAATACTTTAGCATAAATTCACCAATACCTTGGAGTTGAGAATAATAGTAACTACCACATAAAACATCAGTCCAGCTCCTAGGCATTAGTATAAAAGTATAAAGATCTCCCTTCTACAGCTTGTCTTATCCATAGAGAGAAAAATCCCCCATGGGACCTTTGATGGCCTCAAGCATTGCATAGTGGTTTTTATTCTGCATCACTTACCCAGAAGATAAAGATGAAAAAAGCATGATATGTTACATGAAATCAGATGTCAATAATAAATTAAGGGAAAAAATGGCAAATCTTCTTTCTCCAGTTTCTTGAAGGCAGGTATTCTGTTTTTTTTTCTATGTTCTTATATACTTAAAGATTGCACCCATGTAGAAAGTGCCATAAATATATTCATAGACAATGAAATAAAAACATGGTAAAAAACAGATTCAGTTTGGTAGCATGGAATCCAGCACATATTAGTTGTTAGATGTGTGCCAATAAATGTTCAGATGTACCAGAACACATTTATATTGAAGCAAATCATACTGATTAATACCTTGCTGCAATTCCTCACATTGAATTGGATTTCAAGGTGCTGCTAAAGCCTTAATTGAAGGTTTATTATGGTCCTGAGAACACATGCCAGTATCAGGTACAGCTTGTCAAATTCAATCACTGGCTTTAGGTACCTCTTTCTCTTTTATTTGTATTTCATAATTAAAGGAATGATTAAAGTTTGAAGTAACTCATTTAGGAGTTAATTATGTGCTTTGTTTAAACTTTTTTAAATTATTTATGATAAACAGAGAGAAAGTGAGGGGGGATGAGAATGTGTGTACATGGATACATCAGGACTACTGCCGCTGCAAATGGACTCCAGATGCATGTTGCATACTATGGTGTCAGATTCTTTGAGGGTTCAAACACAGAGCAGTTATTTTCAATTAAAAATTCCATTTCCTTTATCTATATGGGATATATCACATGGAGGCTACAGAGACAATCCTAGCTCAGTTCATTAGACTATGCTAAGGAAACTACTACTGCCAAGTCTTTCAGTTGTTTTTATGTTTATGAATAAGTGTGAGATAATTTTAAGAGAAAATGTACAGTATTAGTCACTTAGGAAAAATAACATGCATAAAGAGCTTGTCAACCACAGTTTTCTAGAATGGATATGTTCTGGATACTTTGAGAACTGAGAAGTTACTTCAGACTCTAGCTGACAGCTAAACAATAACACAGGAAACAAATTAGAAGATTTTTCTCTCTGACCCAAATGTTCTACCTTCCTTTATTTCTTTCATCCTCACTCCATTCCTGCCTTTTCCTTCTTGTTACTCACTTTCTCTTTGCAATTTTCTAAGTAATCTTTCTTTCTCTTTCCTTCAACTCTTCCTTTTTACTTTTTGCATTTTTAAAGTTTATCTTTTGATTGGCATAGAAAGTTTTGTATATACTTCATTCTGATTTTTAAATACAATTTGCTTTAGTTGATTTCCCCCTTAACTCCAGTTCCCTACTTCTCCCTCTTATATCCCTCCCCCATTCTATTTGCCTGTCACATATGCCCTTTTCACACTTCTCTCACCCCTTTTCTTACTCATCTCTTTGTGCTCACCCTTGGGTTTTCATTTAAAATTTTTAACATTTATAAAATTTCATATATGGAGTTTAAATGTCACTAAAATACATCTAATTTCCTCCAAAGTTAAGATCTTTTATAAATAAAACATTTATCAAAACACTTTCTTTTTACCTTTCATCTACTGAAACCCTCTGTTCCAACATCTGTAGACCTCCACTCTATAGCCAAATCTGTTTCTGCTGTTAACAGTACTAGACACATTGAAATAACTATAGCTCACATTTCTTCTTGTATCCTTTACCTCTCATCCTTTTGTATACTCTGCTAGTATATATTTGAATGCCTTTTTGAGTAATTTTTTCCTAACAAATAATATTATTAAAGATGCTGTTTTTAGAGCTGCATAGTAGTTTATTACTGCTCACATTATTTGTAGAGTATCAAAACCATTGCTAAAATATTCCCTTTACTTTTTTTTTTTTTTTTTTTGGTTTTTGGCTTTTTGAAGCAGGGTCTTACTCTAGCTCAGGCTCATCTGGAATTCACTATGTAGTCTCAGGGTGGCCTTGAACTCATGGTGATCCTCCTACCTCTGCCTCTCTAGTACTGGCATGTGCCATGACGCCTGGCCCTTTAGCTCTAATTTTGACACCTTTGTCTTTCCACTAAGTAGCTGCCAGATTGTTCTTTTCAGAAAGTACATCTGATAATGTCATTCTGCTTCAGATCTTTCCATGAGTTCTCCTTGGTTAGAGTTGTGCTCCTCAATTATGTGCTATGGTGGGCAGCCCTACAGCAGACACACGTGTGTGGGATTTTCAAATGTCTGAGGGAAAGAAAACCGCACTTTTATTATACTGGCATGTCCGTTTCAACATTAGATTGGCTTCAGTGGCATGTTTACAAAGCTATGTTTCTCATAGTTGCTGTGGTGGAAAATAAATTGCTTCAAAAACAAAGTGAAACATAAAAGGTGGATGGGGTTACCCAATCTGACTCCAAAATCCACTACCATGGGTAATGCCCATTTTTCCTTCAGTTATTATGGAATAGTTTTTTATTTTTATTTTTTCTATGAGAGAGAGAGAGAGAGAGAACTGGTGCACCAGGGACTTTGTCACTTCAAATGCGCTCCACGTGTTTGTGCCACCTTGTGCGCATGCACCACCTGTGCACATGTGTTGCCTGGTACATCTGGCTTGTGTGGCTCTGGGGAGTTGAACTTGGGTCCTTAGGCTTTGCTGCCAAGCACCTTAATGGATAAGGCATCTCTCCATCCCTGAACTAGTTTTTGAAGTAACTAAGTTTTTAGCACCCACAAAAATATTCTGCACTTCTAAGTACTTAAAAGGATCACTGTTTTTCATTGGGTTATAAAGCCTCAGTGAAAAATACTGAGTCTCAGAGGGCTTCAGAGAAAATTTTTGATTCTGGATTATTGAATATAATCTAAGCTATATGGCAAGGATTTCCATAAAGTGTCTTTCAAAATCAGTATTCTCATCTTATAGTGAGGGATTTGTGTCTTTCATGTATAACTTCTCAGTTCCTTGTCTTCTGATCTCTAAGTGTGGAACAGATTAGTACTTTCATTGTGTGTAGAAGGGATATGTTAGTGCTTCTGCATAGCAGGGATAGATTAGTACTTCTGGGTACTAGGTATAGATTAGTGATTGTGTGTAGAAGGGATATACTAGTGTTTCTGCATAGCAGGGATAGATCAGTACTTCTGGGTAGTAGGGATAGATTAGTGATTGTGTGTAGAAGGGATATATTAGTGCCCCTGCATAGCAGGGATAGATCAGTATTTCTGTGTTATGAGAGCTGAAGCGAAGGGAGGAACATGCAAGCAGCAGGCAGAGAGCAATTGTGAGTAATTAAATAAAGCACTTGAGTTTTACCCTTAAAGTTAATACTATCTCAATCAAAACACACATGGATTTAGGATATGAGAGCCTCAGTAGTGTATAGTGCTGGGCTTATTCTTTTCATTTTTTTGCTGTATTACTCATTATACAAAAAGATGTTTTCATGAGACTGACATGCTACCTACTGTGCTAATGAGGCACCTTCACTGTGATGTGTTTTTAAGTGTACATCATGTAGTTGCTCATTTCCAAACCCATGGACTGTGCTTTCTTATCTCTGCCTCCTGCTGATGCCCATCCATAATCTAGATATTCCCTCTTTACTTTTCTGTCTTATTTATATTTAAATCTAAACTTCAAATAAGAGAAAATATTTGGTCTTTGTCTTTCCGAGCTTGCTGTAGCAGTCAGTTTCACATTTCTGGGATAAACCTCCAAGCTGGGCACAAGTTATGGGAGGAAGGGAATTTATTTGATGCTTACAGATCAATGGGAAATTCCATAGCGGTAGAAGAAGCTGGCCCTCTTTCACAGTTTCAGAAAGAGAGAAATACCACCACCAGCATCATAAGCAAACACACTCTGGGAACCCCAGGAAGAGCTCAAACACTCTATATACCTTTGGATTGGAAATTCCAGATCTGCTCCAAACACACCTTAGGGATGGACTGTTAGATTCTCCCACAGTGACACCTGTTCTAGCCAGCCAGCTGGAAATCCAAGAAGTTTTAATAAAACTCCTGAATCTACTGGGGGACATCCATTTAAACTACCACACTTGGTCTGGTGAGATGGCTTAGTGGTTAAGGCGTTTGCCTGCAAAGCCAAAAGACCCAGGCTCAATTACCCAGGACACATGTAAGCCAGATGTACAAGGGGGTGCATATGTCTGGAATTCATTTTCAGTGGCTGAAGGCCCTGGTGTACCTACTCTCTCTTTCTCTATCTGCCTCTTCTCTCTGTCTCTTTCAAATTAATAAATGAAACTATCACATTTGGCTTATTTCACTTAACTTGATAATCTTCAGTTCTGTCTCTTTTCCTGCAAACAAGAAAATTTTCTTGCTCTTTATGGCTTAATAAAGCCCCCCCCCCCCCCGCCCGCCCATTGTCTCTACATAAGGTATCCTTATCCATTCATGTGCTGATGAAAACCCAGGTTGAGTCTGTATCTTGGCTGTTGTAAATGGTGCTGCAGTAAACAGGGGTGTGCTGATCTCTCCATGGTTTTGACTTAGATTCCTTTTAGCTTCTATCCAGGAAGGGTAGTGCTAGATCATTTGACTTGCTTCAGGCAATTCATTTGTTAGTACAAAGAAACAACTCAAACTCAGACCTCTCCCCCACTCCACCTCCATTATATCAACTGTTCGTTCCTTTACTCTACAAGAAAAATCACTGGCATCCATCATTTACCTATGCACTAGAAAGCTCTAGATTTGCCTACAAAATAATATTCAGAGTTCATGAAGTATATGAGGAAATCAGATCCAGCACTGAGTGGCTTAAAAAAATTTTTTTTTCTTTATTTATTTGAGCACAACAGACAGAGAAAGAGGCAGAGAGAGAGAGAGAGAGAATGGTCATTCCAGGGTCTCCAGCCACTGCAAATGAACTCCAGATGCATGCACCACCTTGTGCATCTGGCTTATGTGGGTCCTAGGGAATCAAGCCTTGAACTAGGGTCCTTAGGCTTCACAATCAAGCACGTAGCTGCTAAGCCATCTCTCCAGCCCAGCACTGAGTGTTTGTATTAGCATACAGATAATTGGGTTTCATTAAGATGTTTTTCAAGCACATTTTTGCTGCCCCTATGCTCTTCATTACTCCCTTCTCCCCTTGAGCCTCCCCTATCATAGCCTCCTTTCTGCTTTCATGTGTCCTGTGGCCCTGGCTCATCCCTTTCTCATCCCCTCTTAGTCCCCTCTTATGGTCTCCATCTAGTTTCATATCCTATATATGTTTTTGGAATTTCTTTATTTTCATACAAAATCATTAAATGTTAGGATACACATATAATAGAAAACATGTGATTTTTGTCTCTCTGGGCCTAGTTTGCCATGTGCTTTTTATATTTTTTTCGGGGGGGGTAAAGATTTTCTGGTATTACCTTTGTGGAAATGAAATTAAACACTGAGTTGTTTGCTTAACCTAAAAAAGGCAGGACTATTGGTAAGACTTCACGTTGTTGGTTCTTATTCCCATGTCCTTTTTGATTCTGTCATCTTTTTCCTTAAACAAGAGTTCCACAATAAATAGCCTCAGATTTGCTCTGCAGGGTAAAGCACATTTGCCTAGTGACGCAAGATCTCTGAAGGAGGTCTGCTTGAAGCTAATGGGAGGTTGTGGAGGTGACATTATAAGGGCTTTCCTGCAAAGCTACCTGCAGTTTAATCTTGGGCTATGTCCAAACCTCAGTGGAGCATCTGTGTGCACTCAGAGTTTCTGTTATGGAGAGAAATGAAACTGACAAAAAGGATTATATGTTCCTATCATAGATGGGATTACTAAACACCATGTTGCTCATATAACAGTTCTGAACAAACATAAAACCATTGCCTCTCATCTCCTCAACCTTGTTAGAATATTATTGAATGGGACAGATTCTTTTGGAAGTCCTTTCTTGCTTCATGATAATACAGAGGACATGAGTGGGAGCATAGATTCAATTCCACCCCTGGAGACCATACAAGGCACTTATTTAAGTGTGTGCTTCCTGTTCTGCACATTGGTTCAGCTAGGTCTGTGGACTGTGGTTCCTGATGGCTAGAAAACAAACCAACAACAACAACAAAAACAAGCAAGCAAACAAAAAACAACCAATCTGTGTTCTTTTTCTTTTAAATTTGGAAACATTGAACATCATTATTTCATCTGAATTAATAAATTCCCATTCTTTAGTGCTCAGCTCCATGTTATTTGCCTAATGAATGAGCAGCATTCATGCACATGTATGATAGTGTTGATGCAACTGTGTTCAGTGAAAACTGCCTGATGTGTTGTGACACATACATAAAGTGTGTTGTGAGAGTTATTAAAGGATGACAATGAAGGGAGCATCTCTAGTTTCTTATTGAATAAAAATAGAACATGGCAGTACCTCTAACAGGCATCCCCATCCCTTGTGCAGGTGACCGCATCCAAAGTTGGTAATAGTCATCTACTTCCCTTGTATCCAGGCATAGCTTAATTTTGTTTGCTTCTCTCCATTATGTATAGGCAAAATCATATTATATGTTTTTCTCTGATTTGATTTTGAGTTGATGTGTTTGAGTTTCATCCATGTCAATGAATATAACCAATTCAGCCAGGTTCATGTTGTAATGCAATTCCACCTTGTGAGCAAACCACAATTTAATTCTCCATCATCTTGTTGATGGATATCTGAGCTGTTGGGAGGCTTTTGCTATTATGACTGATGTTTCTGTGGATACCTTCTCATGTCCCCTGGTACACACATGCACACATTTTTCTAATCTTTATACTTACAATTGGCATCCCTTGGTCATACAGTATTCCCCTATTTAATTCTACTACGGGATACGAGCTTGTTGTCCAAAGTGATAGCAAATCATATTCCCTTTAGTGATTATGAAAACTCATGGGACTTTATATCCTCTTGCACATGTCTAGAAGGTTGTAAGCCTTTTTTTTTTTTTTTTAAGTCTTCTTGCTGGTCTGGCAGGTGTAAAATGATATCTCCTTGAGATTTTCATTTTCATTTCCTTGCTTTCTAAGGACACTAACACCTTGTCACATGATTATTTGGCATTCCCATTTCCTCTGCTGGGAAATGTTAGTTCATGTTTTCTTTTTCCTCTTGAATAGCTTGGCTTAATCTTGTTTTACAGGACTTCCTTTTACTTATTGTGGACCCATTTTTGTTTATCAAATGTACAGTAAATATTTCTTCCCAGTTTTTAGATTTCTATTTTATGATTCCTCTAGATAAGCAGAAGTTTTGATTTTAATATAGTTAAATTTATTAGCAATCTCTTTTAAAATATGGTATGTAAAGCATTTTTCATGTCATAAGGATATTCTCATGCATTGTTCTCAACAGCCCTTACTCTTCACATTCAAGTCTTGGAATAGATTTTCATATATATTCCAATGAAGGACTTGAGTCGTACCGCTTTCTATATGGGTTTGTAGTTATTTCGGATATACACTACTGATGGTATCATCTACAGATTCTCCATAGGTGTTTGAGTCAGGTTCTAGATTCATGTGTTTTATGGGAGCATTTGTCAAATTCTTGGGAGAATACTACAGTGTTTAAGTTGCTATAACTTTATAAGCTAATAACTAGTAGGGTAATTATTTTCATCATATCATTACTCCTATATAAGAATATTTGGAATCATTCTGTTAAGTTCTCTGAAATTCCCTATGGATTTTTCTTGGAATTGAAAATATAAATGAATTTGGTGGAGTGGGCTAATAACTTTACAGTATGTGTCATTTCTGTAACTCTTCAATTACTCAATTCTCTTTTAGGGTCTTTCAATAAAATTTTATTCTTTCTATACTTACACATCTTAAATATTTTTCATAGGTATACTATTTTATATTTAAAAATGTTATGTTTTAAAATTGCATTTTAACTTTGTTCTATCGGGAAGCAATGCACTGTTGTTAATTTCAATAACCTGAAAATGTTTTGATTTATGCACACAATAAACTTATCTATGAACAATAGATATTCTTTACTTCTTTATTTTAAGGTACTTTCACTTTATCTATTTTCTTGACTGATTGCACTGACTCAAGTATCAAAATTAGTGCATAGAAATGATAGTGGGCATTACTGTGTAACTTTAAAAGGAATTGTTTAAAATTTTCACCATTGAGTATTATGATTGCTTTTTAAGTTTTTCTTTTCTTCAATTTCTTTTATTTTGATATTAATTTCACCAGATAAAAATGTTGTCCTTGATTTCTAGTTTTTAAAATACTTTCATTTACTTGCAAATATAGAAAGAGAGGCAGAAAGTGAGTGAGAAAGAGAGAGAGACAGAGATAGAATGGGTGTGCCAGGGCCTCCAGCCACTGCAAACAAACTCCCAGTGCACACTCCACTTTGTGTACCTGGCTTTATATGGGTACCGGGGAATCAAATTTCAGTTATTAGATTTTTCAGACAAGTTCCTTAACTGCTGAGCCATCTCTCCACTCATATTTCTAGTTTTTTAAAACTATTTAACTAATTAATTAATTTATTTATTTTTGTGTGTGAGAGAGAGAGACAGCAAGAATGAATGAGCATGCCAGGGTCTCTAGCCACTGCAAATGAGCTCTAGACGCATGTGCTACCAATGAAACCTGGGCCCTTAGACTTCACAAGCAACCTCCTTAACTGCTAACCATATTTCCATCCCCCAATTTCTACTTTTAAAAATTCTTTTATTAGAATGTGCTGCTGAATTTCATAGAATGCTTTTACCAAGCAAAATGAGGTTGGTGTGTAGATTTTTCTTATTTTGAACTATATGTTTAATGAATAACATTTTTGATATCTAATGCCTAGACAACTTAACATTATTGATATAAACACAATACAGGCAAAATTATAATTACTTTTGAAGGCATTGCTGTTTGCTATTTTTTTGCTAAAAGTAAAACATTAATATGGAATCATTTACATAGTATTCATATTACTTAATATATTAACCAGTTAATTAACTTATGTTCAGAATACAATTTTCTTCTCTAGTATGGCTCTGGTGCTATTATCAACAGTTGCATTTATCCAGTGATTGGGAAAATGTTTTTGCACTTTTTATTCCTTACAAGTGATGATAATTTATTGAAGCTATTGATTCCTAAAAAAGCTTGTAAGAAGTTATCTGTAAACTGCTACTCTGAGTGTAAAGTTTTCTTTGAAGGAAGGTTTAATTTTTTAAAAAAAAATATTTATTTATTTTCGTGTGTGTGTGTGTGTCAAATTGCATGTCAGGTCTCATGCCACTGCAACAAATTCTAAATGTAGATATATGTACCACTTTTTAAGGCTGGTTTTACTTAGGTAGTGGGGAATCAAACCCAGGATTTCAGGCTTTGTAAGCAAAGGCTTTTAACTACTGAGCTATCTCCCCAGACCTGAAGGAAGATTTGTTTGCTTCTCCAGAGCAATATTTAGTTAGTAGTACTTACATTTTCATTCCTTCTTAGGTGTCTTTATTAATAGTTTATACATTTCTAAGACTTTGTCCTTTATCTTGTTTTCATCACAACTATATTTCTTGTTTGTATTTCCTCCTACTGGCCCTTTTATTTAAAAACTACTATTTTAGAGGCTTATGCAATTAGCCTATAAAACATAGATATTTTCTTTGCTAATCCCTTTTATTTGTATTTGTGTGGTTTTTTTTTTCCTTACCAATTTCTGTCTTTAATTTTGTTGTTTATCTTCTGCCAATGTTTACAAAACAATTATCCTTTCATTGGCTTTATTTCCTTATTCTGGTCCAGTTATGTGTTCATGTGTATATTATATACTGTCTTTCTAAGTGAAATTAAAGAAGTTTTACTATTTGTTTCACCAATCATCAATTTTTTATCATTTTTTTTATCCCTCTGCCCCATTTAACAAGGACTCTGCATAGCTCATGCTGGCTTAAACCTCCAATAAAAGCCATGCTGCTATTCAATTTGTAACCCTTCTGTCTCAGCCAAGTGTAGAATTAGAGGCATACATCAATCTGCCCCTCTCAGATTTCCTTCTTTGTTTTTATTATATTTTATTTTCACACATACTAACTAGAAATGTGCCTCTTTAATTTGTACTTTGTCTGCCTGTTCTTGTCTTTTTCTTCTTATCATTTTTATTATTTGTTTCTAACTTAAGTATGGTAGAGTAATGGAACATGATCTATATGACATTGATAATTGGAACATGATGAAATTTCCATATGTCCTTAATTGTGGCTAGTTTCCTAACTCTCCCATGTGAACTTGAAAAACTATCTAGTTTTGAACAATTAATTACAGTATATATTTGTTCACCAAATCTACGCTTCTGATTATATTGTTCAGATGTTTGCTATTTCCACTAATGGCTTTTTATATTTCTTTGTATCTTTAATGTAAAGTTTAGGAGTGACCAACACCATACAAACCTCTCTGAGGCAAAGATGAGAGCTTTTATTTGGGAAAAGGACGAGCTGCCAGGGCTGACTCATAAGACAGGAGCAGAGCCAACCTGAGTTTTCAGGTAGTGGGCTTTATAGGGCTTGTTCAGTTGGGGGAAGGGGAGGAAGGAAAAATCACTTATTTGCTAAGTTGAATACAAAAGGTTCCCTTAGGGATGATCTAAGATAGCCAGGGTATGAGATAAGAACAATGACCAGGTGACTTATGAGATAAGAGGACAGGAAATCATGACCTGGGGGGCATTGTTAGACAAGGAAGGGATTCTGGCTGGGTGGTTTCTTAAGGGATGTGGACATTCCACTTCCTTATGTCTCTGTCAGCATTCTGCTGTCCTTGGTGACTCCATCTTGGGAGCCTGTCCTGACCTAACATTTCAGCCTTTTTTTTAATGATAAGAGACGAAGGTTAATATGTCTTCTGTAATATCTTCATGTTGACTGTAGGGATGATGAGTTCTTATGGGAGAGGCTGGATAATGTGGTTGATAGGTCTCCCTTCAGAGGAGGTGATGAGGAGGCAGTTCCATGGTGGCTAGAGGTGGCAGAGTGGTAAAACTGATAGTGAGGACCCTCCATCAGTGCCAGTGTAGCATGCTGTTACAACTTGGTCCTGAATGAAACAGAGACTTCTCTTGTACCATCCCTATATTGAGCTGGCTTCAGGGCAGTCACTGGTGACATCTGTTATAGAGATGGTGAGGGAAATGGGCTCTTCACACCATGAGAGTTCAGAAGGAAGAATTAACGAGCTTGTTAGCCTTGTCAATAGCTACAACATCAGAACACCAGGTACAAGGGGCGGCTGAGCAGAGGCAAGGGCTTGGGGCAAGAGAGAGGAGGCAGAGGGGCATCAGTGTATTTACGAGGAGCATTTTGGGGTCAGGGATCATGAGAGAGTTTAAGTTTGAGAATGCCCATTGTGACCCTGGATGAGGTAGGGTAAGGGCTAAGGAAGGAGGGGCCCAAGGAATAGCTGTGATTCTGGCTAAGGTAAGTGGGAGGAGCTGGGGCCAGGGTTGGCAAAGTTCAGAAGTCAGTTTTGACAGGTGACAGGTGAGTTTTGAGAATAAAATTTGTTCTTTAAGCTGGGGGAGGGGGGAAACAGTGAGTTGTTTCCCCAAAATCAATTTTTGTGCCTCTTGGGCCAGAAGAGCAGCTGCATCAAAAGCACATAAGGCATGGTTGCCAACCATGGACAGATCATTTTTAGTTGTTTAGAAAGATAAACTACAGTGACAAAGGATGGACCCTTCTTTTGACCCAGACCTCCCAATGCCATACCCCCTTTTTCTGTGGAATAAAGAAGAAAAGGCTGCTGAAGTTCTGGAAGCGCAAGGGCGGGAGCTTCCGAGAGCAGGTGGGATAAGGCAGCATCTATCTCTGACTTAGGGTTAGTGGTTTATGAGGGGGTCCCTTAGCTTTGTAAAGGGGCTTTGGCAGGAGGACAAAGTTTTAATTTTATTTTTTTAAAGACAGCAGTGGCTGACTAATCAGGGACAGGCAGAGGCAGAAGGCATGAGTTAATGTTAGGGCTTAGTATTGTAAGCCAGCATCAGAAAGGGGATCCTATCAGTCTGAATTTTCATTTATATTGTACTTATATTTTGTAGTTATATTTTTTCTTAGTGGGCCATTAAAATCATGTAGGCTTCCAGATTAACTGTATGTTTTGGAGTTCTATGACTCTCAGTATTGGTCTATGACTCTCAATATTGCTAGGGTAAGTCAAGGCTGTGCTGACCAAATGGCCCTCTGTCTTTTGGGAAGCCTGGAGGACTGATTTTCCTCTGATATGACTCTCCTGTTGCAGATACACTGACTTGGAATTTATCTCTGGATCTCCATATCCTCTCTGATCAAGAAGACAGGTAACTTACAAGAGGCTAGAAGTCAGCCAGTGTCCCATCATCTCCTGTGGCCTTCTGATCTGGGCACAGGAACCAAAATATTGGTTATCATTTAACTCCGATGTTTACAGTTGATTTTGGCTTCTACAAATGGTTATTAATCACTCAAAGAGATTGTACATATCTGATTAGTGAAACAAATTGGTTTAAAAGGTGCAGATCTGGTTGGAGAATGTCACAATAGTTTAAAATCATTCTGATTAATATTTTAGTTTAGTTGTCAGGTGACAATGTAAGCTATATCTGGAACACTGAAAGCATACACATTTTATCTTCTAAGTATCTGTCAGTTATAACTACAGGTAGAACATTTTAGTAGCCCTGAAAACAATATTTTGCCAATTATTTTATCAATAACTTTAAGCCAATTGATTTAATCTAGAAATTGTATGCCAGAAAAAAGACAAGACAGTATAAAAACTTGGCATCTATGTTTGAAAACAACTTTGGCTAGTCTGTATATCAATACAAGTACTAACTACCCCCCAAACTGGAAGCATAACAGCAATTTAAGATTATTTTTCTAGGGAAGGAAAAATGGCTTAAGTACCAATATCTCTATAAGCAATGAACTTAAGATACCAGAAATGAGACAATTAATTAAGTGAAATCTTGACTGAGACTATTTTATTCTTGAGACTAGCTCAAGAATAAAATCAAACCTGGTCATTGTTGAGTTAAGCAAGCCTCATTTTAACATGCATTAAAGATAATGTGACAGACACAAAATAATTTCTTAAATAAGTGCCTTTTACCATTGAACAATTAAGGGTTAACTAAAGAAATATTTATGACTATTATATGAAGCTTAGACAAATTATATTAATATTGTTGATATACAGTGGATTTCTCTAAGACATGGGGAGCTTCTTCAGTTTTCCCAAGAACAAAATCACAAGAAGTCACTTTTTATAAGACTTAGATTATAGCCTCAGTGCTAATCACCCAGAAAAACCCAGGAACAAGACAAGAACCATCTTAAAATTACAGAGTTTTGGCCAGGCATGGTGATCATGCTTATTGCTAGCCAAACATCATGGACTTTGTATAAACCAAATTACAATATTCTGATATTGGTAAAAGTCTGAGACTAACAAAAAGTAGAGTTAACATATTTAAGGCACATGAGGCTACAGACAGTAAACTGTGTATAAAAGATCTGCTAACAGAATTCAAAATAAATAAGAAATCTATATTATGTAGTAACAGTTTTGGCTTAAATACACACACACACACACACACACACACACATACATATTTGGGGGGGATGTTTCAAGGTAGGGTCTCACTCTAGCCCAGACTGACTTGGAATTCACTATGTCATCTCAGGGTGGCTTCGTACTCATGGTGACCTTCCTACCTCTGCCTCCCGAGTGCTGAGATTAAAGGTGTGTGCCTCCTTGCCTAATATATATATATATATATATATATATATATATATATATATATATATATATATATATATATATATATATAAATTCATGAAGAGATTTGGCACTTTTAAAATCTAAATAAGATGTCCATTCAATCTGTAAGTCAGTTTCTGAAATTAATTCAGCTATATCTAACATACCCAAAGAACAGAGGAACTGGCCTAAACTGCCATGATTTAATGAAAAAGGAGTCAAGCCTCATGGAAAAGAGAGGGAATGGGCATGCCAGGACAACTGGCCATTTCAAACAACCTCCAAATGCATGCTCCACTATGTGCATCTGGCTTTACAAAGAAGCACATTTAACTGCTGAGCCAGAAAGAAATATTTTCAATCTCCAAATCATACACAAAATTTCATGACACGACCTATAACCACTCAAACATTAACTAACTTAATAATTCTGCCTGTGGCACTCTGGCAAGCTTACTCATACCTTCGTCCACGTACTTTACTCACACCTCCATCTACATACTTTTACCCTACAATCTATACAACAGTCTTCTTCATCAAACATTTTACATCCAACATTTAACGTTTCCTCTCCAGTTTATCTTCTTTAGTCTGTTCATCTCGTAACTACCAACAAAACCTTTCATTGCCCTTACCTTAAGACTTTTAATATGACTGTTTAAGTTTATTTTTTCCTCAAAAGGCCTTTTGAAATAACCTTTTTATAAAAGAGTAGACCAGACTTAACTTATGCTACATACCCAGAATAAACATATAGATTTTATCATTTATTGATTTTGGAACTTTTTTCTTATAACTTTCCTGAAACACATTTTTTAAAAAATATGAAAGCAGATTGAAACATTTTTAGAAATTTTCTTACAAACTCAGTATCGAGTACTTCTAAATTTAAACATAAATCTTGAGGCTGTTGTTTATTAGTAGTTTCAAAGAAGCATAGAAAGATAAAGTAAACACAAAAAAGTTACAAATTTCTTATAAGAAGTCCCCATCTATTTCCAGCGACTGGGCATTCACCCACCATCATGCTGGGGCCGGATCCTGAGACTCCCTGTGCCCGCAGCCCCTTGGCTCTGCAAGGCAGGGAGTCCAAGAAAGAACCACTAGGGATTTTCCTGGGGCACCATAAACCCCAGAAAGATCTGTGTTTTGTCTCTCTGTCCAACACTGAGATTAGTGTTAGGATCCCTGCTACAAGGCAGCTTTCTGATCCTGCCATCTTACAATTCTTTAAGAATAAGAGAATCTTGCATTTTTCCTTGCCTATGATCTTAAATACTTTCAGTGTTTCTTGTGGGGGACACTCAACAGTAAAAGTTGGCCATGCCATCTAGTGCAGTGGGCTTAGTGGAGAACATCCTCCGCAGTGAAATAGCAGTGCTCAGAACAGAAATCATTCTGCAGCCTTAGGGCTGTGAGCCACATAAACACTCAGACACACATATTCATTTAAAGTACACTTTTCATACAGATTTCCAGACAACCCTTTACCCTTCAAATATTCATTTAGAAGTTATATATTCCCATTTTAAATGTCTATTATATTTACAATTCCAAAGATCAAAACCAAACCTTGTTACCAGGCAAGGGGTCAGGAGAGGCAGAGGGAGCTGAAGGAACTGGAAGAGCTGTTGGGGCCAGATCATCTGTGGTGTCTGGGTCACATACAGAGGGTGAGGAAGAGTATGGAGGAGGGGTTGAATTACAGCACATTCCTGAGACGTTGGCTAGAAGGACCTGGTGAGAAGAGCAGGTAGAACAGAGAGAAGACTGTGCACGCAGAGTGAAAAATGCTTGAATATAGGGTATTTTGGACCACCTGCCTGTATGTTGGCAGAAGTTACCTAAATTAGTGAGAATTTGGAAATTAAAAGTAGCATTGTCAGGCCATTTGGACCCATTGTCCAACTGATAATGTGGCCAAGCAGAGTTGCAGAGAACAGACCATGAAGTTTGATGTTGTCCAAGAGTCGTAGAGGTTTTAAGTTCTTAAGGAGACAGGGAAAGAGCAAAACAAAGGTGAGAGAGAGGAAGCAGGGTTTAAGCTGGGTTTACACAGAACACCAATATGACCCCATGGCCTGTTAGGGTGAACAGGGCCTGCGCCTCCCACATGGGCAGAGGCTGTACAGGTGACACCTGTTGCCTTTTTAGACTGTTAGTGGGCAAGGTGGGCACCTGTGCTCCTGATGGCATAGTGGCTGGCAGTGAAAGATGAGAGCTCAGGAGGTAAAGGGAGAGGAGAGAGAGGGAGAGTGTCCTGAGATGGTGCAACTGAACCAAAAGGCACCCCTTAGGGTACAGTAGACCAGAGTGAGAGACCCAAGGTGTTGAGAGTGTGTTTTTCTCGAGACATGGGGTTGGGGCCCTAAAGCGAGCAAGGGGTGTAGCCTGGCATGCCAGCATGGCTTCCACAAGGAGGGATTAAACCTAAGAGCAGGCCACACTAAGAGGGACACTTACCAAGAAGGATGGAGGAGAAGAAGAAGGGCAGGGCAAGAGGGGTGACTTTGTGAGGTAGCTTGAGTCAGAACAAAGAGACAGCACGATACAGAAAATGGATTAATTAGCTCTGTTTTTATTATTTTTTTTTAATTAGTTAATTATTATTATTTTTTTTGGTGTTGTTTTGGTTTGGTTTGTTTTTTCAATGTAAGGTTTCATTCTAGCCCAGGCTGACCTGGATTCATTATAGCAGCTCCGAGTGACCTCAGACTCAAGGTGATCCTCCTACCTCTGCCTCCCAAGTGCTGTGATTAAAGGCGTGCGCCACCATGCCCCACAGCCCTGGGTTTTTAAAGCTGACTTTATTCTTGGGGTTAAAGCTGAGGCACTTCTTATGACAGCTTTGGTTTCTCACTGATGACTGTAGCTTTCCTCACTCTGATAAACTGTTGTACTGGGGACTTTTCCTGCCATTTAAGGTTTCACTTTGATTATGTGCCACTTCATATGATTGTCCTGATGATGTGTTCTGTTGGGCCCTATTATAGTACTCAGTCCAAAAGGATGGCATTCCACAAATTTTGTGTAACACTATCTTTTTTTTTTCCTTGTTTTAAATTTTTGTTTCTATATAAATAGCACACTTGGATTATATATTTGAAATCAAATCTGATTATCTATGGTCTTAGTTTATTTAGATTGAATATTGCTGATATATGAGTTAATTTTCATCATTATTGGTGCTGTTTTCATCTTTTATTATCTTTTAAATGATTTTATTCTTATTCTATTCTCATCTATAACTTTTATGTGTTGTATATGTACTCTTTTAGATCATATTCACTTAAATGTACATATTTAGTTTGGCAAAGTCTAACTCAAATTGATTCTTCTCCAAAACAACTGAACTTCAGTTATGTTCTTTCATATTTATAAAATATTCCTTCATTCTAGTTTTATCTTAATTTTTAAAAATATTTCATTTATATTTATTTATTTGAGAGAGAGAGGAAGAGGGAGAGTGGAAAAGAGCAACTGAATGGGAACACAAACAAACTTCAGACGCATGTGCCAAAATGTGCATCTGGCCTACATGGGCCCTGGAGAATCGAACCTGGGTCCTTGGCTTTGCAGGCAAGTAACTTAACCACTAAGCCATGTCTCTAGCCCATATTCTTTATCTTATTTTTTTTAACTCTGTGATTGAATATAATATATTGCCTTGTTATATAACTCCTCATATGCTTGTAAGTCCCCCTTTATGATCTCATGAACTATATCCACTCTCTTAGGAATCATTATTTAGTAAGGTCTGCAGTCTCCTGATTGCAAACTCTATGAGTTTGCTGATTTGAAAGTATCTTTTATCTGCCTTCATTCTGTTAGCCATATATTTTTTGGCTCTTTCTTCCTCAGTGTTTTGAAGGTATTTTTCCTAATATGAGTCTTAGCTACTGCAGGTAAAGCACCATCATTCAATATGATTCTTTATCATTCATCTGTGTTTTTCTCAAACCATTTTAAGTTTTTTTTTTTTTTTTTTTTAAGCACTCAAGTGTGAATTTCTCTTTACTCATGATGCATTTTGGGCCTCTAATGTGTATAATGTTGTGTCTTTATAAGTTCTGATAAATGTAAAGCCGTTGCCTTTTCCAAAATTGCTCTGTCTGACTTTGTGTCTTCTGTCTTTTGTGAATGTTGAATAGACCTGTGGGTCGCCTTCCCCTACAGTTCTCTCACCTCAGCTTCTCTTACATTTGGCCTCTTCTTACTTCTCAGAACTGCAGGTAGGGTGGTTTCTGAAGGTCTGTCTTAAGTACACAATCTTCCCAGTCTGATGAATGCATTCACAGAGGCTCTGATTCCTATTAGGATGTTTGTTTGTTTGTTTGTTTCCTCCAGAAGTATTAAGGCTTCCTTTTTCAAAAATTTGTGCTTAATTTTGATTGTTTTTCCCTTCTGCCATACTCTATCATACTTCTTAATTGCATCTATAGGTGCATTTGTAGGTGCTATCTGTTTGGGGCTTTTATGGGACTGACCTTCCCCTTTATATGTGCAGCTGACCCTTTCTGCTGCCTCCTTACTGTTTTATTGTTATTTTCCATTTGAAAGTACTCTATGAAGGAGCATTTAAATTTGCCTGTGCATGGTGCCGGAAGCAACTCCTGTGCCTCGCCTCTTTAGAATTTGGGAAGCCTGAACTTGTCAGTTCCTGTAAGCTGGGGCCTCCCAAATCACAGTTGGGCTTGGTGTCATTAAGTCTCACAGGAAAGATTTCCTCCATTTCTACCTAAGAGTCAAAATCAGGAATGCTTGAATGCCATGCTGTCTCCCCCTGCAGGTGGCTTTCTAACTCAATCACATGGGGGAATTCCAGCTTTTATCTGCAGGTCAGTGTGACGGCTTTAAGCTTGAGCCTTAAGCCTTTTCAATCATATTTTCTGTTTGCATAGCCTTCACAAAACTGAACTATGGATTCCTTTTGGTGGGCCAGTGCCCCAAGAGTAAACACTGACTTCTGTACTCTTTTTCTTTCCAAATCCATTCCTTCTTATCATTTCTGGTCTCCCAGGAAGTCTTTGATTCCCTCCCTCAAACTCCAATGCAGCTCTATTAAAATTTTTTTGTAAAAAGAAATCCACCATTTTTTGGTACCCCCTGTATCACCAACTTGTATTGTGTGTAAAACTGCTCTGCTATACTGTGGGTATATGTGAATATAATTTTTTTTTTTCCTAGAGAACTTCTGACGTACTGAAATGAGCCTTATTTTATTGTTCTTCTATATGTGCATATTGTACATACATGCATATGTGTGTGCATATATGGAAAACCATGTAACAGAATATATTAACAATAGCAGTAAATTTTATCTTGTCCATAATCAAACAACCCTAGATTTACATACAGAAATAACATATGCTTTGGATCATATTAGGTACTAGATTTGAAATCTGAAAAGCAGAATATATCTAGATTATATCATGTGTAATTAGAAATAATGGTATTCCAGGTGAAGTTGAAAAGAACTTATCATCCTGACCTCTATTACATTTCATCTCTACCCTCTGACATTTATAGATGTTCATTTTGCTCAAGCTTTTGATGCCAATAAATATCTCAATAGTTATCCTGGTCTTTGATTAATATCTAAATTTCTGTGGGTGCTAATGGCCAACAAAGATGCTTTGATTAGTGCTATACTAAAGAACCAGTGTGCTAATGGTCTAGATGTGCTGGGTAGAGATTTCCCCTCAACACAGGAGCTGGATCCTGTAACTGGAGTTTTGCACATGAAGGGCAGATCACAGCAAGATGCTGGCTTCTTGCAACAAACAGATTGCAAATCTGAATAAATTACATGCCCTCCCTTGGCTTTGCTTAATATGATTGTTTAATGTGAATTTCCTGAACTGTTAATCATAATTCATCAACAAGTTGATAGGAAAGCTGTAAAACTACCCTTGGTCTGATGACACCTCATAAAATTACAGTGATTTCCTGACTCTTCTCTATGGGGGGAGGTGGCAGGGGCTCCAAGGTATCGGAGTTGACATATGATTTGGGAAACAGCAGATGTGAGGCTCTTGATCTTGAAGATCATATATACACAGGAATCCTCTCTGAAAGCCACATGCTCTTTTTGTATTGGAAGAAATATTACTGGAGAGCAAGTGTATGGAGGAAAGTTATAAACTCACATAAAATAATTTTGGCCATGAGAAAATCAGTCTGCTTTTGTAAAACAGATATGTCACTGCTTGAAAATTCTGAAACAAATGGGTTAATGTGCATTTGCAGTGACCATGAGCCAGCAGCTAGGTGACAATTCTCAGTGAGGTTTGATGGGGGAATTTGGTGCAAACTCCAGCTGGGCAAGTAGGCTGGTAAAATGAGCTGGAACAAGTCGTATGTGGGCAGAAACAAGTGATAGCGGTGCTTAGCCTTGCATGATGTCTGAGCACTGAGATGGCTTGAACCAAACAGCTTAGGCATTATTTGATTTGGACTTAAAAGCTCTGAGAGGAAATGGCCTTTCAATTCAACTTTGTTAAATGGGGACAAGCTGGGTCTTGCTGCACTCTGAGGTTGCCACAAATAACAACAAACAACAACAACAACAGCAAAAAACCAACCAAACAAACAAAAAACCCCAAAAAATCTGGCAACCATGGAAGAGTGCAAGACATTTCTTCCACTTCAGTCTCTCGAGGGCAGCAGTTTCAGAAAATAGGCAGCTTTTCAATTCGGAGAGCCATACTGTTTGCTCTGTTCCCTCAGCAGCCTCAGTGCACTGAGGCAGTTATCTCTTTCCATAATGCGCCTAGTGCCCTCCCGTGGCTAACTGTGAGAATGCAGGTGGTTTGACAGGCAGTCTGGAAAGATTATTTTTGACACATATATTACACATGCTCACCCGAGATTTGGGCCTAAAATATGTACGTGTGGGGGAGTGGGAAACATTTTAAACAAATAATGAAAAATGCTCTCTCAAATATGTGATACCATTACTGGGTTCCTCTATATCTCCTAAAACTCATAAACTTCTTGAAAGCTGCCTTTGGGTTTATCTATTCTATAATTACAGATGTTAATAAAAACTGACAGTAAGGAAAAAACATTTTCAAAATGATTGGCTTAATTCCATCACTCGGGAGGCAGAGGTAGGAGGATCACAGCGAGTTTGAGGCCACTCTGCGAGTACATAGTGAATTCCAGGTCAGCCCTGGAACTCCACCCCCCAAAAAATGTGTGGGAGTTTCAAATTACTAATTTGATTTAGTGATTTAATTAGAAATAGTATACAATATTCATTTAATTCTCAGTTCTCTCTTCCTTAGATGTTGATGTGGTTTCTCATCATTTCCCAGGGGGAATATCCTCTTCTGTTTACTCCATGTGTGATAATGATATGCATAACATCCATGTTTAACTCATAAAATCTTAATCATAAGGGTCAGTACATCACACTAGCCTTAGGTCCAGCACCTTATGTTCTTGCTTAGCAATAGGATTGGTGGCTCCCATAACTCGAAGCATTTGTGTATGACTATGCTCACAGATATGAAAAATAGTAGACATAATCTAACAAGAGGTTTATTCAATCTTTAAATACAAAAACATTAATTAATAGGAAGTGTCTCTACCACATGAGGACATAAAAAAATTCAATATGAAACAAAACAGATAATCCATTTACAACTTTTCCTTGAATTATAAGGGCAACACTTAGGCTTAGTGGTTATATGTTATTACAGTTTTTTTTTTTTTACAAAAAAATAAAAGCTCTTTTCTTCACTGCTTGAACTTTTTAGTATAAAGATAAATTTCTTTTCAAAAAGTTAATTTATAGGTAGGATACTTAGAGTATACATGTAGGTTCCATTGTCCTTGTCTGTCCTTGTCATAGAAAAGTGCAGTCTTAGTACTCAGGAAGGCATGAGCTACTGTGACCGTGCTGAGCACTCAGGGAACCATGAGCTACTTTTACGGTGCTGAGTACTCAGAGAACCATGAGCTACTGTGACGGTGCTGAGTACTCAGGGAGCCATGAGCTACTGTGATGGTGCTGAGTACTCAGAGAACCATGAGCTACTGTGACGGTGCCGAGTACTCAGGGAGCCATGAGCTACTGTGATGGTGCCGAGTACTCAGGGAGCCATGAGCTACTGTGATGGTGCTGAGTACTCAGGGAGCCATGAGCTACTGTGATGGTGCTGAGTACTCAGGGAGCCATGAGCTACTGTGACGGTGCTGAGTACTCAGGGAGCCATGAGCTACTGTGATGGTGCTGCTTACTAAATTTGGATTCTAACAGACAAGCTGGAGGTTAAGGCAGTCTGCCAGAAATAGTGTATTTTGCTGAATAGGTACCCTAACTGTGCCAGGTGCTGGGCACCTAGCAATGACCAAAGAAGATGTACGTCCTGCCCACCGAAAGCACACTATCTAAATAGAGAAAAACAACCAAAGCCACTGAAACATGCAGTGACTCTGATAAGTGCTATGAAAGAAATAAATAGGGTACCACCCAGGAAAAACTAAGAAAATACACTTAGATATGGTGGTCAGGAAATTCTTCCTTATGTGATATATAAGCAAGCTCTGAATAATGAAAGGAAGCCACTTTAATGACGTGTCTGTGCACGTGTGTGCTTGTGTGAGCAGAGACTCACGGGACCACCATGCTCAGTGGACAAAGCCCAGTGTCTTTAAGAACCTACGCCTAGGCTTTTTGGCCTTGAATGGGCATTGGAATAGATACTGACCTGAATCTGGTTTTAAAGCAATCCTAGTAGAACAGTCTTATTTGACCCAGCTTATTGTTGCCTTCAAACCCTCCCCAGGTGTGAGGATGTTTTCCATCTGTGCTTGGTGCTGCTACTTTTGTGAAGCACAAATTGGCAAATGTTCCCTAAAATCTCCCCCACTGTCTATACCACATTGAGCTTCTCCTCCCTCAGAAGTCATTCCCATGCAGGCATGTGGAACAGAAATTTCAAGAGTCTTTCCACGTTTTCTTTCTAGTGAGTTAGTTAGCATGTGAAAACATGCTCGTCATGATGACTTTGTACATATACTTCTTTGCATTTATCCCGATTCATCACCTCACACTGTAGATCTAGATACACATACATGTGTATTTAATTCTAGATCCCTATATGAGAGAATTTTATACATGGAGATTTGAGTTTGGCTTATTTACTATAACATAATGATTACCAGTTCTATCCACTTTCCAGCAGCTTTCATAATTTCATTATTCTTCATAGGTGAGTAAAACTGCATTATAAATATATAGGACGTTTTCTTTTGTCATTTTGTCTATTATCATCTCTGCTTGCTGTATATTACATTTATAATTAGTGCAGCAGTAAACATGGATGCACTGTGTTATTGTGACAAAGAATATTTAGGGTATACGCCCAGGAGAGGAACAAATAAATTGGACAATATGATTGTTTTATTTTAGACTTTTAGGAACTTCCATACTGATTTTCATAGTGACTGTACCAGTTAACGTTTCCATCAGCAGTGTGTTAAAATTCATCTTTCCCCACAGCTTCACCAGCATTTGTTGACATTTATTTTCTTCTTGATAACCATTCTGACTTGGATAAGACTGTTAAAGTAATTTTACTTTGCATTTCCCTGATAGCTGAGTTGTTTGGACACTTTTTCAAAAATTATTTGGCCATTTGTAATTTTTCCTTTTAGAACTATCTCTTCAGTTCATTTGCCCATTTATTAATTGGATGTTTTATTTTGAGAATGCTGAATTTTCAATGTTCTTTATAGATTCCAGATATCAATCCTCTACTGGATATATTTATCAAAAATTTTCTTTCTATGTGGTCACTGTCTTTACACTCTGATGATTGTTTGCTATGCAGAAACTTGTCCATTTCACAGAATATCATTTGTCACTTCTGGGTTTTCCTGGGCAATTAAAGTGCTCAGAAAGCCCTTGCCTATATCTACATCTTGAGGTTTTGTCCCTATGTTTCCTTCCGTAGTTTTCAGGCTTTTGGGTCTTATATTAAGGTCTTTGATCCATTATGGATTGATCTTTGTTGTCAGGGTGAGAGATACCATTCTAGTTTCTTTCTTTATTATTATTATTATTATTTTTTTTACATATTATATCAGTTTTCATTTTGTTGAAGTGATTGCTTTTTTGTCAATGTATGTTTTTCATGACTTTGTTTTCACATTAGGTATTAGTCATTAGGTATTAGAGGGGCTCATTTCTGGGTCCTCTATTCATTCTACTGGTCTATTGTTTGTTTTAGTTAGAGTACTATACAGCTTTTTGCTACTCAGGCTCTGTGCTATAGTTTGACATCAGGTATAGTGATACTGCTGGCTTCTTTGCTTTGACTCCTTTCTGGTGTTCTGTGCTTCCACATTAATTTTAAGATTGTGTTTTCTAGTTGTTTGAAGAATTTCTTTGGAATGCTTATAGGGACTGTGTTAAATCTGTAGATGTCTTTCATCAATGTAGCCACTTTCCATGAGCTTGGAAGGTTTTTCCTTGGGATATGTTACCTTGGGGTTTCTCAGTCTCGTTTTGGTCAAGAACTAACCTTTGTGTAACTGATTCTATATAATATTCTATTAGTCTTCATTTCATTAATTCATGCCCTTACATTTATTATTTCTTGCCATCTGCTGCTTTGAGGGCTAGAATTTTATTTATTTTTGACCTTTAGGTATATCATTAGGTTATTGTTTTCAATCTCTGATATTTTTAAATATTTTATTTATTTTTATTAATTTATTTTAGAAAGAGAAAGAGGGAGAGAGAGAGAGAAGAACAAAGAGAAAGAGGAGATAGAAAGGGTGCATGAGGAACTTCAGCTACTGAAATGAACTCCAGAGACATGGACTACCTGTGGGTCCTGGGGAATTGAATGTGGGTCCTTTGCCTTTGCAGACAAGAACCTTAACTGCTAAGCCATCTCTCCAGATCTCCTCTGATACATTCAATGCAAGCATACATAGCTGTAGGCTTTCCACGTAAAATGGCCTTAGCCAAATCCAAAGGGTTCTGGTAAACTATGCTTTCATATTCATTTGATTCTAAGAATTTTGCAATTTCCTCACTTTTCATTCAAGAGATTATTATTCAACCTCCAAGTACATATGTAGCTTCTGTATTTTTTCTTGCTATTGAGTTCTACTTTTATTCCAAGGTGTTCTGATAAGATTCAAGAAATTATTTGGATTTCTTTGTATTTAAGAATTTCTTGGGCTGAAGAGATGGCTTAGCAGTTAAGTGCTTGCCTGTGAAGCCTAAGGACCCCGGTTCAAGGCTTGATTCCCCAGGACCCACGTTAGCCAGATGCACAAGGGGGCACACGCATCTGGAGTTCGTTTGCAGTGGCTGGAGGCCCTGGCGTGCCCATTCTGTCCCTCTATCTGCTTCTTTCTCCCTCTGTTGCTCTCAAATAAGTAAATAAAAATAAATGAAAAAAATAAAATTTTTTAAAAAAGAATTTCTTTGTTACCTAGAATGCCACCTATTTTAGAGAACATTCAGTAAGATGCTGAGAAAAGGTGTATTTTAGCTTTTTCATGGAGTATTCTTTAGATATCTGTCAAGTCCATTTGAATTAGTGTCATTTAATTCTAAAGTTTCTGTGATGGTTTTTAGTTTGAGTAGCTTATGTGAATATGATCTGAAGTAGAATGTGCTAAAAACCTAATTATTTAGGGAGGATTGTAAGTATGAAATATGTACATTAGTAGCTTCTTTCAGGCCCTTAAAAATTGAAGGATGCCAGGTTGAACTTGTGGCTTCTTGTCTATGCTAGGATGAATGGCCATGCTGGGTCTGTATTGGACAAGTGTCTAGTGTCCACTAGAGCTCTCTTTACCTTGGTTGCTTCCTTTCTTTGAGTCCCAGGGACTCTTATGGCTATGCCAACTTTGTAGTCTGAGGGTTCTGCAGGTTCTCTCTGCCACTACACACTCCATTACTCTCTTGTGGTGAATGTTCTGCATCGAGGGTGAATCCATAGGACTCTGGGAATGAGGCCAACGAATGACACTGAGATCTGTGCTGGGAGATCTGTTGTCACAGCTCCAAAGCCCACTAAGCTTTAATCTCCCTGTGAAGGGGCAAAGCTGTGGATGCCAAGTGGTCCACTGGGGTTGCAGAGTTCTTGGACACTTCATCAGTGAACCCTGACTCAATATGTGACTCCAAAGCTCGATTCTTCCACTGACCTCCTACTAATGCAGTTATTCTGCTTATGAGGCCTGCTCCTAGACACTAGAATGGGATACCTTTTCTACACCCTTCACTGCTTGGGTAGAGCCCCATGGGGCTTGACTTCCGGCCCTACTGCTCTCCACAACTGTCCCCTGGAACTCCTTTCATACCAAGGTTATGGCAGGTTCAATTTAAGATCAGTGATTTGTGACTCTTCCCTATTCTCAGCCCGGGAGAGTAGCTAAGTATTAAGCAATAGGTTTTCAATCAGAATGGTGCCCACTTATAGCACTTTGAGCCATATGCTGACCCATCACACTTGAGAAGTCACCATCTCAGCAATACCTAGATGGATTTGAAGCTTGAGTGAGCTGTGGGCTTGTCCTGTGGGTAGGCCTGCTGATGATCTCTTTTGGCCAGAGCTGTCTGCATTTATTATTGGATGAAGTTTCTGCCGCCCTATCCCTCACTGAGGAGCGTGGTGACTGGAGCTGGGTTCCGCTTGATTTTCTTCTCTGTGTGACACCATTCTGTCTTGCTGCCTTTTCAGGATCTCAGAAGCTCTTCCTCTCTTTGAAATAGTCTGTTTTTTGTTTTTTTTTTTTCCCCCCCTTATTCTGACACTTCCCCTTCACTGGGTAACACAGAAGTGGCTTCTAATCTGCCATCTTACCCAGCTGTTCCCATATTTGTTTATAGTGCCCCAGCGTTCCCCAACACGTGCTCCCTGTCATGCCAGGACCCACGTTAAATGAATTAGCACCTTCCTACTCAACGCTCGCAAAGGTACCTGGTAAAAAGATACAACTTCAGTTCTTGTCATTTTTTATGAAAATGTTTTCCAATCTAGATGTAGTTTCTCTTTTTTAAAAATACTTATTTTTCAAAGTGCTAGAATGACAAATTTTTAGCTCCCATCTTTATTGCCTGGAAGGACCTCAGTAAGCCAGTGCACCTCTGGACTCTGCTGTGTAGCTGTCCATATTTGGAGAATTCTCTTCCTTATTGTACTCTTCCATCCAGTGGCTATCATTCATGACTGTGGATACTTTCACAGGGAGGGTCTGCCCTCTTTTGTCTGGGTGTGCATTTTGGGCTTTAGTAGCTGGGCCAGAGAAAAATATTTGTGGCAATAGCCAAATCTGCTAAAGGATCTATGCCTTCTTTGTATTTCCAACATTGGGTACTCTTTAACAATTTGGCTGGGAAACAATAATTGGGACACATAGGGGTTGGAGAGTTGGTTTAGTGTGCTAAGGTGCTTGCCTGCAAAGCCTAAGGACCTGTGTTTGACTGCAGATCACAATATGAGTGCTCATGGTCAACCATTTTTGTTGCTGTTGTTTATTTGAGGTAGGGTCTCACTCTAGCCCAGGCTGACCTGGTACTCACTATGTAGTCTCAGGGTAGCCTTGAACTCATGACGTACAATCACAGCTGCTAAAACCACAGACAATCTGTTTTATATGTTATAAACCTGATGTATAAGCTTACTGACATTAAAAAAAATGTTTTTATTGGGAGGGTTATAGGGATGGCTTAGCAGTTAAGGCACTTGCCTGCAAAGCCAAAGGACCCAGGTTTGATTCTCCAGGACCCACATAAGCCAGATGCACAAGGGAGCATATGCATCTGGAATTCTTCTGCATTGGCTAGAGGCCCTGGTTGCCCATTCTTTCTCTCTCTCTCCCTCTTTCCCTGCCTATTTATGTATCTCGCTTTCAAATAAATAAATAAAAATAAACTATTAAAGAAAACATTTTTATTGGGAGCTTTAATATATGAACATATTGCAAGTTGGTTGTATTCCCATTAGGTTATCCTCTTTTATGCCCACTCCCCTATTCCCATTCCATGGAGGGCCCTCCTTAGTGGGGTATTGAAAATCATTGTGGGGTCAATTAATGCACTAGTGGATTTCTGTGAGGAGGACAGAGCCTCACAGTAAATCTTCCCACTCTGTGGCTCTTGTATTCTTTCTGCCCCCTCTTCCCAATGTTCTCTGAACCTTAGAGTGTGTGTAAATGTCTCCTTTAGTGTTAAGCTCTAGGACAACTTTTATTTTCTGTTTCGTTAAGTTTACCACCATCTTCTGTTTCGTTAAGTCTACCACCATCTTCCTGAGGAGGTTCTCAGGCTAAGAGTAAGAACAGCACTCATGTTTAATCTGCCATTTCCTCTGCAGTGTCTCCTGGGTCCTGGTGGGTGGGATTGAGATGAATCACCCAGTGCTAGGCCTTGGCTTTCTCATCTTGTTATTTTGGTGGATTTCCCTGTATTTTATGCCATCTGAAAAAGCAGGTACTCTAGCTAGGGTGAGAACAGGATAGATCAAAACAGGTAAACATATCCAGTTGGAAGATATTTTGATGGTCATAACCTCTCTATTTAGCTGAAAAAAAGTGAAAACTTCCTTCTGGGACTTACTGAACTTTCAAGCCACAGGCTTCTTTCTCACTTGTTTTTCAGTATTGAGCATGCATTTCCTCCAACTGAGCTGGGCTCATATTTAGTCAGAGTTGATTACTCCTACAGCTGATGTGTCACTATTGCACCCATAGGTACATCTCTCCTGGCTGGTTGATTTAATTATAATAAGTTGGTAGCTCAGGCTCAGAAAAGCAAATGTTCCATGTGCTTTCTCATATGCAGAATCTAAAATGTAATCGTATCATGTGTTTATAAGTTGCAGTAAGCATCAATAGTATTGGTTTGAAAGTTAGAATGAGGCTTAGAGAGAGGAGAAGCAGTCAGATGTCAGAAAGAAGGGCTGCTAGATGGGCAAGTGGGGGGACATAATACAGGAGGTGGAAGGGCCTGGGAGGGCAGGAGTAAGGAGGAGAGAGGAGGAGGGGGAAGACACAAAACTTATCCTTGTAATGATGATCCTAATGGAAAAATTATAGTGGGGCATAATTATGACTTACAGGTTATCACTTACAAGCAATCAATTGGTCTTTCTAAGCCAAGTGATGAAAGAGAATAGAAGAAGGGAAAACAGATCCTGGGGGGGGGGGCGGCGGGGAGGTCAGGTGTCAAGATCATCTTCTCTTTCTAACATGGCCATGTTTCTTGTGAGTATCACAATGCAGGAGTTACAGCTTCCTGTCATGAGCGTCATGGGAGAACTGTGTGTATAGTGCCTTATGTGGATCCAGTGGAGGAGGAAACAGAGCCCTCCCACAGTGTTTATCAGTATGTCAGCATGCTCTGACGCGTCACACCCCTCTACATTTTAGATCCTGGCTCCTGATTCTTCTAATTATACTTGTACATATGAATTATTTTTGCACAGGGTGTTATTATGAAAAGCACTGTAGTAACCATGTGCATAGTATGAAATGTAGGAAGAACTCGTGGTTCCTAATCATATTGTTCCTCTCATAAGTGAGGTAAATTCACAGCACCAGTCTGAACTGTGCACCTACCACATGCAAGCCTGTTCTGGTGTGTATAGTTGAGTTTAATCATTTCATCATAGATTTTTATCTCTCTCTGTCTGTTTCATCTTTGTATCTCCCAAGCTCCTAAAGAACTTATCAAATTAATAAATACATTAATAATGAATAGATATATTTATAAATGAGCTCATATGTAAGTGCATGACTTTATCCATTCTTGGCATTTCTCAGCAAAAATAGTACAAGTCAGTTTATTTGGATTTTGTGCAGTATATTTATAAATAGACCTGTAATTTTTATACTCTCGGTGTTAATATTCATGGTTTAAAATATTTTTAAAATTTACTTTTGTTGGGCTGGAGAGATGGCTTAGCAGTTAAGGCACTTGCTTGCAAAGCAAAGGACCTAGGTTCGATTTCCCAGGACCCACATAAGCCAGATGCACACAGGGTGCATGCATCTGGAGTTCATTTGCAGTCACTGGGGGCCCTGGTCTGCCCACTCTCTGTCTCTCTCTCCTCTTTCTCTCCTCTAAAGTGAATAAATAAATAAAATATTTTTAATTTCTTATGTCAATGCTTAGAATTGAGCCTTGTGAAATTATAATTACTTTTCACATAGTGTCAGTTTCTCTATGTACCCAGACACTACATGAATGTGAAGTGCTCTTGTTTCAGTCTGTACTTGCTACCTGCAGGGCTCATTTTCCAAGATTCCATCCAAGCACATCTCAGACTTGTCTTAGGTTTTGAATTAAACACTGCCTCCTTTGTTCCTCATCCTTTTACACCTCAGATTATCCAGTGATAGAAGGAGAAATAAGTGATTCTATGCCAGCCACGAGCCTGGCTTTGACACCCCTCTTCCCAACACCAGGACTATAAAATGAAAAGTTCTTTATTCCCTTCCTCCTCTCATTACATCCCTGGAAGCCCCTTCCCTTCATCAGTTAAGGTGACAGCTGCTGTTCTGTTTGTCAGTGGAACAATGACTCAGCTTTCTGTGTCTAGCCTGTGGGCATGATGGCATCTCTCTCATGCAGGCTTCCACGGAGATGTGTTTGCCAGCCCAGTCATTATCCAGATGGAACCAGCAGAGTGGGGCCCTCGGTGGCTCTTTTCTGTTTTAGGTTCTTTCTTTGCCCAGCAGTCTGACACTCATTTGCTCCATAAGAATTTTGTGTTTCCTGCCTAGTAAGACCTGGCAGGAGCACTTGCATCTCTCTTCTTGTCGTCAGATGCTGTGCACCTCCTTGTTGATACACGCGATAAACAGCTGCTACCTTTGCGGAGATATCCTGAAACATGTAGAGTCTAAAATAGCAGACTCTTTTAAGGTAATTCTTTGAGAGATAGGCTTAATAATTTTAAATAAAAAGAAATTATTTGTCAGTATGTATTTTGGATTTAGGGTAAGTAAAGAGCAAGCATTCCCACTCTTTTCCTGTTTGCCAATCAAGATTCATTAGTAGCATCTGTTGAAAATGATATGGCTGCAATGATTATACAAGCCTCTTATAACTCAATTCCCTTTGACATTTATCTGCATGGAATATGTCCTCCATACTAAATTAGAAAAACTCTATTTTCTTCCTAAAATTTTTTATTGGGTCACCTCATTTAATATAGCTCTTTTCAGATCTATCCATTTTCCTGAGAGTTTCATTTTCTTTACAAATGAGTACTGAATGGTTCTGTTTTCACAGGTGTGTGAATACCAATATATTTTCCACAGCAACATAATTGGAAGATCATACTATAAGGGTACATATGTGACATGTGGTATAAAGTTGCTTCATTACTGAGAACTGTGATTTAAGAAAAAAACCACCACTTTGCAGCTGTGACTTTACACAGACGACAGAGTGAAAGCTAAAGGGGATGAAAGGGCTTTCTGAAACGAAGCCAAGAGATAGATCCAGTTTCTCCCATGGAAGCAGAAGAGACCACATGAAAGTCCTCATGGAAATAAGAGATGTGTGTCCTGTGTGTAGACCTCCTCCTCCTCCTTGGTCATGGAGTTGTATGCCCTGTACCTTGTGGAGTCTGAGGCCAAGGACCTAGGTGGAGTTGTATGTTTCACATTACAGAACCCAAGATCTAGATGCATTTTCCTGACAGAGGCTTTTAAAACAGCTCTGCATAGCTCAGGAACAAATCTCTGAGGTGATTTGAAGTTAGACAGAAGATTGTCTCTAGTACAATTGTTTAAATTTTACCTCAAGAAAGTAATGTTTTATCCTCCATTTTTGAAAATTTTAGTATGTTCATCTCCTCTGCTTCTCTGATCCCTTCTTTTTTTTACCCAATGTATCCATGTTTTTATATTACATTTTTATTTATTTATTTGAGACAGAGAGAAAGAGGCAGAGAGAGATAGATAAAGAAAGAGAGAAAAAGAAAGAGAATGGGTGGACCAGCGACTCCAGCCACTGCAGATGAACTCCAGACACATTGCCACATTGTGCTTCTGGTTTACATGGGTTAGTCCTAGGGAATCAAACCTTGGTTCTTTGGGTTTTTAGACAAGCACCTTAACTGCTAAGCCATTTCTGTAGCCCCTCCATGAGTTTTTGAAAATGTTGTTTGCATTATGTGTATTTCTTATGCTCTCCTAAAATATTTTCTAAATGAATGGTTATCACTCAAAACAATCTTGATTTTTATCAGTTCTAGACATAAAGTTTTCCTCAAGCCACCACTGAGAATCCAGGTGATCCTTCCTTGCTAGGCACAGATGTCTCCCTAATCTTGCACTGAATCTGAGATAGGTGAGCCACAGAGGAGTGAGGGGAATAAATTGAACTAATGGATCTCCTATACGCTCTGAAACAGCCAATGAAATAGAAGCTTCTAGGGTGGTGAGTTCTCCAAAGGGTCCTTATTGAACACCTGCTCTGATGAAGCAGGCATAACTGCTGCCCTTGAGTTTAAATTCCAATGGAGGGAGACAGGCCACAACCAACCCAGTATCCTAATAATAATAACATAACAGGTTATGCCTAGGTGTGAGAAAGGGGTAAGATAGGCTGTAACTCATAAAATATGATATGAGAGAGCTTCTTTACTAGATATGAGGAGAGCCTATAGAAGAAAATGTACTAGCCATTATTGCTGCATGACAAATTATCCCTCAGACTAGCAGCTTGAAAATGCAATGCTCTGTCACATGGTTTTTGGCAGTCAAGAATTCAAGAGTAACTTAGGTAGGTCCTTCTGCCTCTGGGTCCGAGACATGATGTCATCCAGAGGCAAGACTGCGCTGGAGGATCTGCATCTGGGACGGCCTGCTTTGGTGTCTTCTACAGCTGGGTGGGTCAATTTCTTCCCTCCTGGGCCTCTGCTAGGGATTCAGCAGTGTCTTCAGGACATGAGGTTTCTCTATGAGCATGGCATGGCAGCACTGGGGTTCCTGTCTCAGCCTTGAAGGTCACCATATTCTGTTGGTCACACATAGTGATACTAATTCTAGAGAAAATGGTCAGGAAGAGAGGAAGTTTAGGAGACATCGTGAAGATTGATGAACACCAGACAATAACACTGAATTTAGGACCACATGACAATGAATCTTCTAAGTGAATATCTAGGGAGAAGAGTGTTCCAGTTAGATGCAGCAGCTTTTACGTCCCAGGACACTGAGGCCTGGAGACCTTGGTGTTGTCAAGAAATAAATATACCTAACATCACCATGTGTGTTGTATGGGATGACTCCAGTGGTCAGGGGCTAGATTATATAGACCTTACAGAGGCCTGGGATATATTCTGAATGTGGGGTGAAATTATTGGAAGTTTTCATTCAGAGAAGTGACATCAACTGCATAAGTTCATATGGAACAGAAGTTCACTTCTGAACAAAACACTGGATTTGTCCTATAGAAACTTTCAATAGAAAAAATGAGTTAGATTTAGACTCTTGACTTTTACTTCATGGTCATGTGATATGGTCTCATCCAAAATTAGACAAAGGCTTATTCTACTCTATGGAGTGATAGAATCACAGTGATTCATAGATCTACATGTGCAGTGTGGGGATCTCTGAATTAACACTGCCTCCTGTTCTGCCACCACAATATAAAGTTTCTGCTGGTGATGAACATTCCTAGAAATCAACGTCCAAAGGGAATTACAGACAAGAACATCTTCATGAGATATTTGTAAATGCTCCAGGGTCAGGATGCGCTCTTGCTCAGGTAGCTGGGTGCTGTCCCTTGTCAAACACAGTTGTTCACTTCAGCTTCTCTGGTTCTTTTTCATGCTTTCAGAAGGAAAAATTTAATGAATTTTAAAAGATGCACTTGGACATGAAAGAATAGCTCTTTGTTCTTTTGACTCACTGGCCAATGACAAGTCTAACACTGTAGACGTTTATCTCAAATGAGATTATTCTCTTCTGTTGCTCTGTGTAGGTGCTGAGAAACTCGTCACAGCTCAGTGACTTGAAGAAGGAATGCATTAAGTTTTTCTTTCTAACTGAATATATCTCTCATGTACCTGCCATGCTAAAATGTTCCAATGGTAACAGACCATAGCAGATAAAAATGTTCATAATTTATGATCAGTATCATGCATACAAAATAGACCCTTTCGCTAGACCTAATAGTTTGGTGCAACATCTTCATCTCCTTTCCGTTCTTTCTTGTATTTCTTCTTGCTTAAGAACAGGGATACTTGTGCTCTTTAGAATTATAAGTATCATGTACCAGCACTTGGGATATGAATCTACCAAATGTTGTGAGCCTTTACTTTTTACTTTTTGTTTATCAAGGTGTGGATCTCACTCTAGCCCAGGCTGCTAGATTTCACTACGCAGTCTCAGGGTGGCCTTGAACTCATAAACATCCTTCTACTTCTGCCTCTTGGGTTCTGGGATTAAAGGTGGGTGTATTGTGTGTCTTTTGTTGAAAACATTTTCTGCATAGTATTTCTGAGAGTTAGAAAGTGCCTCCAGCATAGACTCCAAACTCTCATCTTCATTCTCTCTCCATCTCACCCACCTGCTGCTATTGTTCACCAGTCTTTAAGTATACCATGCACTTGCTTGATTCCATACCTCTGTGGTATGCTGTGCATGAAATAGCCTCTAAGCTGACCATACTCTTGTGAATTTTTATTTCTGCTTCTATGCCCAGGGCAGTGGCCACTTTCCACGTGACCCTGCCTCTGGTCCCTGTAAGCAGATCTGACACCTAGTCCCTCCATGCAAAGACATCAGGACCCCTGTAGAGCACTCACTTCTTATATCATCATTGTGTAGTGTTGCCATCTATTTCACAGACCATGACATATCACAGGCCAATACAAACGTACTGTCTTACCAAACATCCCCAAACACCTTCAAACAAAACTTATTGTAAACTATCTCAAAGTCTCCTAGCAAATCAGCTCCTGCAACAGCTGCTGAGCATCCTGTAGCTGCTTCAAAGACTGGGAATAGCCTTGGGTGACTGATGTCAACAGGTCTTCAATGCATGGAGATGCCAGGCAATCCCTGTGTTTTCTCAGGAGCTATAGAAATGATGGTCACAACAGCCATGGACATCTGAGGTTTATTTAATTTTATGTGATGATGTCATCATTTATTATCCCATGGGAGTATTAGTGAAATCCATCATTAGATTTTGTGATTATTTCTAGATTATGACCATTTGTACATTGGAATTTTAAGGTAAGTACTGCGCAATTATAACACAGTGAGCATTAGGAGAGTGAAGGAGCTGTCCTGGCAGTGGCATAGGTGATGTGTCCCTGTCTGAGTAATGAGCTTCCCTGTGCTGTCCAAATCCATCTGTGGCCTGGTGGAGACAGAGGAAGGCATTACAATCCAAAGTATATAGTATATTTTTGTTCACTGACTCACTCATTCCTTCATTCATTCAACAGTCAACTACAAAGTGCTCCTGGGAGGAAGTCATTTGCTGGATCATGGCACATGCAGTCTGGATGGGAGGGTAGATACAGTCTCATACATAGTGCATGTGTTATGGTTGAGATAAGGGCTATGAAGTAATTTTCTGGGGTATTATAATAACATAGTGGAGGTGGGTGTCAGCAAAGCACTAAGGATTCCTTTCCAAGGAGGTACCTTCAGTTGAGATGTGGAGGACAAGGCAAAGGGGTCAGGATACAGAGACAAGGAGGAGGAAAATACGGGGATATTCAATGTTTTGGATGGATTGCACAGCCTCTGTGATGCTCTCTGTGCGTTTATCAGAAAAACAAATTTAACAGAGTTAGCTTTTTTTGTTAGTTTTAAGTTTGAATTATAGGGAGTTAGCTTTTATATTTGGCATGATTTGCTTTTTTGCAAGAGAAGGAAATAACATTAAAAAATCTAAATTCATATATATTTAAGAGAGAAAGAAGAGGGATGGAGGGAGGGAGAGAGAAGCAAAAGAGAGGGAGGCACAGAAAGAGAGGGAGAGAGAGAGCATTCCTGGACCTCTAGCAAACTCCAGCACACATTCGTCACCTCTTGCACCTGGCTCTACATGACTACTGGGGAATTTTTGCAGGCTTTGCAGGCAAGCGCCTTAAGTGCTAAGCATCATTGCAGGCTTAAAATACCTAAATTATTGATTAATAGAAATACAGAATAATATGCTTAATAAAATATAAGCCAATGTCAGACAAATACTTCATGATGTCATGCGTATCAGGTATGAAATATTCAGAGTCAGAGTGGAACAGGGACTGTCAGGGCCTGGGGATCTTGGAACTGGGGAGTCCCTAAAATCTGACATGAACTTACACTTAAGCAAAATAAACTGTAAACATATTCTCTACAATATTGTCACTCTATAACACTGTATAGAGTATATATAAGTATATAAATAAATACAGACACTAAAATAATTTTCATATACTTCTGTGATTCTTTGGTCACCAATGTAAGGCAAAAAAGAGTTAAGGAAGATAGAAGGGTTAAAATAAAGTGGAGTCCTGGAAAGAATTCTTAGGGGAACAAAGCACAGAAGGCCACAGAACAAAATGTGAGTGATGTCCTGCCCATACCAACTAGTAAAAAAATATTTTGTCCTTTCTTGCTGGAGCTCAGGGTTTAGATGCCTATCTCTCATCACTCACATGTTCACAGCCTTCATTTTCCCCCTTCTTTTGGCATGTCTCAATAAATTATCCTCTAGGTCCCATGACCATGTGATTGTGATTGTGAGGTCTGGACCAAAGCAAGCAAGGAAGAAGTCTAGACCAATTCCAAGTGGTTGGTGCTGCCAGTGGCTGACAAAGTGATATAGATGCCAGAATGACGAGCCAGAGAAGTAGAAACCACCCATAGTCCTGATTGGGCAGCAGTGTCTCTAAGTTTAGAGATCTGTAGCCTTGACTTCTCAGATGTGGGAAATGGTGGGAGATACCAATTTCCTTTCTGTAGCTAGAGAGGGAATGACAAACTGTCTGACAGACATAAAATAGGCCATCCACACTCAAAAGTAATATCCATTGTTAACAGAGTCAGCAGTATGACATCTCAGTCAAAAGGTCCCTTGGTTTTAAATGTAAGGCAAAGAATAGGGAGAGAGTTGAGAAAATTGCTGGTTAGAGAACTGACATCATGAAGGCAGAACAATGAGTAACAGTCAAAGGACTCATCCAAATGATGGATCTTAGAAGAATGTTAATGCAGATGTAACGATGATGGTAAAGGGCTGGAGAGATTGCTTAGTCATTAAGGCACTTACCTGCAAAGCCTAAGGACCCATGCTCTACTCTCCAGATCCCACATTAGCCAGATGCATAAAGGTGAGGCAAGAGAAAAGTCACATAAGCCCACCAGGTGGTACAAGTGTCTGGACTTTGATTTCAGTGGCTGAGGCCCTGGTGCACAAATGCTCTCTCTCTCTCTAAAATAAAAAGGTGCCTTTAGTCTCAAAGCTGCCTATCATGGAGAAGGAAAAGGAAGGTTTTGTTTTTGTTTTTGTTTTTGTTTTCAAGGTAAGATTTCATGCTTGCCCAGGCTGACTCATAGCAATCCTCCTACCTCTGCCTGCCTAGGATTAAAGCTGTGCACAACCACTACCATCTTGAGATAAAGAAACTTTTAGAAACTTGATTAATTTGAAAAAAAGTGGCTTCAAAGCTATAATGGGGTAAGGAGGCCTTGGAAATGCAGCTAGTAAACTGGAATCAGCTATCTTGAACGTAAGTTATTGTAAAGCACCAGTTATTTGGCATACATGTTTCTCCCAAGGAATACCTCCCAAGGAATCACCACTTACCAGTTGGCAAAATCATCTTATTATTGTTTTACCATTCATTCAAATGGTTCCTTCTGCTAAAGGACATAAAGACAATTTTAATAAGCCCCACGAGGAAGTAAAGTTATTGTCAGAATGATGCCTCATATTCTGGCTCTATACTTGGAGTCTGTAGGCCCTGAGTATTAGGCTTAAAGAATACTTAAAAATCACAAAGTAATAATTGTGATATTTTTAATGTTTTATTATTATTACTATTAACAACATAGTCATATGGCTACATCATGTGTTGGTACCCTCTTTTCCCTTGTCCTTGCCCCATTTCCATTGGGGACGCTCCTCAGTGGGGTTGCAGGGATTTCCTATGGGGCGGTAGTTTATGTATTGTGGGAGCAATAGACAATTATTTTTGCAGAAGGGGTGGTGGGGCAGGAATGACTCTGGGCATGATATCTCAACCTGTAGCTCTTACAATCTTTCCACCCCCTCTTCCCTGAGCTGTGGTAGGTGAGTTTTAAGTCTACTTCAGGGATGAACTGTTAGGAGCCTCTGGATCTCTGCTTTGGTAGGTGTTGAGTGTCCTCGGGGTCTGTCTCTTCCACTGTGGCACTGATTATCAGGTTCAGCCTGGAAGCAGCACTCTTGCTCATATCCCCAATTCCTCTGCGGTTTCAGCTGTGGCTTCGCTGAAGTGTAAGGTATAGTTTATCTCCTCAGGTCTTGCTACTTTCTGAAAAGAACAGATTCTCCAATGGAGAGTGAATTCAGCATAGTTTAAATGGGATAAGCATTATTAAGGTAGGGAGAATTTGATATATATAATCCCTCTTTTAGCCAAAGACTAGTGAGAGCTCGACACCAAAGAACATAATCTTTGTCTCCAGAGGATTCTGATCTGGTTCCTAATTCCAGATATGGGTTCCTTGACACTGAACAGATCTCTTAGCCAATAAGAAAGCTATTGGTTACCCACTGAGGCTGTGTGCCACCATTACACTTGCATGCACTTCCTTTCATGGTGTTAGCTTCTGATAAGCTTAGAGCTCTATATTTTAAAATGTAGAATGAGTTATGTGTAATATATAACAGAGTCTTTGCTAACCTTCATGATTTTCTAGTTGCTAAAAAGTTCTAATTTGCTGGGCATGGTGGTACATGCCTTTAATCACAGCACTTGGGTGGAAGATGTAGGAGGATTGCCATGAGTTTAAGGCCACCCCAAGACTACATTGTGAATTCCAGGTCAGCCTAGGCTAGAACAAAACTCTTGAGAAAAAAAAAAAAGTTCTAATTCATTTTATCTATTAATTCCAAATAAATATTAAAATCCTCAGTCTTGGACTTAAGATTAGTGGGTGTTTTATGTTTTTAAAAATAGCTCTGTGAAATCACCGAACTTAATTGAATTTCTTTGTTAAGACACTTCATGGTAAGATTTTATACACTCTTCCTCTATTACTAATGAGAAATGATTACACCCACATAAAATCAACACACTTCTAAGAACTTTTTAAAATTTGATATTAAACAGATTTTCAAAATATATCTTTTGATGGAAATACTTTGCTTTGGGATGTAATGGAGGAAACTGAAATTGTTTTGTGATGTGTAAACTGAGGTTGTGGGAGAGCAAAAAGTTGGGATGGTCCCTGTGTAGTTTTAGTATGCTTGTCTGGATTCTTATTCTAATCCTGCTCAAGGGAAACTTTGACTCCTATCCTTACTGGTTCCCTTACTAGCAAAGACAGTAACTGTGGCTCCCACACATAGGGGGTTGGCACAGACCAAATGAGGGCAAGTGCATGACTCATGGACGAGAGGCTATACCTGGTGTGGCCTTTTTATTTTCTTTTAAGAGAAGACTATTCCTACTGCTGTCTGTGAAGCTTTTGGGGGACACTAAAGGGAACTGAAATATTCATACATCCACCACTCAGCTTTGTGGAGGTATAACTGACAAATGTGTTCAAGTGTTGTCATTGGACACTATGGTTACATTGTCACATCAACAGTAGAGATGGTAGAGGAAGTGTAATCTCCTTTGCTAAAATAAATTTAATCCAGCTTCTGATGGGGTAGGGACACTGTTCCATAATATGACTTTTCTTCCTCAGCTCTTTGTGTTCTTAAGAATCTTCACAAAGCCCAAGGTGAAGCACGTCAAATAGTGTGGGCTAGAACACTGAGGAAAGCTTACTAAGAATGAAAACATCTAAGAATGTTTGCATATTTGAGGTCTGGAATGACAATTTCTGGGCTGGGTTTTGTAGCTCTTATAAATATCCATGGAAACCTAATGGCTGGACTTGTGCAGTACTTCCAAAGTCCACAGGTAGCTTTGATTCTCTCATATGTGGAGAAGAATCTAGGTACTGTAGACAATATGTAGTAAATAAGACAAAAGTCCCTTATACCCCTCAAGCCTAAGAAATGTGTGCTTGCAAATATCAGTGATATAGAGGTTTGTGATGCCATGAGAATTGGCACTTGGGGAAATGGAAGATCAAAGACAATTAAGGACTATTTTGGAAATTTTCTTTCTTTTGGTCTTAGAAGGAAACCTCGAGTAAAATAAAGTAATTGTGAAATTCTGAAATTGTCTTTGGAGTACCCCAACAAATTTTATAAAAATCTGTATAAACAAAAAAAAATCTATTAGTAATATTTTGCAAACTTGGAGGGAAACTGAATTATAATGTCAATTAAATAAAATAATATAAAGCAAATTAATAATTATGAAAGCTTTGTGATATAATGTTATGTAAAAATCAGAATTGTGGCAGTTATAATTGAAAACAGAAAAGACTTTATAACAATAGTAGGAATTATAGAATCATTGATTTTGAATTTTCCCAATTTTATTCAAGCATTTCAATTTACATAAATGTAGTATTAAAAATAACAAAATTAGGGCTGGAGAGATGGCTTAGCAGTTAAGACACTTGCCTATGAAGCCAAAGGACTCAGGTTCAATTACTCAGGGCCCACGTAAGCCAGATGCACAAGGTGGCACATGCATCTAGAATTCATTTTCAGTGGCTATAAGCCCTGTCATACCCATTCTCTGTCTCTCTCCTTCTCTCATCTCTCTCTCTCTAACTCTCTGTCTCTCAAGTAAATAAATAAATAAAAATAACAAAAGTAATTAGATTCTTAATTATAATTGTTAGCGCCATCACAAAATTAAAGTTACAAATCTGTCATGATTGCCCAAACAGTTTATAGTATGACATTTTTAAGAGGAAAGCTTTCAGGATGCTAAGACTAGAAGAAATTTCCGTCTCATTGTGTCTCAAACTTCATAGCTCCAAGACAACCTGTGTGCTGTGTCTGGATGTGAATGTCCCCCACAGGCTCATGTGTTGGAACACTTGGTCCCCAGCTGAAAGGTTGTGGAGCCTTTTGGCATGGAGCCTCACTGGAGCAACTGGGTCATTGGGTACAGGCCTTGATGTTTAATGGCTGGTCCTATCCCTTGTCTGCCCTCCACTCATGCAAAGTGACTCAACCCCTCACTCTCTTAGAGCCAGGCCTGTCCCACCAAAATGGGCTATATAATCTCAAGCTGCCAGCCCAAATTAACTCTTCTTTCATCAAGTAATTATGGAGCACTTCCATATTTGTGTGTGTATGTCTGTGTGTAGACTATTTGTGTACACACACATGTCACAGCATGCATGTGGAGGTGAGAAGTAACTTTTGGTGTCAGTGCTTACCTTTCACCTTACTTGAAGCCGGGATGCTCCTTCACGTCTCAGTTCGCCATGCTAGCTGGCTCACAAGCTTCCAAGTGGTTGTTCTCTCTCCACTTCCCGTCTCACTGCTGGTGATAGGGATTACAGATGCTTATGCTGTAGCATGCAACATTTTATGTGGGTTCTGCGGATATGAGCTACTTTGGCAATCACTTTGTATATTGAGTCATCTACCAGCTCTCAAGTGGCTTCTTATCAGGTATTTTATTTCAAAACAAGATAAGAACTAATACACTGTGTATATTGGGAAGAGTAAACGTGGTAATGTATATAAAGCAATTGTATTGCTTGTGTTGTCAATAAAGGAAATATTTATTTTATGTGTTGGTACATTTAAAAGTTTTACATACTAGAGAAAAATAAAATTACTTTGGGGGTGAAAATGTTGAATGGAAATTGCACAAGGTTAAGTCACTTATTTATTTTTGAATAGGAAAATAACAGGCTAGGAAAAACTTATCCCCAGTGTGGCAGTCAGGTTCGCATTGCTGCTAAGAATAACCTGTCCAAAGAGAAGCTTTGGGAAAAAAGGATTTATTTTGGCTTACAGACTCAAGGGGCAGCTACATGATGGCAGGAAAAATGATGGCATGGCCAGAGGGTGGACATCACTCCCTGGCCCACAAAAGGTGGGATATAGGAACAGGAGAGTGTGCCAAATGCTGGCAAGGGGACACTGGCTATAACACCCCTAAGCCTGGCCCCCAAAATACACCCCCTCCAGAGGCTTTAATTTCCAATTGCCATGAGCTGGGGACCTAGCATTCAGAACATCTAAGACAACCTGTGTGCTGAATCAAACCTCCAGTAATGTATAAAAAACACATAATGGTTAGGTTGTATTCCCAATAGTGCATAGTATTCTTGGGGACACTTGGGCACTCACTTAACATGTCACTGCTGAGAAAGTTCAAAGGAGATATGTCCAGCGGGTCCAGGACTTAGTCTCTGGAGTCAGGTTACCTGGTTTGAAACCCCAGGTTTGACCTAGTCTCATAAACTTGGTCCTCCTACTTAACCTCAGTTTCCCCTTCCATAAAGAGGGGTTAATACAGCACCTAGCTGTGTTAACATAGCAAGAAATGAGTCTGTATATGCAAAGAGCCTTACACTTAAGACCACCATGTAATTGACCTGAAAGATTTATGTCGTCCATCCAATGTTGTCATCTTCTTACTTTTAGCCTTGCATCCAATTATGACTTGTTGAGTAACATAATTTACAAGGCTAAGAAAGCACAATTCTTAGAAAGGTAGGTCTTGATGCATCTAGATGGTGAAACTCTTATGTATAGATTGTTAATACTTATTTATTAAATGAGTAGTGCAAACCACTTTACAGAGCAGGTTAACACATAACCCAAGTTCTCCCTCCCTCGCTTCATCATCTTGCAAGGAAATATAGTCTTATCCATGAGATGCAGTAATCAGCTCCCGGAGGGGAGTTATGTTGTGTTGATATTGAGCAGTAATTAGCAAAGGCAAATATACTCTTCCTGCTAAACTGGAGGGCACTGGCTGTCAGCTGTCACTACCAAATACACCACCAGCCCTCTGCTTGCCCCAGCTTTAAACATTAGTGAGTATGGAAATGCAGACTGAAAAAGTACACACCTGTGAATGTTGGGCTCATGAAGGCATTATCCTTAGGGAATCCCATAACTATGCAATTTCTCATAATGTACATTAATTTACTTTAAATGCTTAATACACATAAGTAATGAACATTTCTGAAACAGCTCAAAAAGACTCATATCATTGCTTTCATTTGAAGCACATGTAATAGATACTATTTTGGTTGTCACGACACTTAGTTTCCACTGTCCAGCCATGGTGCCTACAACATGAACACTTTAATTTCAGCAGCACTGAAGTCTCTTCCTCGTCATCTCTTCAGACAAGTGATCCCATCGTCCGCTAGGATCCATCTTTCTTATCCAGCCTTTACCTTGCAGTTTTACTTACCTCCCCTGTGTGTCACCCATGCTTTTATTTCTGATCACTTTCAGGACTTATCATCTGCATCTGTACTGCTGTATCTCTTCCTAACTGGTTTCTAACTCCCCACCCCTGTTTATCTGTGGGATTTGACCTTAAAGCCACTCTTTCAACAAACACATCTAGTTACATTTTCAGGCATTTCCCAGGGTGCTCTCTGCTCATTGTATACAATGTTAACCAGACATTTGGAAATTCTGGGTTTCCAGGATTCTTCACTATAAAAATGGCAGAATTTTTAGGACTTAAACATTGTGACTATCCACGAGTATGTATTTTTTCCTGAATTTTACTGACCAACTTGCGTTGTGTTTGTAAAAGTACAGAGATGGCTGGTGTCATGTGGAATATACTTTGACCAAATACCATTTTATTTACTTCTCCAAAAACATCAGCATATGAGTCATTCCCAGTTCCTTACCAGGCCTGACAAGGGTCTCTATGGTCAGCTTCTCAGGCACCAGCTTGCATGCTGCATTGCTGTGGCTCACACCTTTCATTTCCGCCCTGCAAACTAATTGAGGTCAGAGGTCCGGCACAGATGTACCTTGCAAGCACTGCTCTCTTCTGCAGAAGTGCTCTCCTTCCTCTAGCTTCTAAGGGAACTTCCTCTCCATTCCTCCAACTGTGCCTCCAAATAGCACTTCCTTTGTAAACAGCCCCAACCCAGCCAAGAGCACCACCTCTTTCTCCCTGACACCTCTGGGACTTACCTCTCTTTCTGGTATCATCACATTTTATAAAAACCATTGGTATGATCCCGTCACTTGTACCAGGCTGGGCATTGTGGTTTGGCTATGAAGTGTGCCTCCGAAAGGGAAGGCCAGCAGTGGATCCAGTTGAAGTGGCTGGATCATGAAGCTATGATATAATCGACTGAGTAATCCTTTGCTAGATTTATAAGGGGGACATTATTGGGAGGTGGTGGAAAGTAGTAGTTGGCAAAAAAGGGTCACTGGGATGGTGCCCTAGAAAAAGAACGGATTTCTTCCCCAGCCTCTTTCTCTGTACTTCTATGCTTCCTGGCTACCACACAGTGGGCAGTCTCTGTCCCATGCTACTGCTTGCCTCAGGCCCAATACAGTGGAAAGAGTGAACCATGGAGGGAACACTCTGTAATAACAAGAAGTCCAAATAAATCGTTTCTCCTTTAAATGTGTTTAAGATGGTAGTCTGACTAATACACGGGGAGAAGCCTTGATAACCAATGTTCTTTCCGCAGTGTGCCCAGCACCTGTCACATCTGTGGTGCTGCGTACAAAAAGCATTAGTGCTCCTGGGATACAGAAAACAGACCTGCTACTGTCAGAGAAAGCTGGTGGGTGAGACAGTTGGAACTGCAAGTTCCCAGCCTCATGTAACTTTCACCATGAGAAAGCTGTCAGCAGAAACAGCACCTGAATTCCAAGTCCATTGCCTGTAAAAATCATATCTTCAAATCAAGGGTTGAACCTTTCCAACTTCGAAGGTTGCTTCTTCTTTTTCTCACTACTTTCATGATCTCCATGCTCTCAATGAAAGAAAAATGAGAATGGCCTTCAAAGGGGCTGAGATCCCTGTTGCATATGTCACATCTCCAATCTTGGAAAGAGATCAAAGGAAGTGCAATAAATAGTTTTTTTCTTTTGATTTAACCACTTGCTCTTGGTTGGCTGTAGATCATTCATTTTTTTGAAAACAAGATAATTGTAGCAACAGCTGTCTGTAAGGAACATGTGATGGTGCTGGCTTTGCTCCAGAAGAAAGGATGTGCAGATAAATTTATTCAGAACTATAGCCTTGTGGAATTTTTTACAATAAAAATGATCATATAGAGCCAATCTGAACCCTCATAAAATGGATGAGTCGTAGGATAAAAGACATATACAAGGTCAAAATACCAGAAACTCACATTTTGTTTGTTAGAAAGATGTGTTTCCTCCAAAAGATTGTACAGGGTTAAGGAGGGATTTGACTTCGCTGATAAAATGTTGGCCACCTGACTCTGAGTATCTGAGTTCAGATCCTCAGACCCTGTATAAAAGCTGGAAGTGGTGACAGGCTCGTGTATTCCCAATGCGCCATGGTGAGAAGAAGGGTGGAGAACGTCCTTGCAGCTTACAAAAGGAGTGCTGAATGGCAGTGAGAGACCCTGCCTCAAAGCAAGGTAGATGATAATGACTGAGCAGAGAGTTGTCCTCTCACCCCCAAATAAACACCGTGGCATGCACACCTGAATGTGGTATGAACACACACACACACACACACACACACACACACACAGAGTTAATTAATTAATTAAAAAGGGCAGTTCAAATGATTCAAGAAATATAGCAAAGTAGACTAAAATCTTCAAGATATGAGCAAAGAAAGTTATTCCTCTTTTTGCCTTTTGTGTATAGCATAGATCTTTGCATTGATCATGGTTCATATTAATGGGTTGCTTGATTAGAGACAGGTACAGTAAACACACAGATTTGCAAGGGGGAGGGCAGAATGGTACATTCAGTGCATATCAGGTCGGCCACTTTGTGAGTGTCTGAAAGACTGACTTAAGGCTTTCTACTCTCATTTTTATTTACCCTTGTCTCTTATCACAGAAGACTTCTTAATTCTTGACTAACCATTCAGTTCTCTTGCTTTTTATTGGAAAATGACTTAGATAAAACCAGCAAAGTAAATCAGAGTTCCTCCCTTTACAATTTGTGGAGGTAAGTGAAGGATGAGGAGTGTGGCCCTGAAGGGCTTCACAGCACAGGGAGGCTCTGGTCAAATTTGATTGCAGAGACTGATTCCAGCAGCGGACTGGTGGCGAATGTAGTGACTCAGTTCCAGCACACTTGTTGCTTTCTTAGGCCAGTTAAGGCTCCATAGCTACAGACATGGGGCCGTGGAGGAAGGTCTGAAAATGAGCAGGTTTTGTTAGAAGTAGAGGTGACTAGGAAAGAGGGGGGTTGACTTTTGATATCTGGGAAACTTCAGCAATGCTTTTCCTGATGAGGTGGAAAGGGAAGTCCGTGTTACTTCTTCTTGTTGTCATGTTTGTTTGGGGCTCTTTTTTCTCCTTGCTTTTGTTATCTCTTCAGCTCTGACATTGCAGGGCATTTTATCCTATCATGGGCATATACAGCTTTGACCACCTAAATATATAAAAGGCACAGTACTATCATACTTAGCAAATTGCATGTTACCTTTAAAAGTTGTTGGGGGGGGTGCTGTAGAGATGGTTCAGCAGTTACAGTGCTTGCCTGCAAAGTCTAATAACCCAGATTATTCCCCAGTACCCATATAAAGCCAGATGCACAAAGTAGCACATGTATCTGGAGGTCATTTACAGCAACTGGAAACCCTGGTGCAACCATTTTCTCTGTATGTCTCTCTTCTCGCTATCTTTCTGTGCTTGCAAATAAATAAATACAAAATTTTTTTAAGTAGTTTCTGGGGCTGGAAAGATGGCTTAGCAGTTAAGGCACTTGCACACAAAGCCTAAGGACCCAGGTTTGATTACCCAGTACCCACATAAGCCAGATACACAAGGTGGCACATTCATCTGGAATTCATTTGCAGTGGCTAGAGGCTCTGGGGTGCCCATCTCTCTCTCTCTCCCTTTTTCTCTCATAAATAAATAAATAATAGAAAAAAGTAGTTTCAGTATATTACAATACTTTTAATAATGCCAAATTACCTTGTTTTTAAAAAGTTAGTTTTAGGTTGTCAAATAGAAGTTGTATATATTTTCTAAGTATAATATTGTGTTGCTAAAAGCTAAGTCAAACTATTACACATACATGATCTCACATATTTCTTTCAATGAGAATGTTTAAAATTGTAATGTTCAGATACCAAATGCACTGCTATTAATTGTATTCATTGTTGTATACAATATACCTTTAGAATTTATGACTCTTAACTGGGATGTATGCTCTGATCCAAACGTCCCCAGCACACCAAACCTGAGCTCCTGGCATTCACTGTTGCTTTCTGCTTCATTAATTCAAGGTTTCTAGATTCCACATATACAGGAGACATCATGCCATAGTTCTCATTCTGTGCCCGGCTTTCTTCAATCGAAGCAAGGCCCTCCTCATCTATGTTGTCACAAATGGTAGATTTTTCTTCTTTTATAAGACTAAGTAGCATTCCATTAAGTAAATATACTCCTTTGTGTTCTTCATTTCTTTATGGGACACTTGGATTGCTTCCAAATCTAGGCTATTCTAGAGAAGGCTGCAGTCAGGGGAGAACGTGCATCTCTTCTGAAATATTTACTTATTTTTAGCTTTTTGATTCAGGGTCTCACTTTAGCCCAGGCTAACCTAGAACTCACTTTGTAGCCCAGGCTATGTGTGAACTCACAGCAATCCTCCTACCTCAGTCTCAACTGTGCTGGGATAAAAAGGTATAAACCACCTTTCTGAGCTTTCAAGTGTCCCTTTGATGTATGTTTTTACTTTATGGTAACAAATATCTGGGTGCAGGAAAATATGATAATCCTATTTTAATGTTTTTTAATGTTTATTTGGTATATGGTTTATATGTTTGTGTTTGTATGCTTATATGTGTGTAGGTGCACATGTGTGCATGTGTGTAGAGGCCAGAGGTCAATGTTACCTGTCTTCTTCAATCACTCTCCATTTTATGAGACATGGTCTCACCCTGAACCTATAGCTATTGATTAGGCTTGACTAGCTATCCAGTTTGTCCCAGGGGTCCTTCTGTATCTGCCTCTCAGTGCTGGGATAACAGGTATGTGCCGCCATCCTTGGTAAATAACATTTCAACTAGTGCTGAAACGTCTTTTTACTTATCCATCAAACACACATTTAAAACCTTAAAATATATTAGGTGGTGAAGGATACAAAAATATATGTAAGTAACTGTGACCTCAGATTTACATTTTAATAAGGAAAACAGCTGCATGAATTAAACCATTATTCTGCTGGATGCAAACATAATTGTGAGTTCATTTGGTCTGCGGTGTACCAGCAGCCCCCAGGATGCACAGTCAAATGCAGAATGAGCTAGGGGAAAGGAAGCTGCACCATTCTCAGGGGACTTCGCTATGTTAGCTGGCTAGGGGCCTTGTGGCTCCTCCCAGCCGAGGTTATTAACTTGAGTTGCTAAAACTCAGTCCAGATAAATTTGTACCATTTTATACTGAAAGAAGCTGTTCTTAGAGGGTAACTTTCCCAGCAGTATTCTGTATTGGCTTTGGCACTCATTGGTTCAAAGGGTTAGTGTGACACATTATTGTTTTCAAAAATCTGAAGAAGTCAGTGGCAGCATCAAGTTAACCCTCTCAGAATTAAAGGAAATAAACAGAAATTGGAATTTCATATTAAAGCAAAAAAAAAATTCCAAATAAAAATTGCAAAAAGTACAAACATTAAATAACCTAGTTTTCCTACTGAAGTTGGTATATGGCTTCAGAAGATGGCTACCATGTGCAATTTTCTCTTAGCAAAGCAGTGAGAGAAAACCTCTAAGAATGCAAAGCACTCTTATTTTAGATCCTTGTACACATTCATTGATTCATCTTCCAGATAGCAAGTGCACTGACTAGATCTCTTCTGCTTTAACATTGCTCTCAAATGAGCCAGGCTTCTTCCCCTGATCTGCACAATGCTGTGATGACCTGCCCCACATCGTCTCCTTCTCCCCATGTACATGTTGCCCAAGATAAGTTGCTTTTTCCTCTTCTTCATGTATTTGATTTTTGCAATCAACCATCCATTTCTGTTCCAGGGTACTGACTTTTGCCTCCCCCACTCCCGCTGGTTGCTTCTCACTTCCTAAAGAAGCTTCCTATTGTGACCTGTGTTTACTTCCAGGCATTCATTGAGAGAAGGAATCCTTCCGTGCTCTGTTCACTAGTTTCCTTGAGCAGCACAAGAACTAGTTTTTGCTCAGCACATACATTTCTGATGAGTGAACAGGCACATTTCTTCTAGCATTTGCCCATGCAGGAAGCGTTAGGCTTCTTGAGGCCAAGGACTGTGTCTTTTCTGCTCACCATTGTTTGATCAGTGCTTCAACAGTGACAGCTCAACCAATATACAGGAATATTTTGAAGGGGGACATAAATGAGCCAGTGAATGAAGATTTATAAGGTGCAATTTAGTTAATAAATAACATAAACTTGGATCTATTGATGGACATGAGAATGAAAAGTAAAAATTTGGTGTGCTACTCTAAAAATGATAGCATCAGGAGTATTTGAAGTTATAAATATCTACTCATTTGGATTTAGTATGGAAGAAATTATTGAATTAAAAAAATTTGTTTATTTTTACTTATTTGAGAGTGACAAAGAGAGAAAGAGGGAGATAGAGAGAGAGGATGGGCGCGCCAGGGCCTCTAGCCACTGCAAGCAGAACTCCAGACGCATACGCCCCGTTGTGCATCTGGCTAACGTGGGTCTTGGAGAATCGAGCCTCGAATCAGGGTCCTCAGGCTTCACAGGCAAGTGCTTAACTGCTAAGCCATCTCTCCAGCCCAATTACTGAAATATTTTATTCAATTAGAGGAAATTGGTTTATCATACTTCTTTTCTCTAGAAATGTGACGAATATTATTACATCAGTAATATTTCCTATGATTTTGTGTTATAAAAGTTTCTAATAATGCTTACTCTATAAATGGCAATGGGGAGCTTTCAAGCCTTAAAATATAAACTACGTGAAAGACCAGATCCATTGTTTAGTATTACTGGAGCCAAAAATAAGTTCCATGTTGGCCACCAGATGGCAGTATCTGAGGACCTCACACCTCGTTTGAATTCCTTCTTCAGCCACATGATGGCACCTCTCCATTGTTTTAAAGAACACTTGACCAAATTTGGGGGGATCTCTGGCTCTCCATTGTTTTCTGTTTAGCAGTTCGTCGTGTCTTCTAGGCCCCCTCAAACAACTCCAGTTATGTGGAGTTGAAGGACCTGCATCATTCCTTTGAAGAATACTATGAACATTTTTCATTCTAATTGTTATGTTTAAACTATACTTTGTAGAACATTTCTACTATACTTCATCTAAAAGAAATGTAAAGCTCAGCAGGGGTCTTCAAAATTAATGAGAGAATTGTTTTTATACATATCAATGGACACAATATACATTAGGTGTGTAGATGTGTGTGGTGGTTTCTTTTATTTTGAAGCTCTTACAGTAGCATTATGTTTTGAATTATATATGATTTCACAGAGACCTTGAAACTGTACTTTTTCCAGTAAAACGACTATTTAAACTTCCTTTGTGTATGACAACCTCTTTTGATTTGTCAAAAAAAATTTAGGTATCAAAGCTCCAATGTAACTTATAATTCAGATTTATGCATTTGTAGGCAAATTAATGTTTTAGAATTATGCTTGCATTTCTTAAGCAAGTAGTAACTTTTTCTGATTTTATCTTTATACTTATTAATTTTTTTTTTTTGAGGTAGCGTCTTGTCTTGCTTTAGCCCAGGCTGACCTGTAATTAACTATGTAGTCCCAGGGTGGACTTGAACTCATGGCAGTCCTCCTCTGTCATTCTCCTGAGTGACTGGATTAAAGGTGTGTGCTACCAAGCTTGGCCTACTAATTTATTTAATTTGATCTGTGGCAGTTTGAATGGATGTCCCCCTATATACTCAGGTGCCTATTAAAGCTTGTAAATTTAGATCTCCAGCTTCCAGGCTGGAGGAGGTATTACTGGGCAGATCCCAGGGTCCAGCCATAAGGGGTGGGGGTGGATTCAGAATTCTGATCTAAAGATATGCAAAGTGCTGGCGCTTTACCTGGAGTCCCTGAAGTGTGCTTGCCTGCACTGGTAGTGGTTGCTTTTGGCTTTTCTCTCTCTCTGTTTGATCCTGTGAAAGGGGGCCAACTTCTGCCATTATGGAATTTTTCTTGGATTGGTAAACTTCAGTAAATCCCTTCTCCTCCCATAAACTGTGCCTGGTCTGGAGGTTCATTCCAACAAGGTGAGGTTGTGTACTGAAATTGTAATAGAATTTTTGCATAGCATTTTATAAACAATGGTCTAAATGATCACTCTTCAAGGTACTGTGCTTTTGGAGTACTGAAAAGGTGTTCCCTGCCACTCTTGCTATTAGCAGTCTGTCAATGAAATGAGCAAGTTTTACAAGCGCTGTTTTCAAGTCAGAGAATATATTTCACACAAAACATAGTTTATACTGTTTACTGGTTAAAAGAAAACCATAGATAACACAAAGCTCATTAGGGATGATCTGTTTTGAATTAAGTCATTTTCCAAGCTTTTCCTGCAGGAACAATTTTATCTGTGCATCTCCAAGTGGCTTTTCTTTGTATTTTACACTATACAGCTCTCATATGTCAAAGCTTCTGCTTTCAAAATACACAGAACTGATACTTAAAATCTCAAGAGCTCTTCCAAAATGCTGGCTCTCAGGAAGGTTGAAAACCCGAGGTAAGTGTGTGACAATAAATGAGCTAACACATGAATTGCACTTATAGCATGTCTTGTCTGAGAGTGAAATAAAACAATATGATAAAGTTGTGATTAGCTGGGAATAGGACGTTATGACTCTTATTCACCCTTTTAATTCAGGTAAGGTGAGATTTGCAAAAAGCAGTACAATAAAGAAATAGCTGGGCGTGGTGGCGCACGCCTTTAATCCCAGCACTCGGGAGGCAGAGGTAGGATTGCCATGAGTTCAAGGCCACCCTGAGATGACAGAGTTAATTCCAGGTCAGCCTGGACCAGAGTGAGACCTACCTCAAAAACCAAAAAAAAAAAAAAAAAAAAAAGAAAAGAAAAGAAAAGAAAAGAAAAGAAATAAACCCTGATCTAAAGTAAAATGTAAAGAAACAATGTCTTTCACAAAAAGCAGGAGTGCGCTGGGCGTGGTGGTGCATGCCTTTAATCCCAGCATTTAGGAGGCAGAGGTAGGAGGATCGTCGTGAGTTTGAGGCCACTCTGAGACTCTATAGTGGATTCCAGGTCAGCCTGGGCTAGGGGGAGACCCTACATTGAAAAAAGGAAAAAGCAGGAATGTGGTGTGATAGAGGCAGATTGACTAGTGCTATCCATTTTGACTCCTCTCCCATCCTCAGCCTGCCCGCTTTCTCCTCTGGCTCCTACCCTCATGATCGCTAGATGACCATATGTTTCCAGAAGCCATGCTTAATACTAGGTTGGCCACAGGAAGAAGGAACTGTCTAACTCCACTCCAGGGCCCTGCAGCAAATTATTTCAGGTCTCAGCGGCCAGTGTTTCTCAGATATTTGGTTCTAGAACAATCAATGGGAATGTGGTTTTTGTCATGTCCTCCAGCTTTCAGTTAAACAGTGAGTAATTTTGTGGAGTTAAACGGGGAACTCCCCAGTGGAAAGCAGTCAGTCAAGAGTCTGGGCATGAAAAGCAGTCATTTCTGATTCTTTTTTTTTTTTTTTTCAGTTATTAGAGATTTGGGAGCATGTGAACATATTTGGTAAGCAGAGCTCTGAGTGAGAACATGCCTTGTGCCTTGGACCATTGGCTCTTTGAGAAGGAAGGTCCACCTACCTTTGTGACATGCTATCAGCCCAGAGGAGGGCTCCTTTATTATCTACCTCTAACACTTTACTATTTGTCTCCTTTAAAGCCCTTATCTGGATTTTAAAAATTGAATGACTTTTTATAAAATAAAATTTATGCTTCTGGGATTTCATGCTTTGAACCATAGTCCATAGCTGTTGGAGCTCTGCCAGGAATGGTGATCCTAGGACCCCATCAAGGACTAGGTAGAAGAAAGGGATCTGTTCCACTATCCCATTCTCCTAGTCTCTTGTACATCAGTCAGCTTTCTGTTAGTCAAACAAAATGCCTGAAATAACTCACTTAGATGGAGAAAAGGTTTGCTTTGGCATATAATTCTGAGAGTATAGTCCATGACCTTCTGCATTGGGTCTATAGTAACAGAATATCATGGTAGAGCATGTGTCTGTGAGAGGAGGAGAGGAGAGAGGAGAGAGGCAGGAGGAAGGGAGAGAGAGAACCTAATGGGACTGGGGTCCCAATATCACATTTAAGTTCATGCTCCTAAAGATCATTGCATTAGAACCTGTCTTCTAAAGGATTCTCCAGTTCCCAATAGTGCCACCAGGTAAGGACCAGACTTCAAATGCATGGAGGACATTTCAGGTCAAACTGTAGCAGCAGAGCAGCTCTCCTTTAACTCTAAAGGAATTTCTCAACATTAATTTCAACTCACATGGATTCCATTGAATATTCTTCCCTTTGTTGTCTCTGAGTCTCTTCTTCCTTCCAACTTTAGAGGATGGGCTAAGTCTCCTTCCAGTGATCCACATGTTAGATCCTTCCCTGTGTTTTTGACTCCTGACTCCTTGAGCCTCTTGTTTATTTTTTAGTTACTTATTTGAGACTGACAGACAGAGAGAAAGAGGCAGCTGTAGAGAGAGAATGGGCGCCAGGGCCTCCAGCCACTGCAGATGAACTCCAGATGCCTGCGCCCTTTGTGCATCTGACTAACATGGGTCCTGGGGAATTGAGCTTCGAACTTAGGATTCACAGGCAAGTGCTTAACCACTAACCCATCTCTCCAGCCCTCCTTGAGCCTCCTTATGTAATTTCTTCTCTAAAACACTAATGCTGGATACTTTGGAGTTAGCTCTTTCCCGTTCCTGGGCTCCCGTGTGCGGTGCGTTACTGACTCCTGTACATTGTCTCAGGACTCATCTCCCCCTCCCTCTCCCCACTGGCTCATGATACTGTCATTTATTGTTGGAAGCAATTTTAGATGCTTGAAACTCAGTAGACTGTTCCCTGAATCTCATTTTTTAAAACAGTCTTGTATTAAGAATAGAGCTTCTATTTTGCTATTTCTTACTTTTATGAAATATTCTGAGAGATAACCTTTCCCCATAACCTATATTTGCATTTTAGTACACTAGAATTACGTGGGTCAGATAAAACCTGCAGGGGGGTGGGGGTGCTAAAATGGTAGGAACTAACTACCAAGTACAGAGAGAGTGCTCATTAAATTGTCTCACAACTAAATCTTCCTGAGAGTAGAGTAGATAAATCAGAACCGTGAATTCACAAAGGCCAATTTTGAGATGGCAAAATAAATCCCATTGTTATTTATACCCTGAAAGTAGGTTGATATAATTGTAGGCAAATGCCAGTTAATTTTGTGAAACCAGTTATTTTCATAAATGGCTATTAAATAGAGGCAATGCAATTTCTGGTGCTGTGTGGCTAAGCCATTGCTCTTCCTTTTCATTTTTGCCATTTAGTTAGAATCTCAATTAGTTCATTTTCTATTATAGCCAAGACTGAAGGACTTGGTTTTAAGAATCATGTACACGAAGGGTATCAACTTAAGGACTTCCATTTCATCTTTATGATGGTCCACTGACTGTTTTCTCATTTTGTTGATTTTTCTCCATTCATATATTCAAAATGTAACCCATATTATTTTCAGACTTGACCAATGTACCTTCTGTTAATTTGAGTGTGTAGTATGTATGTTGTACATGTGTGTGGTAGATGCAGATGTCTCTTCCCGTTCTCGTTGCCACTCAGCACTGGGGTTACAGGCATGCACAACATGCCCAGCTGCTGGAGATCAAACTCAGGGCTGTCTTCACGGTTGTGCAGAGAGCATTCTTCCTGCTGAGCCATCAACCAACCCCATCTTTTGTACTTAAAAAATACAAATATTACAAAAATGTGTAAAAATTTAAAAATATGACAGTCCCCAGGGAAGAACATGAAATACTTTTTTTTCCAAAAAATATTTTATTTGAGAGAGAAATACAGAAATAGTCAGGTAGAGGGAGAGAATGAGAGAAAGAGAGCAAGCGAGAGAGAATGGACAGGCCAGGGCCTCTAGCCACTGCAATGAATTCCAGATGCTAGAACTCCCTTAAATATCTGGCTTACGTGGGTCCTGGAGAATCTAACCTGGGTCCTTTGGTTTTTCAGGCAAGCACCTTAACTGCTAAGCCATCTCTCTAGCCCAAGTGCTCTTGACTGTGCTAAAACTAATGTTTCATGGAATTACTTGTCCACTCATTGTCAGGTCAGGTCACTTTAAGAAATATTAGATAACAAATAATTAAGATTACCTAGGAATGCATTTCCCACACTTCCAACTAAGTTTTATGATGTAATTTTAAGTTTTAAAGCATGTTTTAATCTGGGCATGGTGTCATATGCCTTTAATCCCAGCACTGGGGATGCAGACGTAGAAGGATCACTGAGAGTTCAAGGCTACCCTGAGAATATAGAGTGAATTACAGGTCAGCCTGAGATAGAGTGAGACCTTACCTCTCGAAAACCACCACAACCTCCAACAACAGAAAAACAACAACAGGGCTGGAGAGATGGCTTAGTGGTTAATCGCTTGCCTGTGAAGCCGAAGGACCCTGGTTCGAGGCTCGGGTCCCCAGGTCCCACGTTAGCCAGATGCACAGGGGGGCGCACGTGTCTGGAGTTCGTTTGCAGAGGCTGGAAGCCCTGGAGCACCCATTCTCTCTCTCTCTCCCTCTATCTGTCTTTCTCTCTGTGTCTGTCGCTCTCAAATAAATTAAAAAACAAAACAAAACAGAGAACCCCAAAACATTGTTTTAAACTGCAATCGCATTCTTACACTTTTTTTGTCAACTGATGATTTTGAGTTTTTTTTGAGAAAATAAAGCCAAATTTCATTTAGTTGATCAAATATCTTTGTCCTTTCCTTCTGTGCTACAAATCTTTTTACCTCACATTCTTTTCCAATAGCAACTCCAAGTCCTGTGTATTTTATCTCTATTCCTAGCTCCTGACCCTTTTTAGCTACCATCATTCTAGGTATGCAAACTATGTGCATTTTCAAATCCACTCTTGGTTCTTTCCTCTGGTCTCTCATCAAATGAGTGCTCATTTCTTTTCTTTTAACTTCTTTATAGTTCATTGTAATTTTTCCATTCCCACTGCAGCGATCCTGTATAAAGTCCTTCTCATTTGCACACCCGCCTCACAATTCATTTGTTCTTAAAGATTTCCTCAGCTGTGTTCTCAGAGAGTTGGAATTGCATGGCTACTTCCTTGGGAACATGCACTCAGTGTCCATCTGTGGCTGAAGACTTACATTAACTTCTTCATACTTAACTTCACTCATACTTCTTGGTCTGGAACAAAACAATCTCTCCAAAATCTTCACCCTGAACATTCTTTGATCTTAGTGATGCTTTGCCAATTATCTTCATTGCTATGATTGCCAAGCATCTGTCCATCTTGTTCCAACAGCTTCAGATGTCATACCCACTGACCTGAGCTACTACATCCTGCTCAGTTCCAAAGATCCATTTGCTGTCTGGATTCTCACAAAGCCCTTCTCCTAGTCCACAAGTCAGAGTTAACCAAACATGCTCTATGTGACTACACTACACTTCTTTTAGTGCCATCAAACTGCCTCACCCACTCTGCTGCTTTGGGAGCATTTGGTTCATTTGCCTTTCCCCATTGGATGAGAGCCCCTCCCACTTCCCTCACATCAGCTTGGGTCAGAGTACCATGGAGGTAACGGGAACACAACAGTATCTGCAAAAAGCAAACTACCTGCAGTTCACACAGTCTGTCCTGTGTTTTAAAGTGATCTTTATAATCTCTTGAATTCTGTAATGACAAGTACAGAGTGCAGACCTTTACTGGTTGACCCCAAATGGACTTTTGATGTGCCTAGATATTGATTGCTTTACACTTCAAGGCAACATGACTGAGGCCACTGACTTAGATGACTCACACTAATCGACTCTATAAATGTCTTTTCTTGTCCTTTGTTCCCAGTGTTGTGAACTAGGTTGGCAGGACAGATCAGATCTGAATGCTGGGAACAGAATGGCTGACTTTTAAACCTCACTTTGATGATTACTCTGATGAACTCAAGATTTTTTAAAACAACTATGAACTTATTGTATGAACTAATCGTGTGTTGGTCTTATTCTCCTTGTATCATCCTCTTATATCCCTCCTTCATGCTCTCATTCCACTGAGGGTTATCCTCAGTGAGATTAAAGGTGCAACTTTTTTTTTTAAATTTTTTATTTATTTATTTGAGAGTGACAGACACAGAGAGAAAGACAGATAGAGGGAGAGAGAGAGAATGGGCGCGCCAGGGCTTCCAGCCTCTGCAAACGAACTCCAGACGCGTGCGCCCCCTTGTGCATCTGGCTAACGTGGGACCTGGGGAACCGAGCCTCGAACCGGGGTCCTTAGGCTTCACAGGCAAGCGCTTAACCGCTAAGCCATCTCTCCAGCCCAAAGGCGCAACTTTTTAAAGCTTAGTTTTGTTTGTAGACTTGGGATGAAGGGCTGTGGCCCCAGGTCTTGGGCTCGTGAAAGCCCTGCTGTGGCCTTCTGGTTAATCTTTCCAACCAAGATTGAGGATTTCATACTACTGAGGGGATATGCCTCTCTGGAACCTGTATCACCCCTGTCAGAGCAAGTTCCAGGTTCCTGTGATCTGCCCAGATGACACCGTATCCAGTTCCGAGACCTACACAGGCCTCTTCCTTCCTCATCTTGTCTTCCTGTGGGTAGATGGTGGTCACAAAGTGTTGTCTTGGGGCAGGCCTTTGAGGTGTTATGTTCTGAGCTTCAACATGTACCCTGGGATGTTGATAGTCTTTGCACACATCCTTTCACACAGCATTAGAAACAGCTTGGGAAAAGGGTAGGAGAGAAGAATGTAAATCCATACTTCCTTATAGCTCAGTGACCATGTTTGAAAGCGGAGGAATCTAAAAGTTCAAATTCATACTAGGTCTTAGGTACTTTTCAGAGGCATGTTCCCAATGAGAATAGAATACATAGAGTTGAGCCCGTGTATCTGTAAACACCAAACTCAGATGGAAGATATTTATGCAATTTAAAAATATTTTAATTAAAAGCCGGGTGTGGTGGCACATGCCTTTAATCCCAGCACTTGGGAGGCAGAGGTAGGAGGATCACTGAGAGTTCTAGGCCATCCTGAGAATACAGAGTGAATTTCAGGACAGCCTGAGATAGAGTGAGACCCTATCTCAAAAATCCAAAAAATAAAAAAAAATTTTATATATTTATTTTTATTTATTTGTTTTGTGTAATTAACTTCCATGATTGTAAACAATATCCCATGGTAATTCCCTCCTTCCCTACACTTTCCTCTTTAAACTCCATTCTCCATCATATCCCCTCCCCCTCTCAATCAGTCTCTCTTTTATTTTGATGTCATGATCTTTTCATTCTATTATGATGGTCTTGTGTATTTTATTTATGTATTTGCAGGCAGATAGAGATCAAAGAGACATAGATAGAGAGAATGAGCATGCCAAGGCCTCTAGCTGCTACAAACTCCAGATGCATGAACCCTTTATGCATCTGGCTTTATGTGGGTACTGTGTAGTTGAACCCGGGTTGTCAGGCTTTGTAGGCAATCAGCTTAACCTCTGAGACATCTCTCCAGCCCTATTTACACAATTTGAATGTGTACTGAACAGACAGATTTTTATTGTAAATATTCTATAATATATATTATATAATAATTGTATAAATATATATATTTATAAATATATATATTTATAAATATATATATTTATATATAAATTAAATAAATATAAATTAAATAAATATAAATTAAATATATATTAAATATATTATATATATTTATATATAACATATATTTATATATATAAATATATAACATATATTTATATATATAAATATATATTATAAATATATATTATAATATATATATATATATATATATATATATACACACACACACACACATGCATACACACATATACAATACAATATCTACTTACATGGTCTACATGCTGCCTTTCTATTTTAAGGAATCCAACTCACAATATGGAAGAAGATATCTTAGGCTGTGTGCAATTATGTCACAACTTTGTGCTGTTTTGTTGCTGTTGTTGTCAAGACAGAATCTCACTGTTCAACTCTGGAACTTCTGTCTCTGTCTCATGAGTCCTGGCATTATAGGCATGTGCCCAGAAACTTTACTACTTTTAGTAAGGCATTTGAGCATCCTTGGATTTTGGTATTTATGTCAGTCCTAGAACAAATCTCCCATTGAAACAGATGCTCTTTCAGAAGCACATATTTTATTAAAAATTGATTATCTTGCTTTATCAATTATCTAGACCAAAGGTGTGTGGGTCTCTATCTTCTTCCCTAGGTTCTGTATATGTTCTAGAATATGAAATTATAATAATTACTACTTCTCTCCTTTGTATGTTGAGGGTGAGTATAGAATAATTTTGCTAACATCTTGTCTTTTTTTAGAAAATGATAAATAAGAGCTTAAACAACAGTAATTTATTCTTCCATTTATCAACTACTAAAATGCACCAAGCTTTGTTTTATATGAAAAAAAAAGATAAACAATATTCCTGCCCTTTTGAAGGAGACAGACAGCAAAGACATAAAGGAATAGAGAGATTGCAAGCAATGATGACTGCAGTAAGAACAAGATGAAGTGGCATGCTGGAGGTGGACAGGGTAGCGTGATGTAGTCAGGAAGATACTTTCACAGGGGTGCATTAACAATATAGATAAGTGACATCAAAATTCTGTTACTGTAATGAATACCGAACTAATCAACTTATAAAGGGAAAATTTTATTTTTGCTCAATGTTTCAGTGGTTTCTGTCCATGGTCATTTGTCTCCATTGCCTTTGAGCCTGTGGCTGGACAGCTAAGCATTGAGGATATCTTTGGGGAACAAAGCCATTTCTCTCACAGCCAGGAGGAAAGAGATGGAAAGGAAGAGGAAGTGACTTGAGTCCTGCAGATTCCTGGGAAGACAGGCTCCCAGTGACCTAAGATCCTCACTAGGCTCCACCTTTTAAAGGTTCCACAACTTCCTACTTGCATCAATCTAAGCAGCAAACCTTATGTATAGGCCTTTAAAGGACACATAGGATCTGAATTAGATCAATGACAGTTAGGACACAGATCCTGCACACATGGACTGGAGCATGAGGGTGTCAGGGATTGAGAGTGGCTGGAGATAAGTCTCTGGGGCCACAGATGAGCTGAATGTAACTTGGAGTCAGTGATGCCCATGGGCAGCCAACTGTTCTACTCTGGTTTGGTATGAAATCATGTAAATAGGCATGAGATTACCTATGTTTGACAGGATCAGACACTGTGTTTTTCTTTGAGGCAATAGGAAATCAGTGGAAAGTTGTAAGTATGAGAGGGGATATGGCCTTATTCATTCATAATGTGGTTGCTCTATGGAAAATAGGTTGGCCCAGTGAACATGTGATAATGGTGATAAAAGGACAATAGACCAAGTTGGGAAGTCAGGGAGCAGACTCTTATAGAAATCCCAAGCATGGGAAGTTGTGGCTCTGGATGTCAATGGCCATAGTAGCAGAAATAGAACTAAAAACTATAAAGTAAAATTACTATTCACATCAAGGATAATAAAAATAAAATAATAGTATTTAGTAGGTTTATCTGTTTTTTACTGCAAGATTCTGAGGTTTTAGACAGTCAACTTAATTTCATTTTTGTATTAAAATCTAAAATCTGTCATTGAGTCCATGAAAGTCAAGCCTAAATGAATGTGTTGTCTACCCCAGTAATAATGACTAAGGATTTTCTGAATGGTACTGAGTTTATACAGGTACTTGGCTGTGGGAAGGAGTTTCCTTAGTTAACTGGCCATTTCATAGGCTCAGCCCTTAGAGCTGGAAGTCCTGCTATAGTTCATGAGTGGCACCACCTCTGAGAAGTGTCATTTAGGCAGAGGTGACTCTGTTTCATTGGGACACCTATTCTGTGTCACAGCCATGATTTGTACCTATCCCACTGCCTTGTAGTACCAAAGAACCATAGAAACTTATTCCTGAGAGACTGCTTTTCACATCTTTCTGCCACACAAGCAATACTTAAAACCGTTAAGAGGTAGTGATTTTCCAAGTTGACACATATGCAAGTGTGAGTGATGTTTTTATCTTAAGGTCTCCTTCCAAAAGCAATAATATGTCTGAGTCATCCTGACTCTCTGTGCCCACTGGCACACTGAATATCACTGTGGTATGTCTAAAATGAATGTCCCAAATAAAATTGTGGGAGCTAGACTTCTGCCTTGAATATTTTGAAACAATGCTAACTCACACGGAGTCCAAAGTCTATTTCTTTTTGTAATATTCTCTCTACTAGACTCTTGTTTTTTAAAATTTTTTTGTTCATTTTGAGAGCAACAGACAGAGAGAAAGAGGCAGATAGTGAGAGAGAAAGAGAGAATGAGCGCGCCAGGGCCTCCAGCCACTGCAAATGAACTCCAGAGGCGTGTGCCCCCTTGTGCATCTTGCTAACGTGGGTCCTTGGGAATGGAGCCTGGAACGGGGGTCCTTAGGCTTCATAGGCAAGCACATAATCACGAAGCCATATCTCCAGCCTCAAAGTCTATTTCTTAAACATTTAATTTTTTAAGGATTTCTTAAAAATAACAGACAGAAAGAATTGGTTCATCAGGGCCTCCAGCCTCTGCAATTGAACTCCAGATGCATGTGCCACCCTGCACACAAGTGCGACCCTGTGCACTTGCATCATCTTGTGCGTCTGGATTATGTGGTATCTGGAGAGTCAAACATGGGTCCTTAGCCTTTACAGGCAAGTCCTTCCTTCCTTCCTTCCTTCCTTCCTTCCTTCCTTCCTTCCTTCCTTTCTTTCTTTCTTTCTTTCTTTCTTTCTTTCTTTCTTTCACTCTTTCTTTCTTTCACTCTTTCTTTCTTTCACTCTTTCTTTCTTTTTTACAAAAGTTCAGCTTCATTACATATCCAACAAATGAGCTTACGAGGCATCTATTACATATACAGATAAATACAGATTTCAATACAGTTGTTTTAATTTGTTCAAGAAAGAAGTTATATTCAGATATTTTCTTCTATTGCATTTCTCTGAGCAAACTGTAAATAACTTGGATTATTTTAAATGCTTTTTACATCTTTGGAAAGAAAATAATTTTAAAAATATATGGTGCTCATAAATAATGTAATTATTAACTAGTAATGTAAAGTAAGATCTACATTGCAAGAAATTTCAACATTGTAAATTTGGTATTCTAATGAAAGCTAAAAACATTTAAAATTTTGTTGTTGAGTTGAGGGGTGGCTCAGTGGGTAAGAACACTTGATGCTCAAATATAAGGGTCAAATTCAATCTGCAGAACCTACATAAAACACAGCCGGGCATGGTAATGTATGCTTGCTACCCCAGCACTGAAGGAGGCAGAGAAGGGTGGATCACATGGTTCACTGGTCATCTAGTCTGATAAAAAGCAATAGATACCTGCAGGTTCTAAAAGGAGCCCTTCCTGAAAAAAAAAGTGGAAGATATATAAAGGATGCCTGACATCCTTCTTTGGCCTCTGCAGATTATGTGCATGGGACACAGTCATCAGCACACACACTCATATATGCCTCAGATCACACACACACACACACACACACACACACACACACACACACAAGGATCACTAGCACTATTTGAATTTCTTTTTATAAGAGCAATCCTAAAATGTGCACACTATAGATTTCTATTTTGTTTTGATTTAGTTAACACCAAAATTGTTAATAATCCCCTCTTTGTTCAATTCACTTATGTTTTCTCCCTCACCATTGAAACTTTTATATTGTTTTTTTATTAAAATCTTCAACAAAAGAAATTACTTATTAAACTTCCTATCTTTGTTTCAAATACAAGAAGATACATTCATTGTTGTTGTTATTATTATTATTATTATTATTATTGGTTTTACAAGGTAGGGTCTCACTTTAGCCCAGGCTGACCTGGAATTCACTACGTATCCTCAGGGTGGCCTTGAACTCATGGCTATCCTCCTACCTCTGCCTCCCGAGTGCTGGGATTAAAGGCATGTGCTACCATGCCTGGCTCATTGTTGTTATTTTTAAACGTTAGTAAGTCATCTGTATTAGAGCCAAATGAACTTGGTTAAAAGATACTGAGTAAAGCCATATGGTAGAAATGTTCACTAACATTCATGGATAAAGTTACATTAACTCTTTCACTGATTCATGACAGCACTCCACCAATGCTCATTTTGGTAAATGACATGCCAGATATACAAAGTTAGAAAAATAGGTCCTACACTCCAGCAACCTAGAATTTAGCCCCATAGTGTCTTAAGCTGTAGGTCATGACCCATAACTGAGTGTGGAGGTCATAGGTAAGTTGGCAACAGATATTTGCATTTGGAGGCACAATGGCCAAGAATTAGAAATTAGATTATAATCAAATGTATGTTGAATCTGCAGTGCTCTGGCTTTATTCCCTTGTGTTGGATCATGTGGCTCCATTGCAGCCTTGGTTTGGAACACACTGCATGTACATTTTGCATTGTGCATGCAACACATATAACTAAGCTCAGATTTGAGACAATTGAGTGTCATGAAGTGAAATGCTTTTCCTGTACATATGAGGTCTTTTGATTTTATAAAAATGTGGCTTAATTATTAAAAACAGAGATTCATAATATTTTCACACATTCATTTTTCAGCATTTAAGTATCAAATTAATGTATCTTTGGATTATATTGTGTTAGCATGTTTGTTTTTAAAAGTTTCTGTTTGAACTGCTGACTTGAATTTTACAAAAAAAAAAGTAGTTGCATGAATCTTGGCTTGGGATTTGGATAGAATTTTCAACAATTACTGAAATGGCACTAAACATACTTGTGTGTCAATGTGTATTATGTGTTCATGTGCAGTAGTGCTCATGGTTTTGGACATGATAAAATTGAAATATCAATCAATACTGAAAAAACATTGAAGATGATCTATATTTTTCATTAAATGTATTCAGCCTTGATTTAATTTTTTATTTAAATTTTTTTAAAAATTTTATTTATTTATTTATTTGAAAGTGACAGACACAGAGAGAAGGACAGATTGAGGGAGAGAGAGAGAATGGGCGCGCCAGGGCTTCCAGCCTCTGCAAACGAACTCCAGATGCATGCGCCCCCTTGTGCATCTGGCTAACGTGGGACCTGGGGAACCGAGCCTCGAACCGGGATCCTTAGGCTTCACAGGCAAGCGTTTAACTGCTAAGCCATCTCTCCAGCCCTATTTAAATTTTTTTTAAATTTATTTACTTATGAGAAAGAGACAGGTAAAGAGAGAGAATGGGTGCATCAGGGCCTCTAGCCACTGCAAACAAACTCCAGACACATGTTCCACCTTGTGCACCTTGCTTATATGGGTCCTGAGGAATTGAACCTGAGTCCTTAGACTTCATAGGCAAGTGCCTTAACCATTAAGCTACTATCTCTCCAGCTCCATGATTTAATTCTTTATGTAAAAATTAATAAGCTCATGTCTCATAAGCATGCAAATTTTCTTTTATCCCTAATAGATGGTAAACTTGCATGCACAACAAAAATGTGTTTAAAAATTGTTTCTATTTTTATTATTTGTGTGTGTATGGGTGTGTGTGCCACAAAGCACATGTGAAAGTTAAAGGACAATCTCCTCTCACACTACCTCTGTGACACTGGGCCTTTCTTGCCACAGATGTTTTTGAGCTTCGCCTTGCCTTGTTGTAGGTGCATTGGGATGACAGATGACATATTTTGTGCTCAACTGCATGTGGGTACTGAAGAAAATTGAACTTGTGACACTAGGTTTGCAAGCAAGCGCTTCTTACTGCCAGGCCATTTCCCCAGCTTGTGAAGACTGTTTTAAAATAAATTTATTTATGTTATCTTATCAGTAAATGTTAAATTTGCATGCCTGTTTTATATACCTATATGCCCTGGCTTGCAAAAAACATTGTCAGGTGAAGAGTTCCTCAGTAGAAAAGGTTTAAGGAGTCCTAGTCTGGCCATTCTCTTCTCTTGTTGGTCATTTAAAAGATTACAGTAATAATGTAAAATTCCCCAAAGAATAACAATAACAATTTACAAATAATGTGGAATATTACTTTAACATTGATTAAAATTAAAATATGTCATTAAAGAATGTGGCACAGGTATGAAAGTAGTACATACAAGTCTTATCCAGTTCCTTGGGAAAAAGTCTTCATATTTATGTAAGGGGTTTTAAGATATTTGAAACTATCTCTCTGATCTGTATTTGTTTGTCATAAAGACATCTTCAGTTAATCCTTGATAAAGGAATGAACCTTTCAAGTCAATAAATTTTATGTAGACAGCACAAATAAATTCAACATGCTGCTCTAATTAATTTCATTTTCTAAACATAACAACATACCTTTTTTAAAAAATTGACAAAGATCTAAATAAGAAAAAAATCTTGGACAATACCAATTCATGAGGCTCTACCATCCTGATAAATTATTTCCATCCACAAATTTTTATTTCATACATCTAAGTATCGGGAACTAATAAAATTTATGGGAAGTATTTTCTCATATTTAACTAAAAAGAAGAAAAAAATCATCAATGAATTATTTATTCTAAAAAGTACATAGTGTATTACCATTCTAAGAAATGAATGATGTATTATATCTACTACTGAATTATAGTGAGTTTTTAATCAAAGGAAATAGGCAAATATTTACTTGAGCTAATGAAATCTTTTTAAAAACATTTACTTTGTGTGCGCATATGTGTGTATGTGTGTAACGTGGTATGTGCAAGTGTATTTTTCCTTGTGGTACCCCACAGGCTGCCTTGTGGTGGGGGCTGCTTGCCTATGGTGGCCCACAGAGGACATCATGTGTCTAGCTCTGCTCTATTGCTCTTTTGACTGGTCTTCTTTTGAGCTGGACTTTCATTTTATTGATTCGAGAGAGGCAAGGTTCGATTCTTGCTTCTCTGCTCTTCTGGGGACTGGAGTTGCAATTGCACGTGGCCCCTCCCAACTATTTTACGTGGGATCTGGAGATTTGAACTCAGGTAGTCTCAAGCCCCCTCAGGTCTACACTGTGCAGGAAGTAGTGCACCTAACCACTGAGCAATCTCTCCATCCCACTATAACCTATTTTAAGTCATGATTTCTGATGTAGAAAGGTGCTTGTGTTTTGATATTGTGCTAGCATTTTTGATGCAATTTATTGTTTATAAAATACTCATTTTATAATTGTTGAATGGTAAGTTAATGGATCAATATGGCTGCATATTTTCCCATAGAGTAATTAATTATAGTGAAAGCAACATAATACTTATAAGGATTCAGAAGTGCCCTGAGAATTAAAATTGCTAGAACTACATGTTTTGAAATGTTTATCTGTGCCAGACTTTTCAAAGCCTACTGATAACAACAGTAGAAGCAGAACTGCACTCTTCTGGAGTGTGGAGTATAGTCAATAAAAGATGGATTAAGGCTGTTCATTTGCACTGCATGAAATATTATTCCATATTTGGAGTTTCAAATGCAATTATTCTTTTCTTCTCAAGGGAAGGGGGTTGGGATGTCCATCTCAAGAGAACTGCATTGAATCTGAAATATTCACGTGCACGTTTGTGACTGATTAGAGATCTTTGGGATTACATTGCACTGTCATTTGGTGACCACAGACTCAGTAGGTAGAAGGCTGTAAAACAGAATATAACTCCTCTTAACAAGATCTGGGATTTTTTTTTTCTAGACTGTTATTCAAAATAACGTTAATACTCTTGAAGTGAATGAAGAGAGAAAACCCACATGCCTCCCTCTAAGGAAGTAGATGGCTGTATGGGGCAATTTAAGTAGCCCAAAGATGATAAATCACCTTGATTCTTAAAAACATCCTCAAGATTTCTTGGCATTCTTCACCCAGCACCATTGTTTAAAGTTCTGCCATCTCATGCTTGATGCATTAGGTTCATAAGATCCCTGTTACAAGTAAACGACCTTAGAGATCACTATCATATCAAACTGAATAATACAGATGAAGAAGATAAAGTTTAGTTTGGAACTATGGGCACTTGAAGAGAGCAATCTGGAGAGATGACCAAATGTACCTGAAATATCCACAAAATAACATAGGAGCACATTGTAGCCTGGGTCAGATGCCCTTAAACTTTTGTCCCAAAATTGAATTGATAACTTATTTTGCATCATGGTATATGAAGGAAGACTATTAAAATCAAAGAGAGAAATATTTCTAGGAGATATGATTTAGGGAAATTCATGAGGTCACACTGGCTCTTCTCTAGAAGTATATCCATACTATCAACTTCTCATTCAGACTAAAGAACAGAACATTTCTTCCAGGAGCATTTTAAGATAATACCAAGAAAAGCCAATAGGATGAATTAGAAGGTCTCAGAAACATAGTCTAATTGTACTCATTTCTTCTGCAGCTCAGTCCAGCTATTTCAGAATACACATTCCTTAATTTGAGCAGGTGTCTTTATTTAACAAAAGGGTCCATAATTTCTTACAGTTTGGATACCAAACAGTTGTGTATTTTATGATTTGAAGTATAATAATGCGATTTATCCCCGGAAGATTCTCTGGGGGTCTTGGAAACCTATGAGGATATATTAAAATGATGAAAAAATTCTTTACAGTTTCATTAAGTCAATAAGATTATTATGGCTCAGTCCTTGAAGTTCTTGTCTTGTAAGCATGAGAAACCAAGTTCAATCCTCAGAATCAATGATTAGAAAAAATAAGCCAGGGGTGGTAGTGTACTCTTGTAATCCAGTGTTGGAGGAGCAGGGATGGGAATATCCCTGGTGTTTGCTAGCCAACCATTCTAGCCTAATCAGGCATGTTGCAGGCCAGTGAGAAACCTTATATCAAAATAAGTTAATGTCACCTGAACAACCATCACTAAGCTTAATTTTGTTTCCATGTGTACATAGTTACACACACACACACACACACACCCACACACACACACACAAACACAAACACACACAACTCATGAAAACACATTCACACACAGGCATATATACACATGAAGATTATTGTATAATATTGTTAAAAAAAAAAAAAACCTTTTTCAAGGGCTGGGAGATGGCTCAGTGGTAAAAGGCACTTGTTCACAAAGCCTGATGGCCTGGGTTAGATTTCTCACCACCTATATAAAGCCAAAGCCAGATAAACAAAGTGGCACATGCATCTAGAGTTTGTTTGCAGTGGCAAAAGGTCCTAGTGCACTCATTTCTCTCTCCCTCTCTCTTTCTCCTTCTCCTTGCAAATAAATTAATAAAAAAATAATTTTAACAAAAAAACTTTTCAAGATAATTCTTATTTTCCTCTATAAAACAATGGCATAAAGATGGAGTAAGGTGTAGGGGAAGTCACTGATATGACTTTACAGTTGGAAGACACAATGTGAATTGAACCATCACTCTTCAGTTTATGAAGAAGGAAGTTGATTTCAAGAGAATATAAATAACCACCATCTACACATGGAGAGAGTTGTAGATCTAACTCTAAAAGCCAGTTACCCTAAATCTAAATCTCAATTAAGGTGCAGTTCACAACACAAAATACTCAATACAAAATGAGACACATAATGGAACACATAATGTATATCTTACAAGTGTTTTTTTGGTAAATTATATCTGCTAACTTATATTACATCTATAGACCACAGAATGTCTCTGAGCTAGCTATACTTGGATCAGCACAGAGGTCACTATATTTTACAGGCTTACAATTTTGCTTTTCTGTTAAAAAAATAAAAACTGATGTAGAGCACACAAGGAGATCATGAAGCTTTGGGGAGCTTGGTCCTTGGCACATCTAATATCTCATTAAAGTGAAGAAATCAGGGCTGGAGAGATTGCTTAGAGGTTAAGGTATTTGCTTGCAAAGCCAAAGGATCCTGGTTCAATTCTCCAGGACCCATGTAAGCCAGATGCATAAGGGGGCACATGCATCTGGAGTTTGTTTGCAGTGGCTGGAGGCCCAATCTCTCTCCTCCCCTCTCTTTGCCTCTTTCTCTCTCTGAAATAAATAAATAAAATGTTTTCAAAAAAGATCGAGGAATTTGGTGTTGGATTCGTGGAGGCTACAACAAGGAAATATACTTCAACAATGAGCCTATTGTAAGTCTAGGAACTTGGAATTTTCAATACTGAGAATCTCTGAGGAGTGTATTCGGATTGACAGACTTTGTTTCAGCATTAGGCATTGCAGATAGAATATCTGCATCTTAGAGTTCCGTATCTAAGGAAACCAAGCATTTAATGATAATTTCACAGGCCATTTAATTAATTTACTGAAACTATCTCATCAAAGAGCAATACATATTCTATAAGTGATCAGAAACTCAAGAATGTGAAACATACATATCCTATAAGTGATCAGAAATTCAGGAATATGATATCATCAAACAGTCTCTACTTGTCTCTTGCTTGGCTCTGGATGTGTACTGGCATGGACAAAGGAAGCCCTGTGACACTGGGCTTCATGATGTAATATGTAACACAAATAATAAAGGACTTCAAATATACAATGACAAATACAGAGAAGGTTTAGAGAATAACATGGAATAGGAAAAGGTCTGGACTGAATGGAAGTTAGGGAAAGTCTCTCTGAAGAAAGGCCAGTTTCATGAAGCACAGACTAAGTGAGTGATTCAGCCATGAAGTAGGACATTAGTAGAACAACCTAAAGAGAGAAGGGCCAATATAGAGGCCTTATGTGACGTGACAACAAGCTTGGCACACTGAAGAGCAGCAAGGAAACAGGAATGGAGGAGGGGCCAGGAGCCAGCAGCATGGTGTGGAATTAGGCTTGGGCTTCTCACAGGAACCAGGTCAATAAGGAGAGCCAGAGTCTATGATTAGGAATTTAAAGTCTTGTCAGAACTTCCTATTTGAAATCTATGCTGTGTAGGGGGATAGAAAGTAGTTACATGTTTATTATTTATTAGTTCTCTTTTTAAATTTTAAATTTAAATTTTAATTTAATTTAATTTTATTTTTGAGAGTGACAGACACAGAGAGAAAGACAGATAGAGAGAGAGAGAATGGGCGTGCCAGGGCTTCCAGCCTCTGCAAATGAACTCCAGACGCATGCGCCCCCTTGTGCATCTGGCTAACGTGGGACCTGGGGAACCGAGCCTTGAACCGGGGTCTTTAGGCTTCACAGGCAAGCACTTAACTGCTAAGCCATCTCTCCAGCCCTAATTTTTATTTTTTATTTTGTTTTTTTTCAAGGCAGGGTTTCATGCTTGTCCAAGTTGACCTGGAATTCACCATGTTGTCTCAGGATGGCCTTGAACTCATGGTGATCCTCCTACCTCTGCGTCCCAAGTGCTGGAATTAAAGGCATGCACTACCATGCCCAGCTAGTTCCAATTTTTATAGACAGGGTCTTATGTAGTCCAGGCTGGCCTTAAGTCTAGATCCTCCTTTCACCACCCTGCTAATGCTGGAATTAAGACACATGCCACTTGGGTTCACTGTTTGTGAAAGGGTACATGGAATTGTTTATATTTTCTTATTTTATTTTATTCAAGAACATACTTTGTATGGATACATAATGTGTTAGTACCACATTTTCACTCCTCCATGCCTCATTTTGCAGGGTCCCTCTTCAGTGGGGTTGCTGGTATGTCCCCTGGGGTTGGGGCACATAGAATTTCTGAACTGGAGTCTGCATACTTGATATTACACATCCAAGGATAAAAGGCACATATTGTGAGAAGGTGAATGCCTGCAACGCACTGAATGGTGTCCCTGTCACCTTCCCATATTGAAAGTTGAGCACCTCCAGCTGTGGCTGTATGGGAGACAAGGTCTTTAAAGCAATAACTAAGTTAGGGCTGGAGAGATAGCTTAGCAGTTAAGGCAAGCTGCCTGAAAAGCCTAAGGAACTATGTTTGACTCCCCAGATCCCACGTAAGCCAGACACACTAGGTGACAATTGCAGTGGCTAGAGGTCCTAGTGTGCCAATGCTCACTCTCACTCTCTCATGTTCTCTTTCTCACTAAAAAAAAATACCTAAGTTAAACTGACCTTAAAGTATGCCGTAATCCAGAGTGAATGGTGTTCTTATAGAAATGAACACTAGAACATGTTGATCTTGAACTTCAAGCTTTTAGAACCATGAGGGAAATAGACTTCTGCTGTCTGAGCAGCCCACCTATGGGTCTTTGTTACGGCTGGCTGCCGAACCAGATGTATATATGGGTGGTTAGAGTCTTATAGTGTGCTGCTCAGCCATTGAATGTGACAGCCAGAACAGTGGTCCCTACCTCTTGATGTTCCTACCCTGGTGCATGCTGAACTGGGTTCACCTCGGTAACCAGTACAGAATGAAGTGACTTCCAGGGTGAATCAAAAGCCTTGTTTTCTCTAGGATCACTTGCTCTGAAAAGACAGCTGCCACCGTGTGAGGGCATAGAAGTTCACACATTAAAGGCCTGAGATCCACCCACCACTTCTGAGTGGGCTTGAATAGCTTTGAGAAGCTACACCTTTGCTGGGACCCTGGATATAGCCTCATACAAATGTCCGGTGGCACCCACCCAGCTGCCCTGAGGTGAATATTGTTGCCCATAAACTACTCCGTTTGGAGGCAATTTGTTACACAGCAACTGATTAGCAATGTAATAATTAAAGAGAAGAGTGCTTCCATGCTGTAGCTGCCTTCCTTCTGGTGAGTCTGAAAGTAGCTCATCAGGGTTCATTCAGTCTGAGTTAAAGGAAAAGACTTGAGTTTCACTGCAGAGAAATCCCAAGCCGGGAATGACAATTTAAAGGCCTAACTAATTTTTTGTCTAGAGGACCTTTGAAAATGGTGGCTTTTGTAAGCTCATAACTCCTAATGGCAAAACCACCATGTACAATTTATTTAACTGTGATTCAAGGTACATTTTCACACAAGCTGCTTGTTTCCTTTAATTTGGAAGATGAAGATGGTAGTTCTCTCTGCAGTTTTCTACAATTTGTATAGTTACTTTTTGAAAATTTTCTAAGCTCTTCTTCATGGAATAATGTACAAAATAATGGTTTTTATTTTTATAGCACAGATGACACCTTCAAAAGTAAAATGAGTCCTACCCATCATAATATGTATGCCTTTTAATTTTGCAAAAAATTATATATATATATAATATATACATATTATACATATAATTCATATATATATGAACTAAACAATTGAAAATATCTGTACATAATTGAAGGAATTATTTAATGAAGATGGTCATCTTCATTCAGAAACTTTAATTATCAAATTGTAATTTGGAGAGAAATGAGATTTTTTGGTTTTAAGTGATTTTAGCTTTTACACAATAAAAACCTAAGCAGCAGTTGATATAATGTGTATTTGTCACCCACCTTTAAGGTTTTTTTTAAATTAGTTATGAACATACTCAGAATGTAAACAGTACTTGTTGGTACCATGCTTACCCTCATTCCTGCCCCATCTCCAAAGGGACCCTCCTCACTGGGTATGCAGGTTATCCCCATGGGGATTGTGGGTCCTGCATTGTAAGGGTAGTCATCAGTTATGGGGAAGAGGCAGTGTCTCTGTACCAAATTGTGGCTCTAACAATCTTTCCACTCCCTTTTCTGCAAAATTCCCCAAGTCATGTGGTGTTCTTTTTAGATATACTTCAGTGATGGGTTCTTAGTAGTTGTTAAGTGTCCTCAGTGTCTGCCTCCTTCACCTTTGGGCTGATATCAGGTTCACAGAGAAAGCAGTGTTCTTGCTCATTTTGCCAGCTCCTCTACAGTTTTACTGGAAGCACGTGAGAGGGCAGAGGAAGGTTAGTAGCTGCTAAGTGAGAGTTAGCACAAGAAGTTCGGGGGCAGTGTTGCAGAGGCATTGACTCTAGTTGTACCTTTCAAAAACCTAGATGAAGTGGTCTTGCAACTTTTCATGATAAAACAATAAATGTTTAAGGAGATATTTTTAACCTGGTTTAGATGTAATGCAGTATATGCACATTCAAAACATTGCATAATGTCCTATTAATATGTAACGTTTTATGTTTTATGTATTAGTTAAATTTTTAAGAGGGTAGTCACAATTTTTTTAAACTTTTTAGCTGAAATTTTTATTTGTTTGTTTTTTTGGTGCTGGTAATTGAATTAATAACCTTGCACATTTTATAGACAAGCACTATACTATAGAGGTACATATTCAGCCTTTCTCAGTTAAAATAACAAGAATAGAAAATAAAACAATAGAGTAATTTTTATAAAGGACTTGAAATGTATTCAATTTGAAAAAAAAATGTTATCTCTCACCTTTACTAGGTTCGTAAGTATGTGCTGTTCTGTTTTAGGTAAAGATGATAGAATGGTTGAATAATAATGCTAGGCAATAAAATAAAGACCCTTGCATGCCCTTTACTGGATGAATGTGACATCTTTGATCAGTTCTTAGGCTTGTGGAGTTAGAGTGGGATATTTTTGGTTTGTTTGCTTTTGTGTTTTGTTTTTCAAGGTAGTGTCTCAATCTGGCTCAGGCTGACCTAGAATTCACTGTGTAGTCTCAGGGTGGCCTCGAACTCTTGGTGATCCTCTTACCTCTGCCTCCTGAGTGCTGGGATTAAAGGTGTGTGCCACCACGCCCAGCTAGAGTGGGATATTTTTGGATGGGGTAAATACAGATAGGAGATATGAGCCTGCTCATGGAAGGAAGGTGATGAGTGTAGAGTCCTAACTTTTAAGTGTGATGAGGAGGGGGGGGGCTACAGAGTTAGCTCAGCATGGCACTGGTGTGGAAAGCAGCACACTGTGTGGAGGAGAAATGTCAAGTTAAATGAAGTGCAGAAGAGACAAGGGAACAGGTCAGAAAGTGGGTACTGTCACGATGGCTTGGTTTACAAGTGCATTGAACTATGCATTAAGGAGTGGGCAGAGTAAAGAAAAGAAACACAGAAACACACAGTGCTCTTTTTTTAAATTTTTTTTGTTATTTTTATTTACTTATTTGAGAATGACAGACAGAGAAAGAGGCATATATAGAGAGGGAGAAAGAATGGGCACGCTAGGGACTCCAGCCACTGCAAATGAACTCCAGATGTGTGTGCCTCCTTGTGCATTTGGCTAA